>NC_081412.1:445379542-445979542 GCF_030272615.1 Cryptomeria japonica | reverse complement strand
CAATGGCCAACTTACATTTGCAAAATACAGAATAATACAAGAGAAGTGAGAGAGCATAGAATAGCTCAAGCCAGTAGGGAGAGAACACTTTACAATGAGGCTTAACAACCTTTATATAGAAAATTGGGTACAAGAGTGATCATGACCCTTGTATGTCAGTCTGGGAGTGCAGGGAAGTGCATTCACTTGACTTTTTTACATGCAAGCAACCTAGCCATTCCCTGAAAAGGCAACCCTGAGAAGGGTGGATTGACTGACCTTCCAAAGTCAGAGCATGCAAACATGACATAAGTCACCATAACAAGCATGGCCCCGTACCTCTCCTGATGGAAATCCTGCCAAAAACATTAAATGCACCTTTGTGGCTCCACAAAAGAAGGTGCACAAGTCACAAAAGTCGTTGAAGTATTTAAAGCTTTGAGTGTTGATCACGCCATCCGGAAGTGTTGCAAGCCAGAAGGAGTTTGGAAGACTTCGGAGACCTGGGTCACCGAATTTGGGAAGACTTAGGAACTTGGGAACCTGGGGGTTCTAGAGTTCCGGGGTAGAAGAATAAGGAACTTGGGGGTTCCGGAGTTCCGAGGTTGAAGACTACGGAACTTGGGAACCTGGGGGTTCCAGAGTTTCGGGGTTGAAGACTAAGGAACTTGGGAACCTGGGGGTTCCAGAGTTTCGGGGTAGAAGAAGAAGGAACTTGGGAGTCTGGGGGTTTCGGAGTTTCGGGGTTGAGGAATAAGGAACTTGGGAACCTGGGGGTTCCGGAGTTCTGGGGTAGAGGAATAAGGAACTTAGGAACCTGGGGGTTCCGGAGTTCCGAGGTTGAGGAATAAGGAACTTGGGAACCTGGGGGTTCCAGAGTTCCAAGGTAGAAGAATAAGGAACTTGGGAACCTAGGGGTTCCGGAGTAGAAGACTTAGGAACTTGCTTCTGACAAGACAACACTTCACACTTCATGATTCCATTGTTTTCTCTTTGATTGTCTGGGGCAGCTCTAGTCCATGGAACATATCTCTAATCGATTCTCACTGATGGACCAAGGGTGTCATAAAATGACAACAGGTATGATCATAAAAAAGAATATATATATATATATATATATATATATATATATATATTTGTAATGGAGTTATATTTTTATTGATTATAAAAGAAATATTACATATGTAAAGTCCGAACTTCACCAATTTCTCTGAAAACACCATCCGAAACAAACCACCATAGCTACCTTGTTCTACCTTCCAGACCACCATATAACAGAACATTACAACTTCAAAAAGCCATTTTTCAGCATATCATAGTTACCCTACAGACTACCCTCCATGCTAGTACTACTTGAAAGTTCTAAACATCAAACAACTAAACCCTAAACAGCCCGAAAGACACTACTAGTTACTATATTATCAAAATTTACAGGGTATTCACAAAATTCTGGTACAAAATTTGAACAATTTTAAAACAAATAATTTTTTCTTCTTCAACCCCAAAGGACCATTAACCTAGTAATCGTTTGGGTCAAAAGTAAGATGCCTCTTACCATCTTTTGTCGCCACCTCCCGCACAAGAGCCTGCTCCGCTTCCTTCTCTCGCAAAAAATACTTGAGGGCACTCCATCCTATCCGTGCTTCAGTGTTGCGCTCATCCTTGTCTAACATAGCACTCCAACGGATGAAAGACCGAAGTGGGGGTTCTAGTGCCCCCACCTTCATCCATTCCCCTTCTTGGGCCATGAAGTCGACACCTGGTTTAGCCATGGCAAGAAGAGATTTCATGCCATACTGACAGTCCTCTTTAACACATTTCTCCATTACCCAGAGGACTTCCTCCTTGCCCTCCAGTTCTAAACCCCATGCCATCACCAGAGAGACAATGTCGATGTTGGTACAGTAGCGGTGTTCAGCCCTCATGAATTCCTCTCTCGAAAATATATCCATTATCTGCACAAAAATTGGCTCATCAAACTTGAAAATGCTTCCCATCCTTTTCTCTGTCACCTGGCCAAGAAAAGCCAGTTATTGCTTCGTAGTGATAAGGGTAAAATTTGTCTCCATCCCTGCCATTTCCACGCCACTCGTCACCTGTAATGTCCCTTTTTCTAGGCGACATGATTTGAGCAGGGGTTGACCTACCATTTGAGTTCCCGTTGGTGAACGACATGGTTAGGGGACTCATTTTGAGGGTCATGGAGCTTTGCAGGGGCTCTGTGAGCCGTTTTGGACCTTTAGAGGACAATTCCTACTTTTTAGGGAGGTCTCGTATTTTTTAGGGAGAACTGGTAGTTGACTGAATTACCACCCGGGGAACCAAGGAGCAGAGCAGGATCCTTTTGAGCAGTTACGGGTGTTTGGAGAGAGGTTCCTATTTTTTAGGGTGAGTCCCTACTTTTTAGGAGGAACTGTCAGTTGGCCTGCAGGACTCGGACAACATCAGCGATCACAGTGCTTCAAACGGAATTCAAATCTGAGTCGCGGATTTCATGTTATGAATAAATTAATATTTCCTAAGTTGGATTAAATAAATAATAATAAACTGAAATAATACAATCACTTTATATTAATAAAGTGGCCCCTTGGCACATTTTCCTAGAAGTTATAACTTAAATATATGGCCACTTTTAATGAGGAATTAGACCCTCAATGGGTCAAACCACTTAGGGGAAGTATTTTTTTTTAATAAAAAAGAAACAATATAACATGTTTTATGATGCCAAAAGTACAACCCTAACCCCAAATTCGAATTTGGGTTTGAGGCATGTTTAAAAGACATTGGGGTCAGCATTTCAATTATTATTGAAGTTGTTTTTTTGAGAGCATTGGTAATTGCAGGTCTGCAACATTTCTTGCAGGGTTGGTTTTGGGATTTGGAGGCGGAAACCTTTAGATCTTGGGTGAGAGGATGAAATCCCCCTCATCTACACTACATCTATTTGTTTGGGAAGCTCATATCTTGCCAAAAAGGGCCAATTTTCTGAGTTTTGCAACTGCTACAGCAAGGAGACAATCTGATTTTCAGATCATAGCAGGTTTATAAGTCATTTCAGACTCTATTTTATTAATTTAGTTCAGCTATTCATCCTCCAACTGAATCGTACCGTTTGGAGACAGCCTGGGACACCAAAGAAATAAATTAGAGGGTTTTAACTAGAATTTTTGTTACAAAAATCATTGTTAGGGGCTAATAAGAAGAATTCCAGTGTTTGTTTGGGAGAATTGATTCATACTGGAGCTATAGGAGCAAATCAGTGGGTAAAGAGCACACCAAATTGGAGCTTCTCCTGGCAAGAAGTTGGAATTCCATCCGGGTCTGCATATTTCTTCGTCAATTGTTTTTGTTAATTCATGTTAGGGTCAATAAAACATTTTGGAGCTGTTGTCTCATTGTGGAAGCTCCAGTTTCAACATATTCTTCAGTTCAGGCAGTAGAATAAGCCTTACCAGGCAAGCTCAGGACACTTGGCATGTTAGTTTGTCTTTGAATGATAGCATTTAACTATTCTTTGAAATTATTCATTGCTGATAAATAAATCAGAAGTCTGAAAACTTGATTCCAGTCAGTATTTCTTTATGTATTGCATTTGTATTCATTCTACATTGTCAAGTTTCAAGCATTAACCTCAAAAATCCAAAATAACGCATACGCTGGCCAAAGAACTGAATTAAACAAACAAATCAGCAATCCATTCAGTGGTGGGTATCTTTCATCACCACTCACACTTCCAACGTTTTGAGAGGTTAAAAACGAATTTTGATATGGTAAAAATCAAATTTAACACCCGACCTTGCCCGTCTTAAATGCACATTACTTGCCATGATTAAAATAAGGTTGGCGGCATATGATCTCCTTATAATTGAGATCGAGATCTCGAAAATCATCCCACCTTTCCTCCTCTTGCCCATCATTAAATGCGGTTGCCTGTTTTGACAGCACATCTGCCACACTATTGCCACCCCTAAGGTTGTGTGAAATTTTAAATTTTTTAAAGGCCTTCAAATAACTCTGGATTTAAAAAATAAATTTATTAAGCCTCCAAGCAATCACCTCCTCTTTGATGATTGCATTCACAACGATCAAAGAATCCCCCTCTAGGTGAAGTTGTTCAATTGCTAATTTCTCAGCCATTTTAACAGCCAAGAGAGTGGTCTGGCACTTGGCCTCATTATTTGTCCCTTCGACCAATTTTTTAACCCCCATGGCAATGATATTCCCACTCCAGTCCTGTGCTACATACCTTCCACTGGATGGTCCCAGATTTCCCTTAGAGGCTCTGTAAAAAATTACTTTGATCCAACTTTCTTTTGGTTTCACCCACTCGACTTCCTCTTTATTGTTGACTCTCAGTTTATCGCGAGCCAGGCCTTGCGGATGCCCACAACCTGTGAGAATGACAACCCAGCAAAGGCACATATTCTGTGAGAACATTAGCCCAGCAAATCTTGGTCGAATGGGGGTTTCGAACCTTGGTGACTCACCAACAAAATGGTTTTACACCGACACTATGCCTCAATTGGCATATATATATATATATTATCAGTTCTTATATCATTTTTCCTAGCTACATATAATTAGTAAATACTAATTCATATCGTATTGCTAAGGGTATACTTAAACTCACATGTTAATATTAATCATAAATGTCAGTGTATATTCATATGGTTGTACTAGTAGTCTAATACAGTAGTATAAATTCTTAGCAGATTGGGATTTTAGGTTGGACCCTAAGCAAACCAAGGGCCATCCTGAACCTGAACGCATATTAGAATTGGATTTTTGAAATATGCTGGCTTATGCAGGCAAACTTTGCAATTTAGATACTGATATAGAGTCAATAGAATAAGAATTATGCCGGTCTCCTATTTCTTCATTTTGCTCACAATTTCTTTTAGGGATTTCCTAATAAATTCTTAGGTTTCTTGAGTACATCCTGCTTATTTCAGTGCCATTGAAACTAGAAATCCTTGGTAACTGAATGCAATGTGTTTTTAATCTTCTTTGCAAGACCTTATTGACATGATTGAAATTATATTATGTTTTTTGCTTGTTTGGGTGACAGGTGGATATGATTGTTGTCACTGATGGAAGTCGAATATTAGGTCTTGGGGATCTTGGAGTGCAAGGAATAGGTATACCTATTGGGAAGCTTGATATGTACGTAGCTGCTGCTGGAATGAGTCCTCAAAGAGTAAGTACTACGTGATTGCTAGCCATTTTCTTTTGTTTCTTTTGATGTGCATTTGATGGTAGTGTGGATGATCTATCAAATTCTGCAAGGTTTGAAAGAGAGTTTTGGTGTTGTTGTAATAAAATATGATTTATTCTTTACCATTACAAACTTTGCCCATAAAATACTTTCATTTAATGATTGTTTTGATTTTAATTTGTTGATTGTTTGTAATAAAATTGGAACCTATACATACAGATCCTGCCTGTTATGCTTGATGTTGGGACCAACAACGAAAAGCTTCTCAAAAATAACCTTTGTAAGTATACAAATTTTGATCGTCTCCGTTCTCCTTAAAAGGTTTCTTTTTTGTGTGAATTTGGTACATCAAAAGAACCTTAATGATCTCACATGCTTTTAAATATAGTATAAACAACATGACAGAAACAAATGAAATCTTTATGGCAACTTTAACCAAGTACTTTCTATTTGACAAGTGCTTTTAATTGTCTGACTGTATAAGGGTTGCTCAGTGAGAGTTGAATGGGTCACTGTTCACATGTTTAGACTGTTGTGAAATGTGCATGCACTTGAGCAATATGAATGGTTGCATATGCTTTGGGAGGATTTGTTTTCATTTGCATCCACCCATTATATGAACAAAAATTGTAAGTCACACCCCTTCTATTGTCAAAAGAGGCATTGTTGTGGTCGTTATCAAGAACTTTACTAATATATTAAAACAAGACCTTGTATGGGGAGGATAGTTTAGCATTGTTTTACACACCATGCATCTTTTATTTGCATCATTACACAGTTATTTTCTAGATAACTTAGTCTAGTCATATCAAACCAATATGGATTTGAACACAATGTAAGAAGAAATTGACTGGAATCCATCTGGGCAATCATTGATAAACTTTAGTTCTATGAAGATCTCTATGGTATACATTTATTATTTGACAATGAAATAGGGAAATAGGTAAGGTTTAAATAAAAATAAGCTTTGTTTTAGTCTCGTACTAAATTCCATTCAAAAGGAAATTCTTTCATCTGAAGTCATATGAAACTTGTTTTACAATTTATTGTAGGGGATAATAGTGGCAGTGGACACTAACTAGATAATGGAATTACCGATGCTACACCTAGGAATTATCATAATAATTATGCTGCTTTCATGCTGGAAGAGTGAGCAATAAACAGACACATAAAATATTGGCTCATGTTATATATAGTCATGTACCTGTAGTAAATGTAGTAACAACTGTAGGAAGACAGGATATTTTCATTTTATGCATTCACAGTGATTTCAAAGTTGTGGCCATCATTTCTAATATACATTACTTTAGATGCCATTTATGTTTTTTGGAAGTCTAATTATTCTCTTGAAAGATGTTGAGTTTGTCTGCAATCTGCAATCAGATTTTGCTAATATTCAAATAAATTATACAATGGAATTATTAGAAATTATTACTTGTTTAGATTGAAATTTAAGATATTCTTAGCAATGATCACTGAGAATGGTTTTTAACAAGGTTACAATTTTTTTTGTTGTAGATTTAGGGTTGCGTGAACCCAGACTAGAAGGAGATGAGTACCTGGCTGTACTGGATGAATTTATGGAAGCTGTGTATGCTCGATGGCCAAAGGTTATTGTACAGGTGGGTTTGTTAGGTTATATGTCTAGAAGATTACTTTCTTGTTTGTAATTTTTCCATTGAGTGCCTTGCTAACGTTGATTTGTTTTTGCTATTAACAGTTTGAAGACTTTCAAAGCAAGTGGGCATTTGAGCTTTTGAAGCGATACCGTAAAAGTTTCCGTATGTTCAATGATGATGTTCAGGTTTTTGTTTGACTACATTGCTTTTTCTTGTAATTGTTGAGGTTTTTGTTAAGTATGTCCATTAAATATTTTTCTTCATGCCAAGTGAAGGCATCCTTAAAAATAATATTCTTGTCTGTTTATTTCTTTTGGCAGGGTACTGCAGGGGTTGCACTTGCTGGGTTATTAAGTGCAGTTAGAGCTCAGGGTCGACCGTTGACAGATTTTGTAAAGCAAAAAATTGTCGTTGTTGGTGCTGGAAGGTACTTGAAAATCTTTCTTGGACAGACTAAAATTGGTCTTGTACTCTCAATATAAGTTATTTTGTATAATACCTCAAGCAGTTTAAAGAACGTTTATACTTTTGTTCTTACTCAACAATGGAGCTGGTATTTTGCAGTGCTGGGCTTGGGATCCTCAATATGGCACAACAGACAATGTCAAGGATGTTAGGTTCCCACCAAAAATCACTGGCAAACCATCAATTTTGGCTTCTAGATAAATCTGTGAGATTATCCTATCATCTTAGAGTGATGCATAGCAAATTTTGGTTAAACATTGTTAATTGAAACTTCCACCACATAGACATGTATATGAATGGTTGTTGCATGGAAGTTATAATTGAATTTGTTTGTTCAATTTATGGCACTGATGATATGTTTGGAAAGGAAAATCATAGAATTTAAGCACATGATTATTTGATACTTTCTAGGTTTCTAAGGCCTGGAGAACTTTGTCTTATACTATTTTTTTTGATTGATAGTAACTTGATTTTGTGTCAAATTTTGAAGTATTTCATGGTTTAGAATGTGGACCACTACCTTTCTGACAATCACCGTTCTCACTGTGTCATGAAAATCATGAATCTGTTTAGTATGCTTAAATTATGTGTATTACACAAATATAGAAAATATGTGCAAATGTTATAGTTGCTGTTGTGAGTTTGTGACCACCATGTCCAAATTTTGGTTTATCAAAATTAACAATCCTCGATGTTTTTTCGTTGAATTTAATTCTTCCTGTGCTTCAGTTTCAAGTCTTCTCCACGGTGGCTATGTTTGCTTAATTGCTCAGCTTCTTATGTTTACAGTCATCTTAGTTTTTTTAATTATGATTCATCCATCTTGATCAGATTAGGATTGTTACTTCTTGGGTTAGAGATTTTAGTTGGCCATGTCTTCTTTGGATTAGTCTATGTCCAATTTGTAATTAAACAGGCTCAATTGTTCTATTTCCTGGGAAAATTATTTGAATTTAAATCTGGATGGCAATGTTTGTAATGCCTAGTTGAATTATTTTTTGCATCTAGAGTCTCCTTTGTTTGTCACTCGGTTTACCATTTGAGTATTCAGAGCTGACGAGACTTTAGTTTCAAGTTTTAAGGTCTTGTTAATTTAGATTTTTCTAAGGTTGTGTCTTTCTTGTACCTGATCTAAGATTCAACTTGTTTCCATAAGAAAACTTTACATCTGGAGAAGCTTTGCACTCCATTTCCTTAGGTCTTTTTCATTTTTCCTATGACGTGGATTCAAGACCTGATCTGGTTATGTGCTTTAGGTTAATGTTTGGGTTATGTGCTTTCATCGTTTGGACTTGGAATGGGATTGGATTTAAGCTGATTTCTTTTTGTATCCAAATTCAGCTCAGATCATATCACAGTTGATTTTTCATCTTTTTGTCTCTGAGGGTTATTTGTACCTGGAATCATCTTTAATTGGGGTTTAATCATTTTCTACATCCAAGTTTCTCTTGTTATGACATGGCCTATTCAAATTTGGTACTGGTCTTGACTTTAACCCTATTGGATAACTCTTTTTTGCATCTAGATGGGTCATGCACACAACTTGACATATATTGTCTTATGGAGGTGCAAAGCAAAATTAACTTAAAATAAGATTTAATTTGATTTCACATTCAGATTCATCTCAAATCATATCATGATTAATTTTCATCTTTTTAGCTCCAAGGGGTATTTGGAGCTGAAATGCGTTTTAACCTAGAGTTTACTTGATTTGCATTTGGGTTTATAATCTTGTGTTTTAATCCTTTTGATCTTTGATGATTTGCTAGGTATAAAATCCTTCAGATCATACTCGATTTTTTCACCTTTAAAACTTTTGACCTACAAGGATATCTAGTTCCAACATGGGAATCGATCTCAAATTTAATTTGATTTTGCATCCTGTCCATTAAAACAAAGAAAACAACATACAATCATATCAAGAAAGAGAGAAAACTAGGACTCTAATGGCCTCAATGACCTCTTGGGCTCTCTCTAGCTACTTAGGTGAAAGCAATTTCTCATTTTCACTGGTCATATATTCATGTCTCCATATTGTTCCACCTCAGATAGTCTCCCATAACTACAATAGTGTCTGCCATATTCCCATCCTTAATGGCCGCCTCAATATTGATGGCATCCGCTACCTAGCACTTAAAGCATTTTGTTTTCAGCCTCTTCAAAGCCTTCACTACTAGCTCCCCAATACCTAGAATTACCAGTTGACAAACGACCTTCTTAGTCATCTCATAGTCCCCAGTGGTCCTTGCAATGTTGTACATGAAGCGCTAAAGCAGTTTATGCGCATGAGGGCCGTCAAGTACCTTGTCTCCTATAATGCTACGAATGACTCCCTCTTCCACGCCTCCACTATAGTCGAAAATCTCTTTTAACTGCTCCCTTCTAGAATTCTGTGAGCATTTACATTCACATTCAAGGATGGAAATAAACTCCACCTCCTCCACACTGGACATCGAAGAGGCTGCCATTCCATTGTGCACAAAATTCTAATGCTATTTCCTTCTTTGAACCGGTCTTTATAGAAAAAGATGCTGAGAATATCTACAAATTCATGATTCTAATCTTAGATCAAATCCCAATGAGAATGGCTACCAATTCATGCGGGCTACATGTGGATTTGTATTTTCTTGCCTTTGGGTGTTTTCGTCTATCCTTACACGTGACACCTGCAAAAGGGATGGGCATAATGTCTTGCCATGTCTTGGTGCTACAGTGGAGGCGTGTGAAGCTGCAAACTTGCTGTCATTCAAATCCAAGCCACACTAGGCTATTGTGACATCCAAAATGATTGCTTCACAGTCTTGATTGATTGCATGGTTTGAAAGATAGTCAACTTCTCAGCTCGCCTCATGGTAAATATGCTTTACAATTAAAAGTTTTTTTTGCCTAAAATCTCCCGAATTGCGTTCAATTTCATGGTTGATTTCCAACTTGGGGCTTTACTAGTGATAACTGCTCTAATCACATTGAGAGAATCACTTTTGATATCTATTTGTTGAAGGTTCTTCTCCATGCATAGCTTTAGGCCGACAAGAAGAGCCACATATTCTGCATCATTATTGGTGCCATTAGGAAGTTTTATCAATCCTCCCCAAAACAGTTTTCCTCTATGGTTCTAGTTAATGAAGCCAACATCAGACGGTCTAAGATTGCCCCTAGAAGCATCGTCAAAATTGAGTTTCAAATGGAAAATATCTCTATCTCTCTCTCTCTCTACACACACACACACACACACACAACAAAACATGCAATTTTGTAGGCTTCAAGGAAGTGTCAATAATAAATCCCTCGCCTAAATACACACATAACTAGATAAAGACATGCCTAACTAGCGTGTGTTTGTGAAGATTTTAGAATGTCTATTTCCTTGCATTTTAAATTCCCCCTTTTTAATAGTTGTCCCTGTTGTGACCATTCACACATCGCCAAAAGTCTGACTTACAATATGATTCCAATGCCAAAACACTAGACAAGTCCGCCTAGCCAAGAGAATGAAAGTCCAAACATAGGGTGAAGTCCGACTAGGCACATGTAAAGATGTCTTAAGCATAGATGAAGTCCGCCAAGGAAGAGGTAGGAAGATTGTCTAATGAACCTCCAAGTCTGCCATGCCAAACAAAGGTGAAGTCCGCCCCAAGCAAGGTAAAGTTGATCGTTCAAAACATGAGCAAAGTCCACCCAAGGTATAGACAACATGGCAAGAAGATATGTCAAGCCTGCCTAGGCATCAAGAGGAAAGGGCTGATAAAAAAGAAAGCATGGTCTAAGCACTTATCAAGTCCGCCTAACAACTAAAAGAGCATGGCATAACAACAGCAAAGTTCGACCACCTTATGGCCAGTACACCTTAAAGTCTGCCTTGCATGGTGTCAAACCAACCTGAAAGTCCGCCCAGCCATGAGGTCTGCCAAGGCTAAACTTAACATGGCTTGGCAAACATGAATTCCGTTCTATCCAAGGAAGATGGCCTAAAGATGATCAAGTTCGCCTTGGCACTTGACCAATGTCCAACACATCAGCATATCTGCCAAGGAGGGAAGCAAAGAGAAGATGGCATGAAGTTATCCAAGTCCGCCCTAGCAATGTCCAAGACACATGAAGTTCACTAAAGGGTTAGAAATGGCATGGAAACACTTAGGCTCCGCCATGAGTAGAGTTGACCAAGTTTGGAAAGTCAAGAAATTTGCCTAACACTTAGAGAAATTTCTTCTTAAAATTTTTCAAAGTCCTACCCAAGGAAGGAAATGAATTTCTAAAGTCCAACCCAAGTGTTGGAATTTGCGAAGAGGAAAAAAAATAAAAAAAATGTTGTTGTGTGGAATTTTCCACAACAAAAGAATCAAATTTTGACTGTGTTGGAGGGGAAACAAGAAGAAAGAAGAAGAATAAAGAGGAAAAGTAAAGAGGAAATGAATAAAATCCTTGTCGGAGGGTGGAGTTTGTCCTACTTAGCACAAGCCAATTTCAGAATTGAGGGCAAATCCATAGGCAAAGTGCATCCGAGCATACAGATGGCCAAAATCTCGGCTAGGTGTTGGAAGGTTCACATGAAGGTGTCACAAAATGAAATTGAATAGCCCAAATTTGGGTAAGTATGGGAAATACTTCAGAGAGAAAATTCCAATTTCCTCCATTGTGGTGAAGGCATAGGGGATTTCTTCTCCAAATTCAGGGCACATGAAAGAATTTCAAGGCATCAAGAAAGAAAAGTCTTCAAACTTGGCGAAAATATAGAAAGAAATTTTGGACTTCTTGAAGGATTTCATTTACAAATCCCAAACCTATTGAAGCAATCAGGGCAACTTCTTGAAGGATTTCATCTTCTGAAGAATTAAAGACAAGCTCCCAATCAGAATTGGATAGTGGAAAGAAGAGTATTCCAAACAAATTTCCATACTTGACAATTTCTTGACACAAATTGGAGAATTCAAGGACCAATCAGATTGTTCCCAGTTAGCATGTCCAGGTTCAATGAACCTGACTTATCCAAAAGCTTCTAGAGGGCACACTTCATAGCGCAACAACCTTCTATTTTATCATTGGTTTCACCCCTCATTTGTAAATCATGGTAGCATGTTGCAAAACATGTTGAGATAAGTAAATTGTTGTTTATGATTGCCAAAGTAATAAGTAATGCATTGTTCAAATTGATGGTGATTACTTCCCTTATATGGGAGTTTGCATGGTTCTTATCCCTCATCGTAGTTTAGATTTTATTTCATGTATGTTAGACAAATGCAAGATCTAATAAGTATTGATTTTTGGTGAATCTTCCACTCATACTTTTGATGGACAAATGATTTTTGTTCATTGTGTGAAGTTAGTTTGAGCTTACTTTGTGGATGCTTAACTTCTGCCTGAATGAATATTGTTCGATTTGATGGTAGTTATTCACGACGTGAAAATCATAAGCACATCCCTTGAAGATTGCACCCACTTTGTGTAGTTGCCCTAGCGTGGTGAAGCAAAGTGTTGTTATGGGTTCACCTAGTCAATACCATCTCTTGAATTCTTAGGAATAGATTAGAACCTCTTAACCCTTATCTCCTTTTCAATTTTCTTAAAGTCCATGATTCAAAACCCAAATGATGGATCTTCATTGTGAATTGAACAATCCAAGCGTAAGTCCCCTTTGTATTTCAGCATACATAACCAAGGTAGCTATCCAACGCAAAGTTGCCCATTCGCACATATAAACCTTGGAGTCGCTGTGTGGTCTTTCTCGCAATCTTGGCACTCGTAGTGATTTTGTTCTGGAGAGGGTAGAGTATCCTTGGATATTTTATTCTAATGTTCGGTAAATGATAAAATGTGAACCAATAGTCCCCTAAAAAACGGGCTTAAAAGGAACCCATCCAAGAAATGTGTTCCTTGTCATCCCCATTTTGAAAACTTGGGGGAGCATAGTTTTTGAGATGGAGATGACAAGGGATGCTTTCTTGAATAGATTTTTTTAAGGCTATTTTTTAGGGGACAGTAGGGGATGACTATTAAAAAAAATATTAAAAAAAGAGTTTGACAGGTTCATATCAAAATGAGATCATAGTATTTGTGCTCTTCAAGACCAATAAAGGAAAGATGACCATACATGGCAGTACCTCCATGTGCAAAATTACCCTAGCAAAAAAGAGTTTGATAGGTTCATATCAAAATGAAATCACAGTATTTGTGCTCTTCAAGACTGATAAAGGAAAGATGCCCATACATGTTACCGCATAGCAGCAAAAATTGTTTGGGGAAAAAATTGGCAAACCAGAAGTATAATTTTTTTTTTGAAAAAATAAGGAAAAAATCAGATTAGAAAAAACAGAAAAATTTGTAAAAAAGAGAAATTATTTTTAATAAAAACATGGCATTTCCATAACATAGAGATATAGAGAGCAAATAAAATAGAGTTTAACCCATGAATGTTTTGTTGTTTATATTCATAATGCTGATTACATAGGCAAATATTCAGTTAACTTTTTAAGAGTGCAGTCACCAAATACACCAAATAATTGTCTAAGTCTGAGATCAAATATTAGCTAAGTCTACCAAGTAACTGAGATCAAAACTTAATAGCTAACAATCCAGCTACTGTTAGGAATTTAGTAAAAGTGGAAGCCATTTTGAAGTGATCCAAGAATTTCATTGTGATTGAGGCAAGGAGTTTTGTAGGGTTAATTCAATATTTTAGAAAGCTTATCAAATCATTTTCCACAATTGCAATGCTTTATATCATAGCAGCAAAAATCATTTGGGGAAAAAATCGGCAAACCAGAAGTATAAGATTTTTTGAAAAAATGGGTAAAAAATTGGATTTAAAAAAATCGTAAAAAATTGTAGAAAAATAGACAAACTACTTTTTGTTAATCTTAAGGGCATTTCCATAGCATAGAGATATAGGGAGTAAACAAAATAGAGTTTAACCCATGAATTGTAAAAAATAGATTTTTGTTGTTTATATTCATATTGCTGATTACATAGGCAAATATTCAGTTAACTTTTTAAAGGGCAGTCACCAAATACACCACATAGCTGTCTAAGTCTGAGATCAAAGATTAACTAAGTCTATGAAGTAGCTGAGATCAAAATTTATTAGACAATGATCCAGCAATTGTTAGGAATTTAGTAAAAGTGGAAGCCATTTTGAAGTGATCCAAGACTTCCATTGTGATTGAGGCAAGGAGTTTTCTAGGAGTAGTTCAATATTTGAGAAAGCTTATCAAATCATATTCCACAGTTGCAATGCTTTATATTCCCTAATGGCAATTGATAAGTCTTTTATATGGGGTAGAATTCAACAAAAGGCATTTGTTTAGCTGAAGTAAAAGATTAGCAAGCCATTGGTTTTGGCAATACCTAGCTTGCAACTGCTATTTTAGGTAGAGACAAATTTTAATGATTGTGTTGAGGCTATTTTATTACAAGTATGTAAGCTTGTTTGTATGTAAGATTTTGTGGTGCACTTTGGATATATTGCTCGCGTAATGAATTGTATGTCTTTGTTTTAGCAAAAAATAGTTATATTAATTATAAATTAAAATCGTATATCTATATCTATATATGTTATATATGTCTTCGGGCGTTTAGTGTTGTAGTAGAAACACTTTGTTGGTGAAGCAACCACCAAGGTTCAAACCCCTGCTGGGCCATTGAGCTTGTAGGCCTTTTGCCTTCGTTGAGCCATTGAGCTCATGGGTCTGAACAAGTGAAGTGCGGGGAATGATGACTCCTTGAAAATGGCCTCGTGGGAAGAGATCCATTGTAAGTGGTCTCTCTGGGATCAAACCAAGCTAAAAACTTGAGTTTCCACCATCATAAAAATATATATATTATATATTAAATTAAAAATTAAATATGTACATTATAAATTTTACATTATTTTTAATTTATAGTTTATTATATAACTATTAATATATATTCATTGTCTATAATATTTTAAATTTTAAAAGTGCTTTATGGTATTAATTATAAACTATAGGGGTTCGCTCCTTCCTCGTCAAAATGCCATCTATAATAGTGCATAATAGTATTAATTTTAAAGTTAGTGTACAATATGGCCTATGAATAGGCAGTGTTGGTGAATCCGATTGAAAATCAAAAAAAGGAAGAGTGGTCTAAACCAGACAAGGGATGGATAAAAATAAACTTTGATGGAGCTTCAAGGGGTAATCCAGGGCCGTCAGGGATTGGGTTTGTAGCTCAGGATTGGCTGGGGAATATTTTGGCATTTGGTGCGAAACGTATTGACAATGGGACAAATAATATAGCGGAGGGAATGGCAGCATATATGGCAATTCGGTTTGCGAAGTTCCCGAGCTTTTCCAAAATACATTTGGAAGGCGACTCATTGATAATTGTTAATGCGATTATTGCAGGGGAATGTCAAGCATGGCATCTGAACAAGATAGTATCGACAGTTAGGGATGAGCTGGCAACGGTACTATGTTTTCGAGTGGGTCATGTTCGACGATCAGCAAATGACGTGGCTGACACTTTGTCCAAATGGGTGGTTGGGTTTAATGAAGTTGGTGAAGTACGATTTGAAGGTTTTCGTATTGCAATTCTCGAGGATTTTTGAGTTGGCACTCGCTTTCATTGTGAAACATTGATGAAGTAATAGGGAAGTTATTGTGTGATGGGACAACGCATGTGTGAGGGATAATAAATCGGCGGTTGGTGGGTATTGTATCATTGTTTTTCTCATTTTTTCGTGGTTACAATTTGAGGTGGTAGGCAGGTATGGAGGCGAATTTCCCTCTATACACTGATAGACTGCAGGATTCTTTTTTTGGTCTCATTACGCCGCTAAGAATGAAGAGGTTGTTCAAGGTGAAGGATGACGATTTCATCCATATTATGGAGTCGTTGTTCGGTGAAGTCTTCCTGGACGCAAGACATAGATACCGGTCGAACATGGATGTGGTGACCATGGTGGTGGCATGGGGGCTTGAATTGGGTGACTCCATAGAAAATGATGCATGGGTAGTGCGGACAATTTTGGACGATGAATGGTTAGTGGGGTTGAACTCGATTTTGGAATGGGCCATTCCAGGAGCAGGATTTGATGTGAGCGAGTGCTTTGCAGACCAAAGGATGGCAGACCTCCACGAACTTGTTCCCTTTATGCGATGGCCGACAAGGTTTAATAGAGACGAGCGGCGTGCGGAGGCGGTGATTGCATGGGACTCTTTGAAAATTCTTCTGCGACAGAGGATGGCTGTGGGTGGCAGAGTGGTGGTTTTGGTGGCAAATGCGGGTGGTGGGAATGCAAATGGAAGACGGGGTCGACATTGTGGAAGGCGTGCTCAGGGCCAGTAATCGGTATGCTCCTTGGATGGTGGTTGGTGCTAGCTCTCTTTCTCAACTCCCTGTGAATGAAAATTGGTGTTTTGTTGTTATTTGTACAATTTTTGATAAATAGTTTCCATGGGGACATGAATGTAACTCGATGTATATGTGAAGGGGTATGTATTTTTTGGTATTCTTCGATTCTATTGTAGGTGGTAGGGTCTGTAAATTGTCAATGATGTCTAGGGTTTATGGTGTATTTTCAGTAGTGTCCCCATTGTCAGAGTTTGCAATGATGTATATGGTGTTATGTGGGCGGATGTCCCAATTTTGGTTTGCTATTCGGAGGTGGGTGATATGGCAGGTAATGATGCTGGTTTCTGCCCTGACTGGAAGAGGCCTATAGGTGTTTTTTGGGCAAAAATGGTGGTTAGGGTTAGTTTTTACAGTTCGGTCTCTGTTATTTTTTCTCTTATAGAGTCCAATATGGTACTCAACATTGTAATACTTTTGATTAAATATTAATAAAATTAATACTTTACCAATCAAAAAAAAGAAGCTAGTGTACAATATTAATTATATCCTTGTTCGCATCAAAATCCATGGGGCGGGGTGTGCAGAGAGCTTGGGTCATATCGAAGCTGTGATTTAGAGCAGATTTGCCAGCTACTTTGATAGTATCTCATATGCCCCCCACAATTTAACATGATTGAGGCCCTTTCAAATTTGGTTGATGACCACCATTGCTCATCACTCCTTTATTTAGGGATTTTTGGAGGTCGGAAAGAAAACTAAGGGACAAAATAACAAACTTTTTCAACATTGATTCCACATTGACAATATTAAGAGAATGATTGTCGAAGTAGGTTTGCCCCGCAGGCTGGCAAAAGCATGCTCTGATACCACTGGTATGTCCCCTAATTAGTTATACTTTTAATTAACCTAAATTCGCCCAAATCTAAAATAGGTAATTAAGTTTATGGGAGTACCTTTGTATATTGTTTTCCTGCAACACAAAATTAGAGAACACATATGAAGTAATACTTATAAGTTGAAACATATACTAATCAATTAGATTGAGTGATACCATTCCTTATGTATAAATTACCATTAATATTATATTTGTTAGATAAAATCAGATTGTAGGTTAGTTGCCATTCTTTATTATCCAATTCTTAGTGCACTAGGGTAGGCTAATTGGATAGGGTGTCCAAGAGACCTTCCACCCTAGGCCCAAGAGCTGATGCTACATCCCTCTTGGCTCCATGTGGCAGGTTTTAAGCATCCACTATAGAGTGGCATACCTAAGAGAGGGTCCCTTATATACAATGAACAATCTTGTTTATGATATTCCAATGAAATTATATTTATTGTCCAACTCAGTCCATCACAGATATACAGTTACTATAACTGTTTATACTTAACATTGTCATCACAAGTTCCATTATATTATGTTAGTGCATTATATCAGGTTATCATCAATGCTTTATGTTAATAATATCTTGTTATCATCATTAGTCCTTTATTTACCATTATTTCATTATAATTGTTACGTTGTCCCTGTTGAAGTCATGGCTCAGACTTTCAGAGAGCTTAGATTTGATGAAATTGATGTTACCCTAGATGAGGCACATGAGATGACTATGAAAAGTGATATGTTAATTATTCTAGGAATATATATATATATATAAAATTAGTTCTTTAATTACCAGTCCTACAGTATGTAATTATCTTAATATAGACTTGGATAACATTTGCTTCCCACCCTTATATCGTATTAATGAAATCTATCTTAATTAGGATTATATTTAGTAATTTAGCTTCAACAATATGAATGACTTGTTATGCTGCAATGCTAGATCAGAATGTTGAGTCAGAATCCTCTCATACCTGTTGCTGACCCTATTCGCTATTAATCCTTGCTGGCAACCTTCCTATCTTATCCGATTCCCCTTTCTTCCTCCTCATGTCTATTGGAAGGTATTTATCCTTCCTATCATGGGTGGAGAGACCACTACCAACGGTCATGCGTTTTAGTGGCAGCGACCCTTTGGAAAGGTCGCTGACTTCTTCATCGCATTTGTCAAACCATGGCAACCATTCATAACAAATCATGAATGCCAATAATTATTAATGCAAATACATTAATCGGGATATTATAATAATAAGAATCAATTAATAATAATCACTATTACTTAAGGATATATGTAATCAGAATATGATTAGTAAGAAATCAATTAATATCAATATTAGATATCATTATTGGTTTTGCCCTAATCTTAATAACAGTTCTGATCTGATCTGGTCAATGGATGTTCTCACTGGATGCTTTGATTCCTTTCATTTATATCTCTCAATGTGAGGGAGGGGTCATACCTTTTCATCATGTATGCCCTTTGGCAAGAGACACACCCTTTTACCATTAGCACCCTTTGAAAGAGTGCAACTCCTCATTATTTCTGCTCTTTGAAAGGGACACAACCTTTCACAATCAGATCTGCACTTCTTATTAAATCAGATCTGCATTTCTGATTCCCCAAATTATCCCCTCTCAAATGAGGTTCTCTTCTCCCATTTTATACCTCATTTTTGGGAGAGTCACAACTTATCATTTCATGCCTTTTGTCCATTCATTAACTTAATTATATTTTCAATTATATTTAATTATATTCTTTTATATTTTCATTTTAATTTTATTTATTTTTCTTTTAAATACTAATTTTATTATTAATATTTACTACATATGATCCTAATTAAGATAGATTTCATTAATACGATATAAGGGTGGAAGCAAATGTTATCCAATTCTATATTAAGATAATTACATACTATAGGACTGGTAATTAAAGAACTAATTTAACATAGTATATATATATATATATATATATCTGTTGATGTAATCTAAGGATGAATAATACCACCAAAATCTGTTTATAATTTGGAATAATACTGTATTTCAATGTAGTGCTGATAATATAAGGGACAACGTAACAATTATAATGAAATAATGGTAAATAAAGGACTAATGATGATAATGAGATATTATTAACATAAAGCATTGATGATAACCTGATATAATGCGCTAACATAATATAATGGAACTTGTGATGACAATGTTAAGTATAAACAGTTATAGTAACTGTATATCTGTGATGGACTGAATTGGACAATAAATTTAATATCATTGGAATAATCATATGTTGAAATAATATGTAGCAACGGTCGGATAATTCTAACTGTTCTAATATCTACTTGGCCTAATAGCCTCAGACATCTGTATGATAAATTCTTTTATTCCTACCCTTGATCATGCTTCACTGTATATGCATATTCTGATCACAGATCACGATGTTATATGATGATCGATTTGCTCCATTATCATCAATATGTTAATTGGATTATACATAGCATTAATTATGTTTTTATATCGATTATCAAGAGCGATGATTAAATGTTGTTTATTAAGTCATAGTAATTATACCGATTACTAATTGTTTAATCAAACATTGCGTATGTTTATCAATGGTCGTTGCTCCACATAGGAGTCATGACTCTATGTTGATCTTCGAGAGTTTATATCTCGGCTCCATTCCATTCGATGATCTATATACGAAGTTGTTGATATAACAGGAGCAGTCGATATCATTGTGCATACATCAGTGATTTGCAATACAATCAGTTGTAACATTATACAGAATATTGTGTGATCTTCAGTCACATTAAATAATATAATCTGAACTGTGTAATCAGCTTTAAAGGAAATTCTGATTCACACATACTATTGTGTATAATTCTATACTACATTATAATTTAAAAATTACCTATATATAAATATGATCCACTTTAACATGGTATCAGAGCCAACATAAGAAAAAGATCAGATCAGATTTATATAGGCGATACTACTCTCTATATACTCTCGAATTCTTCAACTCCCTTCTATACATCAAAACGGTGAATGGTGTTAGATTTGAGGATCGACTTGATGGAGCTTCCAACTTTGTATCTTGGAAGTTTAGGATTATGCTTGCTTTAAGAGAAAATGAATTAGATGAATTCGTAAAGAAAGCTATACCTGTACCTGACAAAGAAAGTGCAAAGCCCCAATGGATGAAAAAGAACAATAAAGCTATGAAAATGTTGGTGGTTGCAGTGAAAGATCATATTGTACCAATTATCTCAAAATTGGAACGGCCTATGATATGTTCAAATCATTAGAAAGTATGTATGAGATAAATAACACTAGTAGAGCTCTTGCACTAAAGCAACAATTCCACCATGTTAAAATGATCAAGGGCGAAACTATCACCTCATACTTCACGAGGATAACAGAACTAAGAGACCAACTCTCCACCATTGGTCACATAATTGAAAGTAAAGAGTTAACCATGTTGGCCCTCTATGGTCTCCCTTCTTCTTGGGAATCATTCATTCAAGGGATAAGCACACGATCTAAACTTCCTAAGTTTGATCTTCTAAAAACTGATTGCATTCAAGAAGAGTTGAGACTAATCACAAGAGGGATTGGACAAAGCTCCACGAATGATGACATTCATGTTCTAGCCACACACTCCACCAAGAAGAAGGAAAAGAAAGGATACTTAAAAAGAAACAAAGACAGAGAATCAAATGATGTTTCTACGTCCAAGAGAAGGAAGGATATGTCAAAAGTACAATGTTTCAGATGTGACAAATATGGTCACTATGCCATGAAATTTCCTACCACGACCATGCCTCAAGCTTCCATTGCACATGTTGACGAAACCCTTCCTCAAGGAGATGCAGATGGATTCATCTTCTATTCGGCTCTTTCAAGTCATGTGGCTACCGGTCACAACACTTGGATAATTGATAGTGGGGCATCACGCCACATCACGGGATTTAGAGAACATCTAGATAACTTGGTGGAGAATACATCAGATGAGAAAGTTACCATTGGAGACGACTCTAGCTATTCAGTAAAAGGAGTTGGGACCTCTACTCTATAGCTAAATTTAGGCATCTCCATACAGTTGATTGATGTATTATTCGTACCAGGGATTAAGCGAAACTTGGTCTCCATATCAGCCTTGGAAGACAAAGGCTACCGAATTGCTTTCATGGATGGCAAGGTCCTAGCATGGCCCAAGAAGACAAACATCAAGAAGGCTCAAATTATAGGAGTTCGCCATGGATGATCCTATCAACTTTGCACTACTTCTTCTCAAGCACTAATTCATGATTCTTCAAACACATGTGAGATTTGGCATAGAAGATTGGGGCATCTTCATTTTCGTGCTCTACCTTTGATGGAAAAGATGGTGACTGGACTTCCCAAGCTTAACCAAGAACGTGAAGGAACTTGCAAAGGATGTGCCTTGGGGAAGAACACTAAAGGTACTTTTTATAATAGTGAAAGTAGATCTAAATATGTTTTAGAACTTATTCATTCAGACTTATGTGGGCCTATGACAATAGCTTCCTTAGGCGGGTTCTTGTACTATGTTACTTTCATTGATGACTATTCTAGGAAAACTTGGATATATTTTTTGAAGAGTAAAGAATCTGATGAAGTACTAATGAGATTTAAGGAATTCAAAGCCCTAGTAGAAAATATGTCAAGGAAAAGAATCAAAACCTTAAGATCAGATAATGGAGGAGAGTAGACCTCTAATAACTTTAGAAACTTTTGTAGTGATGTTGGGATTAAGAGGGAGTTTAGTGTTCCCTATAACCCTCAACAAAATGGTGCGGCAGAAAGAAAAAATAGGACCATTGCAGAATCCGCTAAAGCCATGATACATGGCCAAAATCTTCATGCCTCTTTTTGGGCTGAAGCTTCTAGAACTGCTGTTTATATTCAAAATAGAAGCCCTCACAACATTTTGGGAAATAAAACACCTGAAGAAGCATTCACAGGAGTAAAACTTGATATAAGCCACTTGAGAATCTTTGGTTGCCCAATATACATTCACATACCCAAAGATAAAAGATCAAAACTAGAACCTTCAAGCAAGAAGGGAATTTTGTAGGCTACAGTGAAACATCTAAAGCCTATAGGATCTATATTCCAGGACAAAAATTGACTGATTTAAGTAGGGATGTAATCTTTGAAGAAAATGTTGCATTCAGAAAATCCAAGGATATCCATGAGATAGAAGATCGAGAGCCTCCTCAAAATATGGAAGAAGACCATACTCCTGAGATTCAGAGGGAGACTCATGAACTTGTCATAGATGTTAATCCAAATAAACCCTTGGATCCTATTGATGGGCCTAGAGACATTGTTGTAAACCGGAAAAGACCACTTTGGGCAAGAAAAATGATGCAAGAGGCTGAAGGCTTTGCAACACCAAAAGGAACCTTCACAGATTCTTCAGCTATGTTGCACTAATGAGTGAAATCATTGAGTCAGAACCCACTAGTGTTGAGGAAGTTTCTAGTCTTCAAGTTTGGAAAGATGCTATGACAGAAGAATACCAATCTATTCTAAAGAATGATGTTTGGGACATTGTTCTAAATGGCTCTTCAAAATTAAACATGCTGCTGATGGTAGTATTGAAAAATATAAAGCCAGATTTCTAGCTAGAGGATTTTCTCAAAAGGAAGGAATTGACTACGAAGAAACCTTTGCTCCTATTGCTCGATATACTTCTGTCAGAACCGTGATTGCTATTGTTGCATCAAAAGGGTGGAAGATCCATCAAATGGATGTAAAGACTGCCTTCCTTAATGGTGTAATTGAGGAAGAAGTATACCTTGAGCAACTTGAAGGTTTTGTAATACATGGAAAGGAATCTCATGTTTGTAAATTAAAGAAGGCATTGTATGGTCTTAAATAGGCTCCTCGTGCTTGGTATGAGAGGATTGACCATTACCTTTTGAGCTTGGGTTTCTCCAAGAATGATGCAGATTCTAACCTATATTTCAAGGTAATTAATGGAGAAATCGTGATCCCAATTCTTTATGTTGATGACTTATTAATTACAGGAGAAGATCATCTAATTATCAAATGTAAGCAAGAGTTAGCATCTGAATTTGATATGAAAGATCTAGGTCTTACACTATTTCCTTGGTTTAGAAGTATGGCAAAAATTTGATGGAATCATTCTAAGTCCAGGAAAGTATACCATTGACATTTTGAAAAGGTTTGGAATGATGGATTGTAAATCCATGTTTACACCTATGGAAACAAACTTGCATAAGTTAAGAGAAGATGCAACTTATTCAGACTTGGCAGATCCCACTCTTTACAGGCAAATGATTGGGTCCTTGATGTACTTGGTCAACACTAGACCAAATATTTGTTATGCAGTGAGTGCACTTGGTCAGTTCATGAGTGAACCAAGACAAATACACCTAGTTGCTGCAAAGCATATTCTGAGATACCCGCGTGGCACAATCGAATATGGTTTAAAATATGATGATGTGGACCTGAACCTTCATGGGTACATTGATTCTAATTGGGCTGGGAGTGTAATTGATCGAAAAAGAACATCAAGATGTTGTTTCAGTTTGGGCTCAGCTATGATTTCCTGGTTCAGTAGGAAGCACTCAGCTCCACAAAAGTAGAGTATATTGCAGCATCCATGGGGGCTCGAGAAGCTGTGTGGCTCAGAAAACTTCTTGTAGGATTGTTTGGACAATCCTTAGACCCTACTATTTGTGACAATCAGAGCTGTATAAAGCTTTCTGTCAATCTCGTGTTTCATGACAGAACAAAGCATGTGGAGATCCCTTATCATTATGTTAGAGACATGGTGGAAATGAATGTTATTCAGTTGAGATATGTTAGTACAAATGAACAAACTGCAGATATCCTCACCAAGCCTCTTGCTAGAATAAAGTTTGCATACTTTCGAGGTAAGCTTGGTATGGTAGAAAATGTAGCTCTAGTTGAGATTGAGTCTTAGCAACATTGATCTGTTTTAATAGTAGTAATGTATTCTTTAAGATGTTTAAAGTGTAAACTCTTATTAATGCAATCTTATTAATCTGATATGGTTCATGATTAGTGTCATGTGTTTGACTCCATGACAACATTGGTTCAGTGCTTGATGAGCCCTTGTGAACATTATTGTGAGGTGACGATCTCTGAATAATGAATACTTGTACATCTGATCATTATCGTAAGGTGACAATCATATGATATTGATTGATCATACCATTATGATGGATATCATGAGACATGATATCTATGGACATGTCATAATGGTTTATATCTCTAGTAGTAATATCTATGGATATGCCATAATGGTGGATATCATGAGATGTGATATCCATAGATAAGCCATAATGGTGGATATTACATAAAGAGATTCTCATGGTGGATTTCATGTGACATGAAATCCATGGATATGCTATGAAGTAATATCTTTAGATATACCATGATCGTGGATATCATGAGACGTGATATCCGTGGACAAGCCATAAATGGCAGATATTATGTTAAAGGATTTATGGTGGATATAATGTGACATGATATCCGTGGATATGGCATAACTCCTAATATCACAGTGAGGTGATATCTTTCTCTCACACAATAGATGAAGCTATTGTGTTCACAATATGGTGATATAACTTATTAGGAGAGAAGTATTCCTCCCTAGCTGAGAGGGAGTGTTGAAATAATATGTAGCAACGGTCGGATAATTCTAACCGTTCTAATATCCACTTGGCCTAATAGCCTTAGACATCTGTATGATAAATTCTTTTATTCCTACCCTTGATCGTACTTCACTGTATATGCATATTCTGATCACAGATCACGATGTTATATGATGATCGATTTGCTCCATAATCATCAATATAATAATCGGATTATACATAGCATTAATTATGTTTGTATATCGATTAACAAGAGTGATGATTAAATGTTGTTTATTAAGTCATAGTAATTATATCGATTACTAATTGTTTAATCAAACATTGCATATGTTTATCAACGGTTATCAATGGTCGTTGCTCCACATAGGAGTCACGACTCTATGTGGAATCATGCCGATTCCACATAGAGCCGTGACTCTATGTTGATCATCGAGAGTTTATATATCGGCTCCATTCCATTCGATGATCTATATACGAAGTTGTTGATATAACAGGAGCAGTCGATATCATTGTGCATACAGCAGCGGTCTGCAATACAATCGGTTGTAACATCATACAGAATATTGTGTGATCTTCAGTTACATTAAATGATATAATCTGAACTGTGTAATCAGCTTTAAAGGAAATTCTGATTCATGCATACTACTGTGCATAATTCTTTACTGCATTATAATTTAAAAATTACCTATATATAAATCTGATCCACTTTAACATCATAAACAAGATTGTTCATTGTATGAGGCAACAAAGGCACATAACATGTTTATAGCAAATAGTTAAGGAGATGAAAGAATGTATCCTTAGTAACTATAGTGGCCGTTAAGTAGAAGAAATTGAAGCATTGCACATATGATGTGCATAATTTGTTACTATTGTAGAACTAACAATTAACAACTGAAGAATCCTACCCAATACCAAAATGTTCTCTTGATGAACATAGGATAATAATATTTCCAAGTTTAGAATACAATGAGAATGAGTGTGTGATCTATGATCCCAACAGCATATTGTTTAAGAGCATCAAAACATATCAAGCAACTGTAGCGTACAAACATTCTTGAGGTGTCTTGTGGTCACTTATATATTTTGTAGAAAATCATCATATTTGGCATTAAGCTGGTTATGTTTTTGAATTTTATATCTTCAACCTTGAGTTTCATGTGTTTGTAAGTGTGATTATTTAAGGGTGCCTAAGCATAATTTGTGTATACTTCATTTTTTTCCTTTGTTCTATAAGTTCATTGTCGCAAGTGCACAAATGATTATGGTGATTGTGAATTCCTTACTCGTAGGGTGTGTTCAAGGTTTCATAAGGAGTGTGGGAGGGCTTGTTGGCCCCACACACTTTTTAATTTTGAATTAAAAAAGGGGGATGCCCAAGATGGGAACCTTGTTTCCTTAAGGCTAGGGGATGTCCTTGGTCATTGTTGTGTCCAAGGGATGGGGATGTGAAGTTGGCAATTTGAGACCTGCCCCCGTGTATCTCCTAGTTCTTCTGTAGCATAGAAGGATCATGGCGTTTTCATTGGAAGTGCTATCATGGGGATTTAATTACATCATTTTTACATGTACTCGATGATTTTGGTTAAGTGGAATATTTGTAAAATTTTAAAAGTAAAAGTTGTTTTATGTTAATTTGATGTATAAGGCCCCCTTTGGAAATCCACATAGGAGCTTCTATCCATTTACCTTATATATTGTTCAAATTTTGCACTCATGTGTCTGCATCTCATGACATAGCTTGGGGGCAAATCAAACCTTGCCTATACATGTACAGCTCAAGCATGAAATCCACTTTTTGTTATACTGTTATTTGTATCAATGCCCTTTTTTTTTTGTTTTGTTTTGCAAAAGTAATCATCCCTGAAGAGTTTTTTTCCTTCATTAAAGAGGAGCCACCTTGTGTCAAAGAAATCAGAAAACGTGTTGTACACACCCTAAGCTTTTTATTTCAGAGACTCACGGTATTGACATGGTCCTTCAGGGAAATGTGAACAAATCATAACTGATACAGGTGTCTTGTGCATAGATGAATGAAAACAAACCATTTGAATGATCCCCTACGAATGAGATAGAGCTTGAAAGCAATTTATTCTAGGAGTCTTTTGAGAAAGGACCTAGAAAGTGCAAAGATTCATTCAATGAAGGACCTGAACTTGATGCATTATGTGATTTTGCTAATGCACATTCTTTTGTATCTTTAATACAATTTCTTAATAAATTATTTATTGTTTACTTTTTTCTAGGTTGAGTTCAACTTTGCAGTCTATATAATCTCAATTCTCTTGGCATATTTATAACTCAGTATACTTAATTGTTTTGAATAATTATATGTAATCGTATATATATTATTCAATTCAAAAGTGACAAATATATGGAATAATTTAGCATTTAGATGCAGCCCCCTATTTTATTTTTGGAACTCTTTAACCATGCTTTCTGGGGACTATGATTTATATTGATCTTATCTTCTTTGGTACAGGAAGCCTTGACTTTTTAATTCTAGCATATATTAGATGTTTGAATTCATAATTACAGAGAGCCCATATGGGGATTTGGTTATTCTATTGCTTTATGTTATTTCAACATTCTGAAATTCTCCTTTTCCTTTGGACCTTTAGCATATTGGAAACTGATAAAATATGACAGAGATTTTCTGTTTTGACTGTGTCCAATGTTTGTAGTGTATGCTTAGATTAACATTGGCTTTTATTAACTGTATCTACATTTTGAAATAGGGACTTGTTACGCATGCTCGGAAATGCCTCGATCCAGAGGCAGCACCATTTGCAAGAGGGCCTGGAGCTGAAGGGTTTGATGGCTTGCATGAGGGTGCCAGCCTAATTGAAGTGGTATATTCCTTTTCTAGCTGTCTCATGCTAGTTTATTTTAATAGCACATCCATCAATCAACTGCAGTTAATGATTTTGAGATGATGTTTCGCGTTTAGGTGAAAAAAGTAAAGCCGCATATGCTTCTAGGTTTATCTGGAGTTGGTGGTATCTTCAATCAGGAGGTGAATGTCTTTAGCCTATTGATGAATGACTTGAAACAATGAGCTAATCATATGTCAACTAAAAAGCAGTATATTTTAAAAGACTTATTTTTGTAATCTTTAAATTATTTATACTACTTATATGGATATAGTAATAGATTGGTTTTTTTCATATGTGCCATACAATTTCTGATAAAAACAAAGCTTCATGGGAATTCGCTCGGTATTAAAGGTACATTACATGAAATTCTTGCACAGCTTGGATTGAATTCAACTTGTAGAACAATCTTTTGTCAGAAACAAGGTTTCGTTTTGGGTTTTGCAAACCATTTTGTTCAATCATCTAATGAGCTCATTTAGGCTATCTTTCTAGAACTTTCAACTGTTAACATGCAACAAAGGGAAGATGCTTTCTATGCCATGTTTAGTTATTGCAATTTATAGTGTTTTCTATTGATTTTACAGCTTTAAATGCTGAAAATAAGAAATGAACTCCTTGCAAATGACTCTTTCTATTCCCAATTGAGTAATATTTTTTTTTTAACTAAACAGAAACAATGTTTAGAGAAGAGAACGAGATTCACAGCAATCTTTGTTAATTCTGACCCCTATATAATGTAACTTGAATGAATAGAATCAATATTGATTGGATATAGTCTGACACTTAGTAATTTGCTAATTTACCTGAGCATACTACAGGCCACTTTACCAATGTATTCCACTGACTTGTTTCTCTTCAAAGGTAAATATTCAATTGCTTAAGAGTCATGTAGAAGAAGTCAAAACATGATTGGTTAAAGGCAACAAAATAAGACTCACATCATAAAATTGTATAGTAATTTGTAATTTGGGCCAAAAATCTTCAAGGTCTATATTTTGTTTACTTTAATTAGATTATTGCACACTTGTACCTTGTGGGTTTTAGTATTGTCCACATTGTTAGCATTTTGATTTGTCTTGTGTGATAAATGGAAAATGGACAGCGTGTGAAGCTGGACCTCCCGTAAACATCTAACACCTGGAACAATATTATGGGGTTTGTTAGACTCAGGCTGCAACAAGATCTAAACAATTCATGCAAAATATTTTTATGATTTTTTGGAGTACAAACATGTAAGCAATAATTTTTGAATAAATCACAAGATACAAAATTATATGTTGAGAAGAAAAATATGGTTCAATAGAATAAAACGCAAATATTATAAGATCCTTTAAATCAGACAATAAATGGTAAATTATTGACCAAATATCATTCATATAACTAATATATTTCTTTGACTTGCAAAGATCTTTAACATGAAATTGCAAACAAGATTGAACAATGAAATTACACTTAGCATAACAAAATTCACCATTGGGGATTACAATGCGTATTGTTTCGCTAAATAAATTTGCTATTTAATTTTAATATTCTAATTAAAAATTGAAATTGTATGAATGTCATCTTAACATAGCTCCCATTGTTCTAAAAATAATAATATTTATAAATATCCATAAAACTCCACAATAATAGTTTGAACAAAGTAATCTTTGCCTCTCTTACCGTAATAGTCTTTCTTGAAATTAGATCACTTTCCAAAATTAATGCTTTTAAAGACCGATCTTACTCGTCTGGAGCTGAGGGCATGGCTGCATTGTCTGCATCTATCTTGGTTTTGTAAAGCTGACATTAATCATTGTTTCAATGTTTTTGCATCATTTGGGTTAGGCAGATTTATTTTTTGAATTCTTCACAATTGTTTTGTTGCACTTCCTCTAGTCTTGTTCTTAATATATTTTATTTTGGCCAATTCCATTAAGTTTTTGATTTTGTTTTGTTGCGCTTCCTCTAGTCCTATTCTTCAATATCAAACAATGGGTTAGAAGTTGACCCCAAAAATGATGTTACATTATTTTTCTTCTTCAATTTGAATGTCATGTTTACCAAGGGAGTTGTGTGTGATGGAATTGGAGACTAAAAATATTGTAAAATCAAATAAGATTCAACCACATAGAATCCTAGTTCTACAATGAAATTCACCATACACCAATGAAAAACCTAAAACATGCAAACAACAAATATGAAATTATACCTTCACATGCTCAATAGGGTATGATCTCCATTGATCTTGCTTGATAATATGGTTGCTCTTAGATTTGTATGTGCACAAGAGCTCAATAAAGAATGGATTGTGGTTGTGTAGTTCGGAGCATGTATATGCTTGATTAAATGATTGAGATATTGAAGGATAGGGAAACAATCTTTTATAAAGAATGGATTGTGGTTGTGTAGTTCGGAGCATGTATATGCTTGATTAAATGATTGAGATATTGAAGGATAGGGAAACAATCTTTTATAAAGAGTACCCTAAAAATGGAGGGCTAGGATTAAGAGGTGGAGGGATAAATGGTCGACACAGATTAGAGGGTAGGTATAGAAAATAGGAAAATATTAGAGAGGTGGTTAAAGATGAATTAAGAGATGAATGACAAATGTCATGAAGGGAAAAAACTAATGAATTAATTAAATAAATGAAGATTCATTTAATTAATAGAAGAGGTGGGGCCAATTAAATAAATAAAATATTTATTTAATTTAGTAAAAGGATAATTTAAATAAATAAAAATATTTATTTAAATCGGGAAAGGCTAGAAGAGGAAAATAAATAAAATATTTATTTGATTAGGCTAGGACAATTTTAGGTGTCTACAGGTGTCATTCCTAGTTGTAATCTTTCCATTGCAAACTTGGCAGTCTCATTTCATTCAAAGCTAAGTTGCTAGTCCTAGTTTAGGGCATATATATATATATAATAATAATTAACAATCACCAAAAACTTTGCCCCGGACAAACAAGAAAGAATTAATTTGCACCACTTATAAAAGCCAAATCAAAATAAGATCTTCATTAGAAAATTCCAATTCACTTTGTCATATGACTTCATCATATCCAATTTAATGACCATTGCTGAGTATTTATTTTAGTGAATGGAATGAAGCATTTCATGAGCTATAAGAACCCCTTCTGCTCTTTCCTTGCCAAGAAAAAATCCCCTTGTTTGTCTGAAATGATTTTAGGAATGATTTTGGCGAACCTCAAAGAAATTGCTTTAGTGAAAATTTTGTTAATTGTATTACACAAAGATATGGAAGTGGGTGAACTTCCTTTCAGAATAATTGTCGAAAAGTAACATCAAATTGCTTTAGCATAATTCCATTTCTTTTTGACTCTTCCAAAGCTAACCAAATATCAATCCCAATAAAGTCCCAACAACTTTGAAAGAAAATCATAGTGTAACCATCTAGCCTAGGTGCTTTATTAGGAAGTAAGGAGAAGACAACTTTTTAAACCTCTTCCACAGAAAAAGGTGTGAAGAGGTTAAAGTTATCTTCTTTTGAAACCAATTTAGGAATATATCAAGTTACTCGGGGATGTCTTTCCTAGGAAAAACCAAGTGTCCTGAAAAATGGAAATGTACTAGAGACGGAGGGATAGGTAGGGGACATCTCCCTTGCCATCCCCAAAACCCTACAAAAAAACAGAAACAACTGGTAAACAAGGAGATTAGGTGGAAGGACAAGGAAGACGGCTGGGGATGTCTCATGTTAGTGTACCCCAAGGACAACAACTTGCAAACTAAACAACCTTCACAATGCAGAGAGAAGCAATTTGAACAATGCTACTTAACCAATGTGAGAAATGAAATAGAGATTATACAGATTCTATAAACACCTCATATAAATAGCAGAGGTGTGATGAGGTAGCAATAACCGTTATCAAACTACCAACTAAAAGTATTAAATGCACTATGAATGTTATCAAATTTTATGATGTCAGCCACCTAATGAACTTAAGTGTATGTGAGTGGGATAAAACCACTTTCACACCAACACCACCCTTAAGTGCAACTTATGGAGTGAAATTATTATGCAATATGAGATGTAAAATGGGTCCCAACAACTAAGCCATGTTAGTTACCAATGTAAAATTACAATGCAATGCAATCTCATGGGAGTAAACTCCTCTCCAAAAGAGAGAACCATGAAGGACTAAGAAGCCTCAGAAACAATGTCCTAAAAACAAGAACATGAAGAACATCATTGAAGCATGAGAAAGGTGCAGACAACTATCAAAAGAAGACTAATATAATGTTGTAATTAAAGAATCTCCTCCGAAACAAGATGATGTTCAGGATCAAGAAGACGACAATCTGCAATAGTGCCCCAAACGACACTACTTGATCAATTGAAAATACAAATGGCACATAAATCTTCATGAGTGACTCCAACAACACTACTCAACCAATGAAGTTGAAAATATAGGTGCAATAGTCTGAAGAACCATGATCAAATGAGGATAGAAAGTTTACTCCACAAATTAAGAATACAAGAGTGTCTCAACTCACTCCAAGCGAAACCAAGGAAGCATTAGCACGAACAGTATGATACCCCCTCATAATGGTGACTAGGGAGAGGCATGACATGTCCACTGAAACTGTGTCACCAAGTAGTGCATGAGGCACAACCAAAATAGAGTACTTGCAACTGAAAAAAGCTTGTGCAACAAAAAAGCAATGCATGAGGTAGAATCTCGGAGATCCTATTGTTGTTGTGGAGGGACACTACCTTGACAAAGCTGTGATTGACAAACAACAAAAGCACTACACAACCCCCATGGCCCTTTATTGTGCAAGTACAGTAATATGGCACATTTGTGCAAAATCCCCCAAAATACATGAACAACATGTGGCACTTTGTCTCATTGTGTCTACCAAATAAGGTGTTTATAAAAGATGCTCAAACAATGCATAAGGACAAAAAAGCTGTATATACATATGAAACAGCCAAAATGAAGCTACCCTATGCAAATAGAACATTTCCAAGTGCCAAAACAACCAAGCAATTAACCAAAGTGTCAAAACGCAAAATTATGAATTAATTGTACTTGAGGCAAAATCTAGAAAATGTGCATGGATAGATTGAAAGTGCTCTGAAAGACCTTTCCATCATTGCATGAATCAGGAGAAATGGAGAAACTGGTCAAAAGATACAAGCTTAGGAGCCCAAAATGCACTTTTGACTCCAATGAACCAATTTAAAAGAAAACTCATGCAAATGCCAAAAGAAAAACACTTATTTTATTCTTTGAGTGGCCCCCACAACCCAACTTGCCTTAAATGGGTTAAAAAACCTAATTTCTATCAACTAGCAACAGCAACAGCAAGCTGCAGGGTTTTAAGGAGAGAAAAAAAAGAGGAAACAACAGGATTTGAAGGAGCATTTGGAGCAGTTGGAGCATTGAGACCACTCCAAGTGAGTCCTTTGTTTCATTTTTGGTTTTGTTTTATTCAATTTTTTTCAAATTTTAAAGAAGAAATGTCCATCAAATGCCTGATTTTTTTCTCCTCATATTTCAGTACTTTAAACTTGCATTATACTCATAAAACATGAACAGCAGTGGCACTAATAGTAGTGACCAAGAAGGGAAAGAAGTTGGAAATGAAATAAATATATTTGGGGGTGGGAGTGAGGGTGTTGGGGGTGTGAAGCACAACGTCCACAAAACCAAATTTTACAGCGGAAGTAGCAATGCATTCTGATTATTGGAAATAACATCAACAATTACAGATTTTTGATGTCACAGAATTGCCAAATACGCCGATGCTCCAAAAAAAGGAGACGTAACAAAATTCCATTTAAACAAATATCATGACCTTGAGTGGCTGATAACTTTGTTTCTTGAAATAACACAATATGTGCCGCACAAGCATCAATTTGATGCATGATGAGGATTCTCTTGTTAGGGGCTCTAACATTCCAAGATATGATCTTCATTGTGCTCGATATCTAAATTTTTTGTCCAGGGGAGCTTGAATTCCAGCTTCAATTGCTTCTTGAGTCTTCTTTTTCCTCTTTTAGGAGTTGTAAAATCCTTCTTTTCTTCCATCTCTGTTTAAGATATAGAAAGAGTTTTTGCATATTCCTTTCCGTGTTCTCATTAAGGACCTCATCAACTAATTCATTAACTACTTGTAATCCAACTTTCTGCACCAATTCTTCCACCATTTTTTCTAATTTGTCTTCTTTAAAAAGTTTCTAAATGTTTCAGAGGATTAGATATCCTTGAGAATAGATTGATTGTCAAAAGTATCCTTAGAAATTTCTTCATCTACATCTTGACCATCACCTAAAATATGATCATTTTGAAAACGGAGAGGTGAAGCTCCCAAGATGGAATGGACATGTTTTCTATGGGCTTCTCAGGAAGCTGTTCATTTGGACCCAATTCAGAGGGGAGAATTTGCACATATTTCAACCTGGTCCTTTTTATTTATTATCTTATTAGAAGCTCTAATATTTCTTGAGTCTCAATAATTGGGGCTAATCTAGTAGACTTTAAAGGTATATCCAAATGTTCTTGTGCCTTCAAAGGAGAACCCACAAGTCTTTATGAATCCTCATAAACCATTTCAATAGAACATGTATTTTGACAATCATTGGACAAATGCCCATAATGGTGCCACCAATAACATCCTGGATTTGAACCTTCAATGATGATTCTCTGTTTCCATTTACCTTAAAAGAAAATATATCCATAAATTTTGGAGGTGGGTTGTTGGTGGAAGCCGAAATACAAAACTTGACTAGTTTTCCTGGGTTGCTGAAATTAGAGCAATTGTGCTTTTTGTTCTTGTTTTATAATCTTGTGACAAAAGCATGCTTGGCACATGCCCAAGTGCAATTTTATCACAGGTTCTAAGGCAAAAAGGTGTCAACAAAGTGTGCTTCATGCACTTCTTATTTATTTTTTATAAGTTCCAATTCATTATTATATCTTTTAAATTATACTCTAAGTGAGCAAAAGTTTGCTTGATGCAGCCTTTTATCTTTTTCCTCATTTTAGAAATTTTAGTTTATTTTTCAAACTTTTAGGAAAAAAAATTCTCCATATTTGAACTTTTTCAATTGATCACTTTTGACTTTGGTGAGGCCATTCACCCAGGCCATTGCTTGACCAATATGAGTCGTTGAAAATGATAATGACCCCTGGGGAAACACTAACGATGAATAAGGAAAGGATGAGTATAACAAACAATCTACAAGGGTGAACTGGAACTGGAATAAATGGCACCTCTTATGATAATATGAAGAAAATCAAAAGTTTGGTAGGGTAGATGGGTTTGCCTATTCTGGAATAGGTGGGTATTCTTCCTATAAATATTGAGCCAACTATAAGCAATTGATTAACATGAAATCTGCTCTAATAGGAAAATGACTTGGTGTGCACCTTTGTATTGATACCAAGAACCAAATTTTTCTATCATGTTATTAAACATTCTGATATGGTATATTATTATCTCAAATGGTTATGATGTCTTGCTACTGACAAATTTATTTGAGTGCAGCACTTGCATTGTTATGTGATGATTTCAAAGCCCTTGTTGGCATCTGCCATTTATCAATGAAGATATATTTTTATGAGATATCCAAGTGTAATGTGGCATGGAAGCTGGTAGTTTACGTAGGAACCATACATGCAAATTAGTTTGGCTTGATACGTTTAGTGCATAATTTCAAGGATATGGGGACTAGTACTGGTACAGAAGACAAAAATGCTTTCCGGCACATTATTTTCGAAAACATTTGTAGACAAGCACTTGGAGATGGTAAAGATTAAAAATAATTATATTAATTTAAAATTGGAAAAGAATTACTCAGTAATCATACAATGGATATGTAACTTTAAATAATGTACAAATGCTAGAAATAAAAAATAATAAACATATTAAAATATGGAAACAAAAGGAAACATCAATTATATTGATATATGATTATCATCATGATGGTATAACATAATATTTTATACCATAATATCTTGGAGATGGTAGACAAAGACTAGGAGGAGAATGCCATTATTTTAAGAACATTGTATGAGGCTCCTCAAGAGATGACTATATTTTCAATCAATTGATAAAATTTCAATACATGTACACATTTAAGCCTTCTTATTGTTTCTTCTTACTATTATCTCTTTGAGATCTTATACGAAAATTTTCTGCTGCAAAATAACTCGTAAATTTTAATGCAAAATATAGAACACTGTAAGTCTATTACTGCATTTCTATAGTTCTTTTAGCTTTTGTCAACCACATGTCACCACCTTAAGAAAACCCAATGTAATTTATATGATATCTTTAAGAAACCTATATAATTTCCTGATTTTAGAAAGGATGCTTCTAGGATACACACATAAACCCAAAGAAACTTCATCTGAAGTATCCTAATGTTTGTAGACGTCTCCATCTAGATCTCCTAGACAAGGATTTGTTTCCGATACTTGAGATGAGGACCAAGGATCAAGGTACAACCCTTTGGTAAATATGCTTAAAATATCATTCTACCATCAATGGAAGTAAAGTTCGTTCTGCCATAAAGTGTTGGAGCTAGGGTCTTCATATCAGCACAATATGAACAATTAATCCCCAATGTCCTTGATAAACTTAACAAATCTAAGATGATGGATATGAGCCTTGAAAAATATTTAAATTCTACCATATGCTTGCATTCGTTCAGGACATTAAATTCATATGTTTGGCCCAACATCTAGCAAACTGGGTATATGTTAAAAACCAGATATATTAAGTTAGGAGGAATGAAAGATTGCAGGTATATCCCATAATGATGACATTGACTCACACAAGCCCTTATATTGGGGTACAGGGGCACACCAGATTTCTTCTTGAAATACAATTTTTATTATTTTTGGGAACATTAAAGTGGGTACATCTTTGAGGATATACAAATGCTATTATTTTCTTTTAACCTTGCGGAAGGTTTGAGATTTTATGTTTCTTTTATTATGTTGATCTAAAATACTTATCCATGCAATGTTCTGAACATCATTTAGCATCAGACTAGAAGAAATGGAAACCTCAAGAATTGCCTCAGAAAGTGCATAATCAAATAGATTTTCATGTTGTGAAGTTGTGCATGTTTTATTTTGTTTGAAAACTCTCAAAAACTTATGTTGGTGTAACAAGTTAGGGACTTGTCAAATTTTCATTTGACACTAGGGAATGTCGCTTCTATTCAAGTGGTCTTGGAAAAGAAGGAATTGAAATAGGGCAACAGACACAAACACGAACTCTTTCCAAGGACTATCCGATGTTTGACACATATAGCTGTAAACCAAAGCAGTAGATTAACATTATTTGCATCAAGATAAGGGATAATCCTTCTGAATTGAACTTTTGTCCTCTTGGTTTTGGTGATAGCACCTAATTCCATTTCTAACATTGTCATTCTTGTTCTGTCTTCTTCTTAGATGGTGTTTTAAGTTACATCATTTATCTTTTAAATTAAGAAGTTTGATTTTATAGCTTGTTTTACAGTATTAGGGATGACATTCCTCTGTAATGAATTTGACCTCAGTGAAATAATTGTTTCAGTTATATTTGAAATTAATGATTTTTCTATATTGGACTTTCCATACAGGTCCTGGAGGCAATGAAAGAATCTGATGCTTCAAAGCCTGCAATATTTGCTATGTCAAATCCAACAAAAAATGGTGACGTTTCCTTCTATAAGCACAAATATGAAAATTTTGTTGTGTCTTCAAAGTAGGCTTATTGAGAAGAGGCTATTATTTGTTAATATTGGTTCTGTTTAATTTTACAATCTAATTTGTGCATATTATTGGTGTAGAACAGCTGAATGCACAGCAGCTGAAGCATTCAAGTATGCTGGAGAGAATATAGTTTTTGCAAGTGGTAGCCCTTTTGAGAACGTTGATCTAGGTTTGCCCCCATTCCTTTACCTTGAACCAGTAGCTAGTTTAATTTCTATGGCTGGTATTTACAGGCTGTCATTCATGCAGGAAATGGAAAAATAGGTCATGCAAACCAAGCAAATAACATGTACCTTTTCCCTGGGTAAATGGATCTTAATTCATTTGCATACAGTTTAAAGATGATTTTCCACTTAAAAACAAACCCTTCAATAGTTAATCATGAAAATTAAGGATTGTTTATATCACGCTAAACAACACCTTTTTGTAGAATTGGACTTGGAACACTTCTTTGTGGTGCTCATCTTATTTCAGATGGCATGCTACAAGCTGCAGCTGAATGGTAAGCTTTTATGGAATGAAGTGTTACATTTTTTATTCTGTGTACTATGGCCATGGCTTTCTTCTTTGGCTGATGTTTAATGAATTGTCTGTAGCAGAATATTAAGTTATTGATCAGTAAAAATGTTCATAAGCTATGTTGAAATTGAACATCATATATTTTGAAATAAAATTGTTCCTTTCACCAGCAGTGTAAGAAGCAGAATTATAGCATAAGATTCTGTAGTACAGGTCATAACTATTCATCTATGCATAGCCAGCTCTACTATATTTGTGGGCAGGGATGTTTCAGGGATGCAAGGACTTGGAGGAGACATCTCCTAGCCATCCAACTACCTCCACTGCCAACTTGGGAATGGCTTGATGTTGTAGAAAACAAAGTGATTAAAAGCTTATGAGTAAGCATATAGGTCCTCAGTCCCCTTGTCCTCAAGACACACCCCCTTATCTCAAGACTCCATGGAACATAGCTATATTGTTAAAATGAGTGAAGAAATAGTGTTGGTACTGAGCAGAGAATCTGCTTGCTTGCTTTCATCAAGCAAACTACACATAATAATGCTTTACGATTGTGAGAAATATATTTTTGAGGCACTGCTCATACAAAAATCTTCACCAATCTGGAAGCAGGCTGTAGGGTGCAAATTCTGAAGTTGATGTCTTAGCATTGACCTTGTCTACTAACATCACAAAAGGTTTCGGTTTTGTGCCTTGTGGGCCACCTCTAGCTTGTCATTATCATTTACATAATGCCCTTAGGTTTACATGGACACCATACCATCCTTCACCCTCTAGCGATGTCTTTTAATTCTGTGTACCTTTGTTTTATTATTTGATTTTGTTTACTTTCTTGGGCTTTGAGTTCATGGGATGTTACAAGTTGCATGTAGTGATTCATTTCCCAGCAAGTGGTGCCATCATGATCATTTGTTAAGTGAAAACCACAAACCAAGTTATTGTTGTGGCCAAGTGCAGGTGATGCTTGAATTTCCAGCCACTGATTTGGTGCAGGGGATGGCCAAGGGACACTTGGGAGCCCCTTGACTGCCCTAGGAACGGCAGGGAGGGCCCCCTTCCCAGAATTCTTTTTAGCAATTTTTAAATTAATTAAATCATTCAAGGTATAGTCCAGTCAGTTCAAATATGTTCAGTGTTCCACGGGCGTTGGGGATGGGGGGACGTGTTTCCGGGATGGGGGGACCAAGGGCCTAAGTTTGGGGACGGCAGGGGGATGACGGCGGCGGGGTGGCGGGGTGGTGGTGCTGATATAGTTATACATATACATATAGTACTTGAAAAACTAGTTTTGAAAAGATGTATGACAGTATTACAGTATAAGAATTACATTTTCAAATGAGACTAGGAAATTTGAAGTACTAAATCTAAATACCAATTACCAAGATTTCTAAGTTGTGTTGTTATATGGAGCCCAATCAGACTCGAAGGTTAGATTTTCCCTACTTCTATCGGCGCGGTTTCCCCCTATATTTTTCAACGGGGGTCAAGGGGCCCCTTGCGCGTTCCCTGCCGCAATACAGGGGGGGGTCGAGGGGCAGCGCCCTGCGAGGTCAAAAATACTTTTATTATTTTCTAAAGGTGTCGGGTGTTATTTTTCTATTGGCCCACGTCCAATTAGAGTTACCCCTTAACCCCCAAAAAGCTTAAAAAGTCACTTTTAAAAAAAAAATTAATTTTAAACATTGCATATACGTGGGGGTGACAGGAGACGTCTCCACGTCTCCCTGGGAGACGCAGAGACATTTCGGCGTCTCGGCGGCGCTTGGGTGGCGGTGGCGGGACGGCGGGGGACGTCGCTTCCCCACCCCCCCGTCCTCGAGGCGTTTCTTATGGGGAGACGTGGCCAAAACGGGGGGGGGGAGGGACGCGTCCCCATGGAACACTGAATATGTTTTAAATGATTCTGTTTGTCAATGAACTAATAATTCTGGAACAGGGAAATTTCTACAGTAACAAAAAAATTGAAGCAGATGAAAGAACACCTTGGAAAAAGAGTAAATTGATCAAGTATAAAAAGTATTTCCAAAATTTTGAAAAAATAATAATATTAACATAAAATATACAAACCTGTCTAGAGTTATACCATTTCAAACACACTGCAGATAAAGAAAATAATACAGCTATGGTTGAACAGCTAACCTTCAATCCCCAGAAAGTAGTCCCCAACACCTCAAACATCATTCTGCAGTGCTACAAATTTTCGTCTGCAATTGAATTTTGCAGAATATTTTCTTGAAATCTCAGGGGAAAAAAAGGGCTAAACTTGCATTAATTACTTTGCACACCATAACAAAAAAGAGGATTATGGACATCCAGATCTTGCAAATATTAAATCTGAAAAAGCAAAAACTAAATTGTCTTTGATGGTGAGAAAATATTTACTATGGTTATGGTGGTGGCCACTCAATCCCCAATTTCCATCCCCCACATAAATGTCATTTGTCCTGATTATGTTGGTAACCTGCCTCATCAAATAAAAATAACAGAATTTCATTGTTTAAGTCCAAAGTTGCATAGACACGGATACGATATCGGATATGGATACGGTCATTTTTCAAGATCCCCAATATGGATACGGCTGGATACGACATTCATAAAAAACACATACACACAATTTTTCAAGTTATTTGAGGAAATTTTCAGTACGCCAAAAGCAATATAGACACATAATTGCTACTTATAAATAATTATAAGTTGATTTAACAATGTACAATATGCAAAAATAGTAGAGTTGCATTGGAAGATAACCCAAATAAATGGGTCACTGAAATAGAAAAACATTTCATTTGTCTTTCTCATATGGTGTAGATTTTGTTTATACCAAAAAAATTTAAAAATTGCATGAATGAAGCTTTTTTCAATCAAATTTAGAAAGATTAGCGTCAAATTTTAAAAAAATCAAATCACATAGTATCTGGCACATTTGCAAAATCAAGGTTTTTTGGGCACACGTGAGTACAGTATTTGACACGTATCTGGGCTGTATCAGATATGTATCCGTGTATCCGTTGTGGATACAGGGATACGCGCGCCCAGGGAGGGATAAAGGAGTATCCATCTATTCTGTAAATTAATTCTGGTTTGATTGATTTGAATCTTTGATTGTGTTTACACTTTACAGTAACTTTAATGATGTTTGCATAAAGAAAAATTGCAATTCCTTATACATTTGAAACTATGTTTAAGTGCTATATTATATTTGTGCTGCCGGTCTCCTCTGTCTTAAAATTTTAGTACCGATCCCCTCATTACCCCATTTCAAAATTCCATGGAACCTAAATTTAACGCTTTGTTGAATTCTGTGATTTAATCAATGAATACTATTTGTTAAAATTTATACAGTATTCATGCTTGTTCAGAACCTTGAGTATTACCTACAAACCCCCCTGTCATAGGGGTGGAATATCATTACGTTTAATTTTTTTAGCTGGTTTGCTCCCCATTGTGGAGGATTATGGTTTATAGTTCAGTGCAATGTCAAAATTAACAAGTTTGAACATAGATAAAAAAATGTTTTACACCTTTTTAATAAACTTTAAATATTCGCACGAAAATTTGATGTTGCAAGTTGAATTTTCTGTGTAATCGTTTTAACAACAGCATTGGTTGCGCAGTCTTGCCGAGTACATAACAGATGAAGAGATCAAGAGGGGTGTGATTTTTCCATCTATTTCAAGGTATATTTATCTTCTGGATAAGATAGTCTTTTTTATTTGTGACAAATATTAAATTAATGATTAAATGGAACTGTTGTCTTGCAATCAAGGAAAATGTTCATGTTACAAAATGTTGTAAGAAGTGGAAAAAAACGTCGTGGATTTTACATGGTTATGTTACAAAATGCTGTAAAATTCGTGGTAGTGAAAAGAAAATCATAGAGTGTGCATGGTGAACTATTTGTAACTAAAGTTACTTTTACCATAGAATTTCCAAGGGGAAGTATCTGCTCCTTCTATTTGAGGTATATTTTTCTTCCCAGTAGTAGGATTTTTGGTTTTCACAGTGAAGATATTGCTTGTTTTAATTTGAGTTTTTTTATATACTGGTGATTGAATGCAACTGTTATTTTTAAGTAGTGAAATAATTTAGGGGAAATTATTTAGATTTTGACATGTCACATTTGTGGTAGTTACAAATGCAAGATTGAACAAATATCTATAGGGAAATGTGAGAGATTAAGGAGACAAGAATTGACAATCTGAGGAAGCTGGAAACTCCTAAATCGTTTTTAACATTAAAAAATGATAAACCTCTAAAGAGAGATAAAACAAGTGCTAGGGCTCCCTAGTAGCAGCATTCAAAGATAAACGCCATCTCACTAATCTGCCCCAAATTGTGTGTAATTGAGATTCCCGTTAAGTTTTTATGGCTGAAAATGAAGCCTATAAACATCTCAAATACAATGCTAAAATGTTCAATCACTGTACACTGCGTTGGAACTTGGAAATGATACATTAATGAATGATGTAAAAAATATGGATTCATAGAAGTAGAGACCAATATTTACTCTGTACTGACCCAACTTTGGTTAAATTCCAAAAAGGCTATGCTTTATTGCTTCAATTTTCTGTTCTCTGTGAACTTGGAAGCTATTCAATCCTTCAATTCTGGAGGGTGCAGCAACCTTGTCTCTTTGCTCTGTACAAGGATAGCTTTCTGTTGCATAAATAATAAGAAAATAATAAAAAGATGATTTTTGTCCAAAGATTTTGTAAGTTCAGATTGTATAATATTGCAGCTGCCATAATGCTTGTAATTATTACATTCATTTATATCTGCAGATGTGTCAGACTCGACATTAGAATTTTTCTAGGCATAATTAAAATTTTGATGTATATTATTATGAGGGAATGTTTTGAAAGATGTTTTATTTTGTTAGGATGCAGATTATTACAATTGTGGAATTGCATGTCATTATTGGTTTGGTAGATGTGGTTATTGCATGAGATTTTTGGTATCTGTAGCCAAAACTCTTTAAGCTCGTAGGGTTGCAAAATGTTATTTCAAAGGTTTATAGTAGAATTTTCAGAGGCATAAAACTTTGGTTCACAACATTACAAGTAGATTTTCTAAAGAGATGTTTTATTTTGTAGGATACGAAACATTACAATGAGAGTTGGAGCAGCAGTTATAAGGGCGGCTGTTGCGGAAGACCTTGCAGATGGGTATCGAGAAACAAGTCCCAGAGAACTCCGTGAGATGTCTGTGGTAAGCTAGTTGTATATATTAGAAATTAGAGCTCTGCAGTTATTTCATTATTCAATTTAATGATTTGCATAGCTTACTTGGACAACCCTTTTTCATTCTTCCAGGAGGAAACAGTGGAATATGTTGGGAAAAATATGTGGTTTCCAGATTACTCGCCTCTGGTGTGTGAGAACTAAGCAATGGATTTATTTAACTGAGAAAAACTCTCAGGGGTCTAATATAGATATCAATATTATTTCAGATGCATATCTGAAAAGTTTCAAGTGGGTGCTTTTTCCCCTGAATATAAATTATGGGAGATGGAGCATGCCTTAGTGTATGAGGTTGTTTTGGATTAGTTCTCATTAGTTTCTTGATCCCTATTGTATCCACAAGTTACTAAAGCTTCTTTAGGCTAATAGCTTTAGTCAACATGCTGGCAAATGACAAGATAATGCCGAAAAAATCAACAGTATTGTCTACTTCTCATCCAAATTTGTCACTCCTTATTTCTATGTGACAAGGTGGATGAATTGTTGTAGCAATCCGAGAATATTATTTTTTTGACAAAATGATTGGAGAATCATCACTTTTAATTGTTCTCGTTTGGCAAAGATGCCAAATTTGAGTTTCTTGGTAGAATGCATTTTCTGAGAATCTTCACTTGCAAGATGGATATCAAGAAGAGAGATGTGTCGGTTATCATATCCACACATGTTCAAGTGATTGTTTATGTTTTCCTTACATCCTTTTGTAGAATAATTTAGTTTTTAGGAAGAACCAAACTGCAGGGTTAAAAATAGTGGGTTTGGAATCTTGCATATTTTCCCAAGATCCATCACTTCATTTTTCGGTGAATGATAGAAATCAGTATCAATATGCTCAAATGGTAACATGAATATTTTGATTAAAATAAACAGGTATTTCAAAAGGGCCCAGAGCCTTGTACAGTAAGGCGGAGAAATCAATAAAGCTTATCAAAAACACTAGAGGGCAACCATGAGAAACCAGCAGCAAAATAACTACACCAAAACTAAAAACAGCTAACAAAGGGGGTGATACGATACCTGACAAATGACCAACCCAAAGTGCTGGTGATTTGAAGCCAAATTGTTCCAATGATCTTTGCTAGAATTCTTCTGCACAATCCTCCTATTATTGGAAGAACCAAGAAAATCCAAAGGGCTTCAAGCAGTTCCATCTCCCAACCCAATTTGAGTTAAAGGGATCTCCATCACAATAAAATATTCATGAGCATCCCCTCTACTTCTTTTTGGCATCCTCAGTGGTGGTGTTGTAATCATCATCGATGGTCAGGCTTGTTCCTTATTCTTCCAAATGGAATGGTAATTCTTGTTGTTCAAGCAAACAACGTGGCTTGCTTTTAAGCAACAATAGCAAACAACTAAAGGGTTTCCAAATTGAATCCACTTCGCTCAATTACTCAACTTGTAAGGTAACTTGTGAAGGGAACACCTTATTTTCCTTCACAAGAACACATAATCTAACAAAGAATAAACACATCTTGAATTTCATGACCACATCTATTGTAATGTACTATCCAAAAGTATTGCCAATACCCATAAAAATCTTTTCATCCTAGTATTCCAATGGCAGCCTTGTCAATCTAACCCAAATTGTAAACTTGATGATGCTATCTTTCATTGAATTAAAACTCTGACCAATTTTTTAGACAAAGGCCATCCTATCCAAGAAACCAAGGTCCTTCTAGAAGGATCTTTGAGTAATCATCCAGTTTGTAAAATAGAAACAAGGATAAACTATTCAATAGAGCAGCCATTTTAAAGCACCCTTCTTATAGCCTCAATGTTGGGATGATTACTGTGTAATTTACCAACAAGAAATCCCCTGAGCTAAGAAACTGACCTATCAATGAAAGAATCAAGGATGATGATTTGGTGTATCAGCATGTACCTCATAGCTAGGGTAAAGTAGCATCAGCAACAGTCAACACCTCGAGAGGGCCTTCAAGAAGGAAGGAACTCAATCAAAGTGAGAAATTTGGAATTCCCCACTATAACTTGAGCAATACGCACATGCAATATATGAGACAATCGCAGTCATGCAAGGAATGACTACAACATAGAAGACAATCGTTTACCAAAGGATAGTTGCTGGGAACAAATATTGAAACAACCAAATGTCTTTACAATTTAGCTCCAGTCTTTTTATTCAATCTCAATAAATAAAATGGTATATGAATAGTTATAATTCCTTTCAAGTGGTAGGCGTTGGATTCATAGTTTGGGAAAGTATGTTAAACTTTTTTGCGGCGAACATTCATACTAATGAAGTTCACATGAAGTAGAATAGGCCCATGTTATGTTATTTAAGCTACATGATCTAGTGAGCACTTAGTTGACCATTTAGGATCATAAAAGGTGGCTTCTTGTGAACCCCCTACTTTTAAACAAGGAGTCATAAAGAATGACTCAGTATTAACTTGTAGATAATTTTCAACAATTCATGTTACAAGGGACTTGATAAAATAAATAAATACAAAAACCACACAATTGTAAAATATAGACACAAAGGGTTGAATTTGATTGCCAACCTTGCTCAAGTAAATGTTTTATAATTTTATGCGTAATGCCCATTCAAAGTCATAAAAGATTGCTTCTTGAGAAATGACAATCATAAAGGAGGAGTCATTAAGAATGACTCAGTATTAGCTTGCAGATAACTCTCATCAAATGATAATGTTATATATGATGCAAGTTGAAGAGGGTTAAATTTTCTTAAGTGAATGCTTTATAAGGTTATATATGATGATGTAATGTTCCTTGTAGGAACAATGAAATATATCCCACTAAAATTGCAATATATTTAACAAATCAACAAAAAAATGAATAATTAAAATCTTAAAACTCTCTTGGATTTCTGATATAAAGTCTGATTTGTATGCACATGAAGATGGTGTTGATTTGTGTCAAGCTCTGATTGCTTATTGTGAATAATGTCCTTAAAACCATGCATAAACTTGGATATAGGTCTACCTATTTGAGATACTGTTGTTCTTGATTTATGACTCCAAAACCATGCATTGAATTGTGATCAGTTTGCCTATACAAGATAGATTTATAAGCCTTGAATCTCGAATGCTTTTCCTGATTGATATCCTATTATGCAGTCCTATTATGAAGCCTTTCCTAATTTATGTATTTGAAACATATGCTTCCATGTTGTAAAATTCTGCCCTACTAGAGCGATCCACAATGGGAAATAATAATAAAAAAATGTTTTCTTCTCCCTATACTCCACTCCCACTATATTGATCTTATACGTTCCTTTTGCCTCTTCATAATGGGAGGCAGCCCTTTGAAGGGAGGTGTCTAAATGAAATGACCATCATTTTAATTTTAATTACTATTCTTAAAAAATGTGTCCTAACTATAGTCATTGCTTCATTATTGTTTATTACTAACAAATGGTCTTCTCTAATATAGTCGTTCTTTCATATCCTTGGTTTCATGAAAATGATCATAGAAGAGTTATGCATATAGCAAAGTCAAGATCTCTTTACATACATCAATGCTCCTTACTATTTCGTTGTCTTATGATGACAAATTACTGCATAATGTATTTATTTATGTTGTCTTCTTTAACCATTTGTTGTCTATATGATTATCGTTGCTTATTGTCTTCTAATTGATGCATTGAATAAGATGATTGTCGTTGTCCATAATGGTCTTTAACTAACAATAGTGATTTATGAATGATTGCTCATTTAGATCATTGCCACTTAATGCTCTCTAGTCGCTATCTATTTGCATTATACTTGTTGGATGGTGGTTGGCTCAGATAGAATAGTTTAAATCTTTAAATTTATTTAATCGACTATCTTTTCTTACATCTCTCGTTGCTTTTATGGTTTATTCAATGACTTAGTTTAGGGATTGAATACAGACATTACATCCTCTTGTCCTTGGAATTGCTTGCCCACAAGCAACTTGTTAGACTTGTGCGAATATTGTCATTGTTGTAATTGAGGTCAAACCCGATTATCCGGTTAGGACCGGATGTGGTATGTTGTTGGATGCAGTTTTGGTATTGTTGGTCGAGCATCAATGGAAGGAAGACGTGATATGAAGCATTAAGGCATAGATGATCTATTGGAGTTATTTCCAGGAGATCCTCATCTCCGGAATCCCGTGTTGTACTCATTTTGGTTTATATCTTGTTTCGCAATAAGCTATGTGAGGTTTGGTATCAGTGGTATCAACCATATTAGTTGTGTATCTGTTGTATCTATCATGTTTCGACATTTGTGGTATTTGTGGTATCTGTATCTTGGAGTTAGGAGTTGTGCTTGGAGTTTTGTGCTTATGGGTCCATACATATGGGTCCTATAGACCCCTATTTTGTTTCGTTAATTAAGGTGTATGCATCGGTAAATGAAATGTGTGAAGGAAGCGTGTAGGAGATCAAGTGAAGGCCGACTTTGTTATCATGTTTTTGGTCTACAAAGCGGTTGCAATAAGAGAAGCAGTTTTATGAGCGAAGAAATATATAGATGTTGAAATATGTAGCTTTGGTCGAATAAATCCAATAGATCTACAAATGTCTAATTGGCCTTTTCGGCCTTAGACATTATATATTAATCTTGATCTCTATCCTTCATTTATATTTCACTGCATAACCGACATACTATAATCATTTATATCGGCAATCTGTTAACATATATATATATATATATATATATATATATATATATATATATATATATATATATATATATATAGTCGATAACAGTTATATTATATGATCGTCGATCGCTATTAATGATTGTTCTAATTAATATTGATTATTACTGTTGTCGGTTTTATTATTGCCAACTTGTTTGCTAGACTTCAATGTGTTTAAGGTTCGGTTGCTTTGCTATGGTTGGATGTGGCTCCACATAAGAGTCACGACTCTAAGTGGAATCACGTCGGTTCCACATAGAGTCATGACTCTATGTGGTCTGACCCACTATCATACATTATCGACTATGGATTCAGTCGATAGTAGAATGAATGATTAAAATACTTACAACATTAGCAATCGACCCCTGCAGTTTTTGGATTACCTTGTGTATTGTCGACAGTGAATAGTCGATAAAAATATATGCAAAAATAAGTAAGTGGATTACTTTGGGTATTATCGACAGTGATTAGTCAATAACTCTCTCTCTCTCTCTCTCTCTCTCTCTCTCTCTCTCTCTCTCTCTCTCTCTCTCTCTCTCTCTCTCTCTCTCTCTCTCTCTCTCTCTCTCTCTCTCTCTATATATATATATATATATATATATATATATATATATATACTCTGCAGATTAAATCATAAAGTAATTTGGAGTATATCTATCAAATAAGTAACAATAAAATTAAAATATACCATATATATAAATCTGGTCTAAATTTAACATGGTATCAGAGCCAAGTTAAGGAAAGATCAGATCAGATTTATAAAAGCGAGATTATCCTTCTACTACTGTCTTCAAAATCATTGTCTCCTATCAACATCAAGATGGTGAATGGGATTAGAGTTGAAGATAGATTTGAAGGAGCATCTAACTTCGTATCTTGGAAGTTCAGAATCATGCTTGCCTTGAGTGAAAATGAATTAGATGGATTTGTGAAGAAATCCATACCGGAACCAGAAGAAGAAGATGTAAAACTTCAATGGATGAGAAATAACAATAAAGCCATGAAGATGTTAGTTGCCTCAGTAAAAGATCATATTGTGCCAACTATCTCCAAGATGGAGACTGCCTATGGCATGTTCAAATCACTAGAGAACATGTATGAGATAAACAACACAAGTCGATCTCTTGCTCTAAAGCAACAACTCCATCATGTTAAAATGACAAAAGGTAAATTCATCACCTCATACTGCATGAGGATTACTTAATTGAAAGGCCAACTCTCTACTATTGGTCACACAATAGAGAGAAAAGAGTTAACTATGCTGGCACTAAATGGTCTCCCCTCCTCATGGGAGGCATTTATTCAAGGGATAAGTGCAAGATCAAAACTTCATAAGTTTGATCGATTAAAGCAAGATTGCATTCAAGAAGAGTCTAAATTGGCTATTAGAGGCATTGGCCAAAGCTCCATAAATGAAGATATTCACGTTCTTGCCTCCCACTCCACAAAGATGAAAGGTAAGAAAGGATATTCCAAAAGGAAGAAAGATAAGGAATCTAATGGTGCTCCTACATTCAAAAGAAGGAAGGATATTTCAGAAATCCAATGCTTTAGATGTGACAAATATGGTTACTATGCAATGCAATGTCCTACCAGGACTATGCCTTAAGCTTCCATTGCAGATGTTGGTGAAACTCTTCCACAAAAGGATTAAGATGGATTCATATTTTGACTTGAAAGAGATAAGTTTTTATGATTGAATAATGTTCATGATTTTCATATGTAGTTATTAATTCATCCAATTACATTATGCATGTTATTTGTGAAACAACATTATCAGTAGATGTCCACTTACGACAAACTGCATTTGGATATCTTGTTTTTTAAATTTCTCCAATTTACTATGAGAAACTTATCCCTTACATATAGGACATCTTTAGAATCACAACATGTTGCCTTTCAAGTTATAGAGTTTTCAAGTTCTAATTGTGATGAAGAGATTGAAATTCAGGAGGAATATACAAAGGACTTTAGTGGAGATTTTGAGATTTTACATCTCCATTTTTATATATTTACCTACTAAAGAGCAATAGTCCATTGGAGGTAATTATTGAGGCATTCGTACAAGGGATGATGACATCTAGGGTTACAAAGCAAAGTTGAGACAAGAGGTCTCTCTAAGTGAGAGGGAGCATACTGCTAGGGGATTTTGTTCTTAATCTCAGGTCGGTCATATTCCTGTCTAGGGCTCGATCTTATGACAACAGTTCCATTGTGATTTTGGATCTTGCACTTTCAGACATATGAGGATCTTACTAGAAAATGAGAGTCTCTTGAAGCAAGATATCTTCTATTATTGGGTCCATGTGAGCAAGGGATGCTTCTGTGACAGAGAGAGAAACTAAGAAGATATGCTTCGATTGATATTCAAGAATCTTGGTCATATTGATTCAGAGGGAGTGGACTATGTCGAGATGATTTCTCTAGTGATCAGTCAAAAGATTATGTTTTATGGGATGGAGTCCCATGTAGACTGAGAGGCCCTTTATGCTGACTCCTAAGTCATGATATTTTTGGATAGATGAATACTTGATGAGCTTGGAATACACCAAGAGTGATGCAGACTCCAACCTTGTATTTGATGAAAGGGCAAAACATGTGGAGGTCAAGTGGAAAGGTATGTTATTCAATTAAGAAATATTAGTACTAATGAATTGATGGCAAACATTCTCACCAAGCCTCTCTCCAAAATAAAGTTTGTGTACTTTTGAGATAAGCTTGGTATGGTAGAGAATGTAGCCCTAGTTGAGATTGAGTCTCAACAACATTAATTTATTTTAATAGTACTAATGTATTCTCTTAAGATGTTTTATGTGTAAACTCTTATAATTTTATTAATTTGATATGCTTCAAAATTAGTGTCACGTGTGTGACTCCATGACTTAATTGGTTCAATGCTCGTTGAGCCCCTGTGAACACCATTAATAGGTGACAATCACTCAATGATGAGCACTTGTACTTTTGATCATTATTGTAAGGTGACGATCTTGCAATATTGATTATCCATACTATCATGATGGATATCATGAGACATGATATCTATGAATATGTCATGATGGTTGATATCTCTAGTAGTAACATTTGTTGATGGTGAATATCATGAGATGTGATATCTTTGGATATGCCATGATGGATGATATTACATAAAAGAGATATTCATGGTGGATATTATATGACGTAATATCCGTGGACATGCCATGAGTTAATATCCTTAAAATGCCATAATGGTGGATATCATAAGTCGTGATATCTGTGGACTTGCCATAATGGTGGATATTATATTATTTGATTATGGTGGGTATCATACGACGTGATATTCGTGGATATGCCATTACTTCTGATATCAAAGTGAGGTGATATCTCTCACACAATAAATGAAATTATTGTGTTCACTATAAGGTGGTATTACTTATTGAAGGAAAGAAGGATATTCTCCCTAGCTAAGAGGGAGTGTTAGAAATATGTAGCTTTGGTTGGATAAATCCAATTGATCTACAAATGTCTAATTGGCCTTTTCGGCCTTGGACATTTATAATCTTGATCTATATCCTGCATTTCTATTTGATTGCATAACCAACATACTATAATCATTATTGAATGATCGTATAATCATTTATATCGGTAATTTGTTAACTGTATATATATATATATATATATATATATATATATATATATATATATATGACTCTATACATAGACGATAGCAGTTATGTTATCGACTATGTATAGTATCTACTATATTATATGATCGTCGATTGCTATTAATGATTGTTCTAATTAATATTGATTATTACTGTTGTCGGTTTTATTATTGCTGACTTGTTTGCTAGACTTCAATGTGTTTAAAGTTCGGTTGCTTTGCTATGGTTGGATGTGGCTCCACATAAGAGTCACGACTCTATGTGGAATCACATTGGTTCTATATAGAGTCGTGCATGACTCTATGTGGTTTGACCCACTATCATATATTATCGACTATGGATTCAATCGATAGTAGAATGAACGATTCAAATACTTGCAACATTAGCAATTGACCCCTGCAGTTTTCAGATTACCTTGTGTATTGTCGACAGTGAATAGTTGATAACAATATATGCATAAATAAGTAAGTGGATTACTTTGTGTATTATCGACAATGAATAGTCGATAACTCTATATATATACATTGCAGATTGAATCATAAAGTAGTGCTCCTTTATCAGATTTTCTATGAGTTTTTTGAGTTGTTATCTAAGCTTAATCTAAAATTGACCCCATGCATTAGGAGATGCAATTTTCCTCAGTTCAACTTCTTTCTATTGCAATGAGCCACCCTTTTGTAAACACCATATAACTAGTTATATTATCTTGAAAGCTATCACTCTTCGTGGTTTTTCCCATTTGGGTTTTCCAAGTATAAAATTTGGTGTTCAATTTGTGGTTGTCTTATTTCCTTATTATGTATTTGTTGTTTCATGTAGATGAGCTTAGTTGATGAAATTGATATATCATCAAAAGTTTTAGATATTGTGGGAATGTTGATTCACCCCCCCTCTCAGTATTCTAGTCTATTCAACCAATTCAACAATTGGTATCAGAGTTTCGGTCCCTTTCTTGAAATCTTAACTGCTTGAGGGAGATTCTTGTTGGTTGAATCATGGCATTGATAAGTATGACCAAAGAATATCAGTTGGATGAGGAATTATAGATAGCTCTTGAATATTTGGAAAGTGTTGAGTTTGAGAATGAGGAATTGAAAGAGAATGTGAAGGTAGCGAATGAATGTGTGCAGAAGCTAAGAAAAAAAATCTAGAAGTTCAAGTTGAGACATAAGAAGTTAACAATCAGTTGAAGCAGACGAATGAAACCATTAGAGAATCGATGCAGAAGACTGAGAAGAAGAATAAGATAGAGGAAACCCTAAAGGAATCAATCAAACTGAATACAAGAGAATGTGAAAAGCTAGAACAAGAAGTGAAGAAGTTAGACAAGACTAGACTTGGATTTGAAACTGGTGAATGTTTCAAATCAGAATGACAAAGACAAAGGTAAAGAGGTTAAGGCAGAAGCAAAGGAGAAATAAGAAGATGCAAGCAAGACCTGGAATCAGAGAACTAATGCAAGGAGACTACCAGTTCGTCAACCGAATGCACAAAGATACCCATAATTTAATGGTTATTGTTTTCAATGCAATAAATTTGGTCATAAGGTTGCAAATTGTAGAAGCATTCAGTTTTACAATTGCAAGAGGCACTAGTACATTTGGGGCTCAATTTTGATGGTCGTTCGTCGAAATTCTTTCTATTTTTTGTCGGACAGTCGACAAACGCAATTATCAAAAACTTGTAGTCGGAGATTCTGATGGTGCTCGCCAACGTCGGAATTTTGACGGCACCCGAGACTCTTCTGAGGACTGCCATGACCGCTCATCAAGCGAGAGAATGTCGTCAGGCATACAACATCCTTGTTAGATGTTTCTTGGGTGGACATCGGAATTTTGACACCCGTCCGACAAGAGAATGTTATCGGACATACAACATCCTCATTGGATGTTTTGTTGTCTGGCATCAGAATTCCGATGGCACCCATGACTCTTCTGATGACATCCATGACCGCTCATCCGTCGAGAGAATGTCGTCGGGCATACATCATGCTTGTTGGATGTTTCCTGGGTGGACGTCAGAATTCAAATGCAAAGTCCATATTAACTCTTCCCAAAGTTTCTTCAGTATTGGTAATGGCCAATACATATTACAAACCAACATTTCAAATACTTCCTGTTTTGAACTATCAAGTTCTACAACTTTGATCAAATTTCTTGATATTCTCGTATATTTGCACCAAAAAATAATTGTTGCTCACCAATGCAAATGCCTTGTCTACTCCAAAGCGCCTTGCTAAATTGCCATGCTTTTCCTTAATTAGACTTTATCTCATTGAACTTCTTGGTATGCACATTCGACTTAAACATCTCATTTTGAATCAAGCAATCTAACTACTTACTTCTATCAATGCTTATTGATTCCTTACATGCCTTCCATGCCTCTACAAAATTAGGATCAACTTCATACAAATACTACTATTACCCTGATGTCCACCCATCATACCTAGTGACAACATCCCTCCCTATGGGTTCGAAGTAGTCAAAAGCCAAATTGAACCCACAAGTTGTCACCAAATATAACAGGATGAATACTTATGTAACAAGCAACATGGTTTCAATAGAGAATATAGAACATCACCATCAGTGATAATTCATTTGTTAAGCCACTTAAGAAAGGTAGAAAATATGGCTAAGCATCAATGGCCCAAAATGGTTGTGGAGGAGGAATTAAACTGTAGGAAGAAGACTTGGAAGAAGTAAAACAACAAATGGATGGACAAATGTAACATTAATTTGCAAGAACTTCCTAATACTAATGAGAAGATAAAAGAGTTGGTGTTAGAAAAATTCAGTGATGTCATGCAGACAAAGTAGATTGGACAAAAAGGTACACTATGTCAAGAATTCAGCCCTAGGTGGAAGCATAAGGAAAAAGCCTATTTGATGGCTGCAACTAAAGAAAAGGTTAAAATTTTAATCATGCAGTTGAGTACCAATTCTCATCATCTTAGATGTGAAATAGGTAGATGGACAGTCCCCATGGAAGATTGGGAAAAAGAACTTGCACCTTTTGTAACAAAGGGTTGGTTGAAATCAAATGGCACTTCATCATTGAGTGTGTTGCTTAAGAGGATATTCTTATTTGGTTCAAAAACAATTTGAAGGTGGACAATTTGAACTAGCTATTTGATAAGACAAGACTTCACAAAACAATGTGTTTCTTGATTAAAATTCATAATGAAAAAGCTGACATCCAAAAAGAATTTAAAAATGTATTAATTTTGTGTCTCTTGCTCCCTTAAATCTCTAGTAGACATCATTAAAAATCTTTCATTCATTCGTGCTTACCCCACATGGACTTAAAAGCCTCCTAAATAATTAAATTAAAATTGGTAATAAACATGAAAATAAAATAACTATTATGTTTCATTAAAAAAAAACCCAGCTATGAAATCAAGTTCAAGAATTACTCTTTATTAGCAATGTGAATAGCGGCTACCAAATCAACCTACAAATAAATGAAAACCATATTAGGGCTGCTAGAAAATTTTAAGTATAAAAATTTTAGATATATAAAATGAAAAAGAAATTATATTTTCACTATGAGCTGAAAAGATGAATTATATTTTCAAATATGAAAATCAAACTAATTTTCTTTTAAACTCAAGAATGATAATTCTTTAACCTAGAATCCGGGTTGAAGAATCGACTACGGTAATTTCTTGTGATAACTAACAACCGCAGTCTACAAATCCTCTCCATTGAATTCATTTTTATGGAGCTTGGTAAAATCTGCCAAAGAATTAAATTCTGGATTTTTTTCGATGTAAATACCTTTCCCATTTTTTATCTTTAGTCGATTCAAACCAATTCGAAAATGCTCTTACCACGAGCAATTTGATCAACTAGAAGAGCTATAATGTAAAGAAAGGAGCAACTAGAAGAACCTAACTTTTCAACTCACAAAGCAAACAAGCTTACCTTGATCAGACCAGTCTTTTTGTCCAGTTCATACTTCACTTTACTTCCCTTACTAATTTCCACAACCTAGAGTATCAAAGAAAACATTTTAGTCTCCTAAATATCAAAGGACAAAAAACATTTAGCTAGTGACCAAACATCAACCTTTGAATATCAATATCAATATCAATTTCTTAATGAATATTTGCAATGAAAGTATGGTGCTAAAGTTCAATTGTTTAATTCAATCCTGAGAATCATTTCATAGGTCAAGAAGTATGCAAATAATTGTGGCTACTGCTAGGATCAAGTAACAACTTAAACATTGAATGATGGGAAGGTTCTCCAGCCAAAAACAACATGTTTGTGGAGCATATTTTCAAGTAGATTTATTTAGACAATCATTTATTCAAGAATAACATCTGCCAAAGAATTTTAACAAGAGAAAGGCATACAACCCCAAAGAGTAAAGAAATAAAGAATGGAGTTACACAATGCAATATGTACTTACACAATTAAAAACTGCAGGAGCTTCAGGTCCTGCATCCATATGTTCAACATAAAGGGGTTAAAATGATGTATCCAAATATAAAAACAAAGCAAAACTGTGAATTACCAATAATTCCTGTCTTACAGGTACATGAGAAACAACATTTAAATGCACTTCCTTCTTCATCTGAAAAGAATATGTGAAGATACCAAAAGACAAAGAACACCCATATATTTTTTAAACCAGACAGTTATTGGAAATTAGTGGATAACAGAAGGGAGTTAGATTCTTTGAATCCCTTATAGATTTGCAATAAAAGTTGTTTATTGGCAACCAAAGTGTTTACCATTAGAAGATAATGGTACACATGCAGTGTAAACACTCCCAGCCTTCAACTTATTCATACATATGAATTATAGCAGGCAAACATTGAGTTATCATTAGCATACACAGTTGTGACATTATCCACACCATCCAACATCACCCTATAATTGAGTGCTACTAAAATAAGACTGTATATACAAACATCTTAATGTGCAAATATCTCAGCTAGAGTATTAATTAGATGTTTGTATAAACATAAATGAGCAAAAAGTAGATGGACCTTACCAATCTCAAGATCATGCCAAGGATGTGCAACAACATACCTCTTTGACATGGATGAAAGAATTATTTCATTCAAAGGTGGATGAGGAAGGTGTGAATCCTTAGTTGCGTTGCCTGCAACATTGGTACTAGGGGTAGTCATGGTTGAATCCTATGACATGGGCTTCTTTGTTTCACCTATTTTGGCTTTGAAGAAAGATGCTTAAGAAGATTCCTTGTTCAACCAGTGGAAAGGGAAACAAGTAAACCCAAGCCTCTGATTACACTTTTGATTAACAACAATCAACCAATGATTGAGCTTAAATTTAAATAGATCCTACATGGAATAATAGTATTGCATATATGTCATTACCCGTTGATTGATACAAGAAGCATATTCTAAGTATTTACTTTCAATAAATAATGAGTAATAACGAAAATGATGTAACTAATTGAGCTAAAAATTTGTAACTGCCAAGCAAGAGGGGAAACGAGCAAGTTCGGGCCATAATTATGCACAAAACAATTAAACTTTCATGATCCTGCAAAAGATTCTCAAACCTACAAAAAATAAAAAATCCTATAGTAATCATGATAGGGGCCATGCTTTAATTAAAAGGTTTGTTCCAAGACACTTCCTCGAGACAATAGAAGGTAGTGGAGAAAAATTTTTAGAACAAAAGATTGCAGTCGTCAATGGTATAAAAATAGTCCAATGAAAAAATGTCAGTCATAGAGGGTAATTATAACCTTAAGACAACCCAAAGTAGGTATGATTCTCATGAAAAGCAAGAGCCCTAGTAACATTTACGATTTTGACAGGACAATACAAATATTTAGATCCAATCAATTATAGTATGAAACAAAGATGCAAGCTAGGCCCAATCTCAGTTAGCAACCAATCCATGGAATGAATCAAGTCAAGGGATATGATGGAAAGTTTCATTCAAAATCAAAGAAAGTAGCCTTCATGAAAGAACATTTCGGTTTTAATGAATGTGAAGTTTCAAAAGAAGACAATATACAGTGGATAGAGTATGTTGAAAAGACATTATCTGATAATAAGCCAGACAATGGATAAAGAGACATCAACAAGTTTGTAGTCCTAGAGTAGATTAGAGATGATACAATATAGAGATTTAAAGCTCAAAAGCTCAAAAGGGAAAAGGGCTTACAAAAATCTCCATAGTCTTGTGAAGGCACATGGGCACAAAAGAATAGCTCAAGAAATGTTATTTTGAATGTTAGAAGAAGAAATACAAAGTCATAAGTCTTCAAAAAAAGACAGGGTATACCATAAATGGCTATCTTGTGACTGTTACAAAGTAAAATTTGGATGAACTCAAAGAGACATTTACAAATACAACCTACCCTTTATAATACCTAATTGAGAAAATGGATGCAATGCAAGTCCTTGTATCAATAATGTCTGGCAGGTAGTAAAAAACTAGAACAATAAATTCCATATAAAAGTGGTTAGACTTAAAATGATAAGGAAAATTTTAAAATACTAAAGAAAATGTCAACTAATTAAAAAAATTACAAGGATGAGGCATATTCACAACTTTTGCAGTCACGCCACAGATATCAACACTAGAAGCAACTCATAGTGTTAGTGTACATACAAGACAATATGGGAGTTCATTATACCCAACAACTTGTGTTGTTGTTGTTTGTGTTGGCTCTATTGGACCCTACAATTAGGATTCAATATACATTAATCAATAAGATTAACTGTGGAACATATTGAAATATTGAAAATTATGTTATCTTATTGAGCTTCGCTTTGTTTTGAGAATAGTTTAATATTCTCTACTTAACAGGGCCAACCACGTGAAGGTGGAAGGTCATTTGCCCCCCACCCCCCTAACATCACTCTAAATTCCCTGTTAACGTCTAACATTCATTCATTCTTTCATCCATTATTAAAATATAGCATTCATTCATTATCACATAAGGTTCATTAACACAAAACATCAAGGTCATCTTAATCATCATGATCAGTTGTGCCAGTACTAAATGTGTCATGGATCAATGTATTTGTACCATCATCTTCAATTGTGTTTTCTAGCGCATGATCATCATCTTCCATGGGATCATTATCTTCAGCTTCGATATTCACACCTCCATGTTCCTCCACTTTGAAAACCATATTTTTGGGTTGTGTTGGTCCATATCATGTGCCCTGGGGTGCTCGACCTATATAAAAATGATCAACATAAATAAACCATGATCATGATCTCATCATCAAGTAATTTCTTATGTATATAAATTGTTAAAATGACATAATGAACAACTTACCAATGGATGATAATCATGCCCCCCTTCAATGTGACCATGCTACCTATAATGTTTCTTAGTTGTTTTGATTATAAGTCTTCTATTCTTTAAGCCCTTATAAATTTAGCAGGGACAATTAAATTTTCCATCACCTTTTCTTTTCAAGTTAGACCACAATCTAGCAATTGTCTCCTTATTTTGTCCTTCGGTGATATTATTTGGCATGGTCTTTCTTCACAGGCAAAAAAATCAGGCTATGAAAACTTTGGTGCATAATCTTCACAAACTACGCAAATGGATATCGCAAGTACGAAAGTCTTCTTAGAACTAGTTGTAGTCACATAAATCTGTCCAATTTAATTAAATGAATATTTCCTATTTATTTGATTAAAAATCCACTAGCCATCAGTTAATTAAATTAACATTTAATTAATTCATCTTCAAACATTCTCCTATTAATTAAATAAATTATTCAATTTATTTTAATTAACCCATTATACCAAATTCACAATCAATTAAATGAATAAATCATATTTATTTCATTTAATCCCCTATTCCTCTTTTAAATAAATTAAAATCAAACATTTATTTAAATCATTTATCCCCCCACTTGCATTTTCCTACAAATGCAACTTGCACACATTTATTGAAATAAATAAATTTATTTTAAATAAAAATCCTATTTTTCCTCACCCATCAAATCCACTCGCAAATCTAATCCCCTTCTAGATTCTTCTAACCCCTTCCTAATTAACCTAATCCATCCCCTAATTATTGTCACATTCCTAAGCAACTTGGAGTCACTTCTCAAAGACTTCAAAGTCTTTGAAAAGCATTTAATGCTTTGTGTGTTCAACAATTTAACCTCCAAAATCTTCCAAAACCACTAATGGCTCTTACATGACCATTAATGGCTCTTACATAACCATTTATGGTTATTTCAACTTGCACTCATGGGTCTCCTCAAGCATTTATTGCTTTGACCATGGTTATCCCTTTTGCCTTTGCACAAGAGTTTATCCATTGGATAAAAGCTTTAATCTTTGAATAAAGAATTTATTCATTCAACCCAACCTTGACCTTAACTCCCAAGTTAACTCTCAAGTCATGTCAAGCATTTAATGCTTATTCCCTCTCCTCTCAACCTATCTCATATTGACACGTCATCCTGGGATTGGGTTGAAATCCCTCACATGGATGTCAAATCATTCAATCCCGACCCTTGTTGAGATTACTCAATCTCAATCATCCATTGCTCCATTTTACCTATAAATAGAGCTCACATTCCTCATTTTCAAATCCTCAAGCATTTAGCATTCATAATCATAAATCCTGAAAAACTTGTATGCATCTAAGTTATAGAGAATTTTAGAGAGCATTTAGCATAAATCACATATATTGTCATCTTGGACTAAAATAAATCTTAGTTCCTTTTCATAATATGTTTAATTAGTTTGTTTTACACTTGCATAGCATAAGCTTGAGATCATCTACAATCTTGAATCTCCATAAGCATCCATAGTGCAAAAAGCTGCTGAGAGCTACACTATTTTGGAACTTGGAGAGGATAGGAACAAAGGAGAATGAGCTAAGAACATGTTAAGAGGCATTTGGAGATGCCTTCTTATATTTGTGTTAGTTGTTAAATATGTTAGCATGATCTTAGTATCTCTTTTGATATGCCTGCTTAGGTTAATCTTTGGTTGAATAACACTAACATTAATCCTGTTTCTTGTTGTTTTTGGTGTGTTATAATACCACAGGTTTTAATCTAACCTTGTCCTTTTTGCAGAGCATCATTTGGTGAACCCGACGTGAATCCAAGCACCCAAAACAATCTTTTTAAAAACCAACTAACATGTTTGAATGTTGAAATTGACACACACGTAGCGCTTTAGCGCTTTTGATCACGTTGTAGCACTATTGCAACTTGTTATTCTAGCGCTATTGTCTTTACAATAGTGCTATTGTCTCAAGTTTGACGCTATTGTGCTTGTTTTAGCGCTTTTGTGCTTATTTTAGTGCTTTTGCGCTTGTTCTGGCACGTTTGTATTTAGTGTCAAGTTTTCCTTTCAACGCTTTTGTTTCTGTAAAAACGTGTTTTTGGTTAACTAGCGCTTTTGTTTTCACACCTACTAGCGCTATTATAACAGAACATTGTAAGGAAGATCTTGTAACTGAAAAATTGATTTATTTTAGGCTTGTGGAAGCCCCCCTTAGGTGTGGATTTTACTAACTTTTTTGCTTTTTATGCAGGTCTAAAACTCACTTCCTTAAAATCAAAATTTTGTTTTTGGTGTTTTAAAAATTGAACAAAGACAACTTTTCTTTTCTTTCCAGTTAGGATCATTTGTTTTTGCTGCCTTAAAACTGAACAAAACAAACTTTGTTTATTGCAAGTTTAGGCTTAATTTTTCATTTGGTGCTTAAAATCAACAAGACAAATTTATTTCTAGCATCAAACTTAAGCAAAAATTTACAATCTACACTTCAAATTTTGGTGCAAATAAAATTCACAATCAACTTGTCTCAATTTTGCAAAAGCTATTTACTTCAAGCAAACATGCTTTTTATTAAGTTGACCAGGATTTTGTTTTCCTAGTTACTTAAACATATTGCCTTTGAAGTTAAAAAGAACATCATGGTTGTTGGAGCAACATCTCCAAATTAGATAGAAAATCATTGCAATGACAAGTTAAAAAGAAATAGTGTTTTTCGTGATTGGCACACTTGTGCAAAAAGTTGGTCGAGTGGTCCTACTTCTAACACACACTATCCTCTCCCTTGGCTTTTGTGGTCCTAGGTGCAAGAGAAAAGTGTTAATAACACTCAAATTTTTATCTTTTTAAGAGAGGCCTGCCAAGAGACACATCACTCTTGGGAACGACGTCGCGCGGTAAATCCTTCGAGCCGCTATAGAAATCAGGTGAGAGCGAAAGCTGTAGCCTTGGGTATAGCTATTCCTACAATGTAACTTGCCAAAAGGACAAATGGGCCCCACCACAAGTTACAAGGCTCTTAAGTGAGTCATTGCAGAATGAACTTATGTCCAAAGACATCGAAAATGACTAAACACCTTTAAGTAGTAGCCCACCCATTCTATTGATTGAGGATATTTGTGATATAATTTAGTGCAAGAGCATAGATGGTTTTGCTCCCAAGATACTCACCATACATATTTCCTTGAGTAGAAACATAGCTTTTTGAAAAGTCACTTGTGGCTTGATGAAAGTGGTGACTCCCCCATCATAGGGATCATCTATTTTGTTATGCTCATGCAAGACTTAGTATATCACATCCTTACCTGCCACGACGGGATTCATAAGGTATGTAGTGTCAAAGTCGAATAAATATCAAGATGTGAGCTGAATTTATCACAATTGGCCATTTGACCTTAGGGATACAAAGTGTTTGAAGTGTTTTCATTTTAGTCAAAGACCAAGTACAAATTGAGCTAACTTCAGGCTTTGGAAATAAAAACACCTAAAATACACTTAAAGGAAAGGGTCTTAAAAAGTCCAAGGATTGGGTTGATCTAGACCCATACTCATTTGTGCCTTTGAGGCAACATTCTTGTGTTTGTGTGCTTGCTTTGTTTTCTTGTCAAAGAAACATCATAAAATCAAAAAATCAAAACAAGTATTCATCCAACCAAACATTTTTCAAAACAACCAAAAAGATCAAAAACAAAGAAAAGTTTCAAACTATATGACCATTCTTCACATCTTGAGAAAGAAGAATCTTCATCAAAAGATCAACTTGAGAAGAAGACCATTGAGCTCAAAGGCTTTGATCAAAAGGAGGAAATTCTTCTATCTGAATAGACAAATCTTTGTCTCTCATAGAGTTTTTCTACGTCACATGCGTCTCTACCTTCAAGGAAAATCAAACGAATTTGATCTAGAGTCATTGAACCGCAGATCTTTTATGCAATATAGAGCTTTGAGTTATCACAAAAACCAAGGAGGCAAGATCAATCCCAACTTCTTCCCAAACATTTGTATCACATACAACGTAGCTCGAGAAATTTAGCCAACGCCCAAAAGGGAAGAGGTAGAATTTGTTCCATTTGTGACACAAAGATTTTATTGAAGTTAAAACATTTCATCCATTATCTCATTCACACATCATCTCATTCATTTTCAACTCTCAAAACATTAAAGAGGTTCTTGTCCTAAGTTCTCTTTTGGATATTGCTTGAATCAAACGCAAAACATCACCTTTTAGATTGTTTCTACATCTAGGATAAGCTCATCCTAAGAGACATATCTATGAAGGTTAAAACTAGTTTATGAGTGAATCCTCTCATTACTAGGTAGTTAAGTCTGTAACACATCTCAGATTTCTCTAAACCTTACCACATCAAACCTTATCAAAAACAACAAGCAATTCAAAGAAGAAAACTTTGGTAATATCTACCTTTAAGTGCTAGAGATCCACATGCAAAACAACACACCAACCATCGATCTTTCATTTCATCAAAAACTCATCATCATTTTCACTCAACTTCAACAAAAACTCATAAACAAAATGGCTCATACCCGATCACAGTCGAGGCAACGAGAAATAGAAATTGAAGAAGAAGAGGAGGAAAATATCAATGAATTTCAAGAAGCACTTGGAGGAAATGCAAATGACGAAAACCCAAGTACTCCTACTCTTGCAACAATAGAAAGGGCTCAACACAACCCTCTCTTTAACAGACTCTTTGATGAAATACTCAAGAGCAATGCGGATGCTCACTTTTTAAAGCTTGCTCAAGAAGGAGCCAAACTCCCCTGTGACTTTGATCTTGCACAACTAAGACAAGCATTAGAATGACAAAGTCACCATGAGGAAGAAAGGGGTAGAGATCCCATCGGCCTCAAGGTAACCCACCACCTCCTCCTCCAAATGACATAGAGATGTTGCGGCAACAAGTTGAAAATCTCGCCCAACAATTTCGTAGTGGCGTAAAAACTAATCAATTTTCACTCAATGACATTTGTCCGTATCCCTTTGATAGGAATCTTTATATGCCACCTTTTCCATGAGGTTTCGAAACACCCAAGTTCGAAAAGTATCAAGGAAAAGGAGATCCTCGCGATCATGTCAGAGAATTCCACTCAACTTTCCTTGAAGTGGCATACGAAGATACGTACCTCATGCACCTTTTTCCCCAAAGCTTGGGAGGAACAACCACATCATGGTTTTCCTGACTACTAGGTGGCATTAGGACCTTTGAAGAGCTAGTTCAGAAGTTCTTGGCACATTACTCTTATAACATTGAACGTGATATCACCATGGCCGATCTATGTAACACTAACAAAAACCAAGTGAACTATTCTCAGTATTCGTGCAATGATGGTGTCAAATGTCTAGCAAACATTCTCTTCAGTTACTTGAACAAGAACTAGTGGAAATATTTATTTCCAACTTAAACGAAGAAATGGAATTTCACCTAGATGTCAAAGACACAGACTCTTTCAATGACATGATCACCAAAGGTTTAAAATGTGAGCAGGCTCTCATCAAGAAAGAACTTATCAAAATCTATAATGAGCCAAAGGATGGTCCTCGCCCATGCTTCAATAGTGACAAACCAAGCTTCTGGAACAAAAACAAAAATGTTGTCAATGACAGGGTTGTGGATGCAAGAACTATCAAAAGTGCACAACCTGTAGTTCGATTTCCAGGACAGAATCCCCCACCTCAGACTAACACAGTTGCTCCTCCAAATCAAGGTCACATTATATCTCACGATGAACCCAAACCTCATCAACAAAAACAAAAGCGAACATACACTCCCTTAGGGGAACCCATCGAAACAATATTACGACAACTGGTTTCTCAAAATCTGGTAACTCTACCCAAAACATCAAACTATGAACCTCAAGTCAAACCTGCATGGTGGAGGGATACTGAACATTGTGATTTCTATCAAGGGAGAGGACATAAGACAAACAATTGTCATAGATTAAAAGATCTTATTCAGGATCTTATTGATCGGGGTGAAATTGAAATCGAAGGACATGACTCAAAGACAACAAATAATTATCATCTGATGTTCAAAAATCCACTTCCATCACCAGATCAAAGGGGTCCTTGCACTTCCAGGAGAGGCACTGATACCACTGATTATACGCAAGCCATGTATAATTATATCGTGAATCACCTATACAATGCCAGTGAACAAATTGCAACTATAACCATCAAAAATCTCGGCTCCATTTGCAATGTTGTTACACATCGCAATAAGATTACTATAAAGGCAGCTCCACAAGGCACCCCATCTATCCTAAAGCAGTATAACGTTGTGGAATAGTTAGACAAAACGCCCGCACTGATATCTATCTTAGAGCTATTATGCCTATCTCCATCCCATAAAACAATCTTGGACCAAGCTCTCTAAGAGGCGTCAGTCCCTGCAAACCTAAATACAGATCAATTCCAAGCCATGGTTGGAAGTCTAAAGTCATCACCTTGTCTCACTTTTTCCGAAAGTGACAACTCTTCCTTCCAGCAACCTCATAACTCCTCACTACATATTGAAGGATTTATCAACCAACATAGGATCAAGTGAGTTTTGATCGATAATGGAGCTGACCTGAATTTTTGTACACTGCAGTTGGTCACAACTTTGGGATATGCGATAGAATTAGTGGATCCCCGTAAGAAGATCACAATTAAAGCCTATGATGATGCAGAGCATTCATCCAAAAGAGTTGTTGTGTTGCCAATCCGAGTGGGCCCTGTGGTGAAACACCTCATCTGTCAAGTTCGGGACCTTCCTTTGCCATACAATTATTGTTAGGAAGACCTTGGATACATGCCATGCAAGCCGTTCCATCCACCTACCATCAGTGTATCAAGTTTCCGCATAATGGTGTAGAAATCACAATCCTGGGCGATGCAAACCCCTTTGCATATTGTCATAATATCAGTCATCAACCAGAGATTACCGTTACTAACAATAGAGAAGCCATCTCATCCACATCATACATAAGTCTAGCCTCTCTTGCCAGTTCAAACACCACTATACCTAAGCAAGAAAAGCTCAAGATGAAAGTAGCAAAGGAAGGCCCAGGAGAATATAATTTGAGTCAACTCTTTTGTGTGGGACAAATGCCCACTTCTCCTAGAACACATGGAAAACCTCAGTGGTTACTTTGACACCTTTCATCCTTGGGAAGAGTTAAGAAGAAGAAACCAGAGATGAGGAATTAGCGGAATGGATCTATAAAGATCCCATCACCACCGATATACCACAAGCTACACTTCCCACAGATCAGTATGGCAAAGGCCTCCTCAGTATGCGAAGAATGGGTTATAATGGTCAGAGTGCTTTGGGACCTTGCAAACAAGGAAGACATGAACCACTGCTACGGGAATTAAAGCCCAAGGATAATACAAGCCTAGGCTTTCAAAAGGAGATCTTTCCTAAGCTCAGATTCAAAGGAAAACCCAGCAAACCACTATATCAGCCTATTGCAAAGAGGACATCTTTTATTATAAAAGCAACATCAAACACCATCACAACTCCCCCACCGAGGCTCAAAATACCAATCATCCCACCAATCAAACTAGTGATCCCATCAGTAGCAGCAATAACATCAATAGCACCATTAGCAACAACAACTATATCAGAACCCGCAGTAGCATCTACAACACCAACGGTTCCAACAGAAGCAAAATAGTCAACTCTACCAATACTCCCCATATCGGATTCATTGATCCCCATCATCCTTCCTGTAGCACCGATCATTTCATCTACACAGGTACATCAACCAATCACACCTACAGTGTTTAGAACAAAGGACATCCCAATATGGTATAGTAATCGGATTCTGGAAAGTGATTCAGAGACCGACTCACATGAATGGGAATTTGATTCCATCCAACTTAATACTTCAGATGAGGAAGGCACATCACTACGTCCACCTTGCAAAGACATCCCTGTTTACGGAGAAGCACAGATAAAAACCTCTTGGGTTCTTGAGCTGGAAACTTCTTCCACAGACCCTACGTCACATCCTATGCCTGATTCTGACAGGGAGAGTACCATCAACGACCTTCACCATAATGTCTTAACCCTCACTGACACATCTAATGAACTTAACCTAATCGATGAGGTAATGCCCATTATCCATCCTGAACTCATCGAATGGAACCAACCTAATCCCCCATGTCTTGACCATTTCCAAAACGATGAGGCAATCATTGACTTTTTGGAACTACGGGATAACATACCAAGTGGGGATCACAAAGCTGGATTCGCCATAGAGCTTAATAGCGCAACATACTTTGGGGTGGATGCCAAACCTTTCAGCTGCTAAAATATAACAATAAAACATGGATCTTCCAGTGAAAACCACACCATGGCACTGTTTGATTCAACAAAAGTAAAAAGAAAGAGCATATCCAATGGTGAAAACCTCTCTGAGGCACCTGAGGATGAAAGGTTTGACATCCTTCCCTGTAGCACACAACAGGAACGATCAACAATTCTGATCGAGGAAACAAAATAATACAACGTGGGGACTCTTGAAACTCCTCACCATATACATTTGGCATCTCTTCTAAATCCGGAGGAACAACCTCGGTTTGTAGAGTTCTTCCAGAAGTGTCAGATCAACTTTGCATGGTCATATGAAGACATGCCTGGTCTTGATCCTAATTTAGTCATGCATCACCTCACCGTAGTAGAAGGAGCCAAGCCTGTCAAGAAGAGGCTTCGCAAGATGCATCCTCAGATTGCAGTACTAGTCAAAGCAGAACTTAAGAAGCTCCTAGATGTTGGTTTCATTAGACCAATTGATTATACAGATTGGATATCCAATATTGTGCTTGTCAGAAAACCAAATGGGGGCATCCGTATTTGTACTGACTTTAGAGATTTGAATAAGGCATGTCCTAAGGATGAATTCCCCCTACCAAACATCGATATCATAGTGGACCTAACAGCAGGACATGCCATGCTTTCACTCATGGATGGCTTTTCAGGATACAATTAGATAAAGATAGCACCAAAGGATCAACATAAGACAACCTTCACATGTCCATGGGGCACATACTACTGGAATGTAATGCCTTTTGGTCTAAAGAATGCAAGAGCGACCTATCAACGAGCAATGACCACCATCTTCCATGACATGATGCATACTATGATGGAAGATTATGTTGATGACTTACTAGCAAAATCACTCACCAGAGAAGGTCATCTCGACATATTAGATAAAATATTTGATAGACTGGAACAATATCATGTTCGACTCAACCCAAAGAAATATGTCTTTCGAGTAACCTTAGGGAAGCTTCTAGGGTACATTGTCTCAAGCAAAGGCATTGAGGTCGATCTAGCAAAGGTCAAAGCAATCATGGACATGCCACCACCAAAGAACATCAGACAGCTAAGGACATTACAAGGATGGCTACAATCCATCCAAAGGTTCATTGCACAACTGGCAGGTAAGTGTCACCCCTTTACACATCTACTACACAAAAAACATCCGCTTTCAATGGGATGCTAGATGCCAGCGAGCATTCCAGATGCTTAAAGACTATCTCATGAATACACCATTGCTGATCCCACTAGATCCAAGCAGACCTCTGTTACTCTATATCTCAACAACAAGTACAACATTGGGTGTACTAATAGCACAACATAATGCAGAAGGGAAAGAGTGTGTTGTTTACTACATCTCTCGCACATTGGTTGGCTATGAACTCAATTACACCCCTATTGAGTGAGCTTGCCTAGCAGTAATCTTGGCAGCCACTAAACTGAGGCACTATCTGTTGACCCATAAAGTACAACTCATTGCAAAGATTAATCCACTCAAATACTTACTCAGTAAAGCATCATTGGTAGGCCACTTGGCCAAATGGGTGATGATTCTTAGTGAATTTGACATTAAGTATGTGGACCGTAAAGCTATCAAAGGTCAAGTTATTGCAGATCAGTTGGTCGAGGCACCACTCATAGGCGATCATCCTCTCATTTCCAATTTTCCAGATGAAGAGATATTCATGATCACAACATCACAACCATGGAAACTATACTTTGATGGTTCGTACACTAGGCATGGCTCGGGGGTAGGCATTCTGTTTATCACACCTCAAGGTGACAACATCCCGAAGTCTTACAAGCTCACATTTCCATGCACAAACAACATAGTAGAGTATGAGGCCTTGATCACACGACTCAGGCTAGCCGTACAATGGAAATTACAAGAACTACAAGTATATGGCGACTCCCAACTGGTCATTCGACAAGCAACAGATGAATATCAGACCAAGGATGATAAACTCATGCCATACAAGCAAATGGTGGACAAATTGAAGGCATCATTTACTACTATCACCTTTGAGCAAATACCCAGAGATCAGAATCGAGCTGCTGACGCTATGGCTACCATCGCATCTCTCCTAGATCTTCCACAAAATTCAACACGCTACGAGTTCTTGGTAGAATAGCTTTGGATCCCTACTTATGATATCCTTGAATCTGAGATGATATGTCACCTAATTGGTTCTGAATCCCCATGGTACAGTGAGTTCTATATCTATCTCCGCGATCACAGCCTTCCTCCTAACCAATCGAATAACCAACGTAAAACCTTCATTCGCCAAACTGCTCGATATACCATTATTGCTGAAACCCTATACCGACGCAGTCTTGATGGTACTCTCCTTCGATGTCTGGAACAGGATGAGATAACAAAGGGCTTGGAAGAGGTACATGAAGGAATTTTTGGAACTCATGCAAGTGGTCCGTCATTAGCCAAGAAACTCCTACGCACTGGATACTATTGGCCATCCATGGAAAAAGACTCCTACTAATTTGTTAGAAAGTGCAAGAAATGCCAAGTTCATGGTGACCTGATACATGCACCAGCACAGGAACTGAAACCAATCACAACACCATGGCCCTTTTGTCAATGGGGTCTTGACCTTGTGGGTAAAATCCATCCATCTTCATCCAACGGTCATAAATTCATTATTACCGCCACCGAATATTTCACAAAGTGGATCGAAGCTGTTCCACTTACCCAAGTCACCGACAAGCAGATCACCTCATTCATCCTCAATTACATCATTTGCTAGTATGGTGTACCCATGTCTATCATCACAGATAACAGTCTTCCTTTCAAAAATCAGGATGTCCGTGAACTCTGTGAGAAATTTCACATCCAACACCGCTTTTCCACTCCCTATTACCCACAAGGCAATGGTCAGGCCGAAGCGTCAAACAAGAACATATTAAGAATCCTAAAGAAGACAGTCAATGATGCCGGTCGTGATTGGCACATTCAATTGAATCCAACACTATGGGCATATCGAACTAGCATTCGAACCCCTATAGGTGCAACTCCCTACTCATTGGTCTATGGTGCAGAAGCTATTTTACCTATTGAGGTTGAGATACCATCACTACAGGTTTCCTTGCACAATCTCATCGATGATGAAGCATACAGAGTATCCTGTCTCCAAGACTTAGAGCTACTTGATGAAAAACGACAAGCCGCATACAATCACCTCAAGGCCTATCAGCAGCGCATGAGCATAAACTATAATCATCGAGTTAGATCTCATACATTCGAGGTAGGTGATCTTGTTCTTTGAGAAAATCCTTGTAACCAACACAACCGAGAACATCAAGGAAAGTTTGAATCAAATTGGCTGGGTCCATATGTTGTCACTACTGTATTTGGGTCTGGGGCATATCAATTGGCTACTTCAGAAGGAGAACCGCTAGCAGATCCAGATAAATGACCTGAAGAAAATACAAAAACATCAAAAGAGTAAAGAAAAATCATGCATCCAAATGGTGAACAACCACTCCGGTGGCACCTTGGGTAAGTGCAATGGTGAAAACCTGGCAAACAGGCACCACTCATAAAAGCTATGGCTCCATTGTCTTTCAGACTTGTTGCGATCACATTCATTACATACACACATCCATCCACCCAAACCATGGCTTATTATTGATCTGCAATCACGAGATAGTACTCCATGCATCTTGCATCCCGCTTTTTCATAGTCATGTCTAAACTGGGGGCAATCCCCTTAACCTATTGATGGAAGTGGATTCTACATTGTTTTGTGATTCATTGGGTTCTTCATTCAAAACTATCTCTCAAAATACCAAAAACATTCAAAACAATCACAAAATCCAAAAACATGAGAAAACATCAAAAATCACACAAAAACATGGCCACACATTGTACATACTCATCCGAGCAGATACCAAACAAGCATTGAAAAATACTTGCACGATGATCACTTCTCAAATCGACCAAACCATCAACATCAAAAACTCAACCTGTCTTCAACAAGGATGCATCATTCCTTACCAAAACAAAGACAAAATGACGTTTTCTTTGACAAGAAAATTATGTAGCTATCAAATACTTGGTTGATTTGTGAGTAACTCATTCATTTATATATATCAGGATCCTACAACATTGTTTGTGTATGTTCGACACATTATTCCGATGAAGTTCTGGGGCATGTACTAATGGTGTCTACGTGGGAAGTTCACTAAGCTACATGATCTTATGCAAAATGCAGTCATAGATCACTACGACTTGCTGACTACAATGTATACCTCGACCATATGAGCATGAACCATTACCAAGGATCCATATTCTTTATTCTTTATGTATATATTGTTTTCTTTACAAGAACAATGCTCCTTCTTTGGTTCCTCCTCATCCAATTTGGATAAAGGTTTTTATCTCTTATTAAGGTGTGAACTTGTCTCGGGATATGATCAGCCCAAGATCAAGGAGGACGATCCAAGTCATGCATGAACGAAGATGATCCTTGTCTGTTCTGCAAGCAATACTCTGGTCAACTTAACCCATTATATCAAGTTGTTTGTATTAACTTTCTATATCAAATCCATGTAAGAAGTACTCTGGTCATCTTGAATCATTACGTCAAGATGCTTGTATTTTCTTACAACATTTTAAAGCTCGATGATGAAAAATAAAGCACTATGGATCATCATTTCATCTCATCTATTTATATGTTGCATTTCGTTGCATATCACCCATCCATTCAGTCATTCATATGTATGATTTGTATGCAAATGTGAACAAGGTTAAAATGAGCAGTTCTGCGACAATTGAGCTAGTCTTGGATACAATCGCGACCGAGTACTCTGATACATCATTGCATTCATCATGATCATATCATCATCATTACATTTAGTTGCATTTTGCATTAAGAACATTTCATATCATTTTAGTTGGTTAAAATGCATACAGTTCATTATCATTTATTAAACATTAGTCTTCTTATATCATTTCATCATTGCATAATGTTTAGATTCATTCATATAAACCAATTGTCCTTGATTGTATTAGCCATTTACTATGCATTCATTTAGTGTCAGTTATCCATTATCATATTATCATCCTTTATTATCCTTTATCATGTATCATTGCATACATTCATTTATCTATTCATTAGTTAAAAAGTGCATTCATTCATCCATTGTTAAGTATCTTATTATGTTCATTTTAGGATTCATTTACATTGCATTCATTATCTTTTTTTTAATTGCATTAAGGTACAGTTATTTAACCATAAGTTGCATTATCATCACATTATCATTTTACTTAATCATATTTAGGACATTTAGAATCATAAAACCATTTGTCTCAAACGTTGTTTCATACCATTTTATATACATTATACGTATGCATTCATTTAGAAATCATCATATAAACATTTGTACTTTACATTTATTTATCCAGATTGCATTCATCTAAAAATCATCTAGATGCATTCACATACATAGAATCATTCATTCACAACTTTGCATTAACATCCTTGCATATCATTATCTCATCATTATATCAACATGAAGCACAAGATCCTGTCCATATGATCATAAGCATACATCATCATCATGATATTACATACATAAAGCAATACATCAAACAAAACATGTACAGATGTATAAACCTGCATTCATATGTCAGTATCCAACATCATAAATCATCATAACACATGCATATAGGAATCATCTCATAAATGCATACATATACACATATCCATCTAAGCATAAACTCATCAAATCACCATCCTACATAACATCCATACATATCAAAATGCATATCATCAAAATATGGGATCTCCTCATATATATCATCTCATGTATCAGAGTACAATGAAGTCTACAAAATCCGCTACCAAGAGCCATCCAAGACATAGTCCAAAATAACAATATAAATACATATATGCAAACTGCTCTCTCAGATGCCACTCTGACCAGATGCTGCACCACCATCGCCACCTACTCCCCCACTAGTCCCTGCACCATTTGATCTATCTCCCCGTGGAGGCCCCATCAAATCCCTGCTAGCTCCTGCACCACCTAACACCTCTCTCCGTTGTGGACCCATCACTACCCCACTGCTCTGCATCCGCTGAGATCGCTCTGACCTGGTCTGCTGCATCTGTGTATAGCTAAGCGCTCACTGACTAGCTGGTACCACCTGCTCATATAATACCCGCCAATACTCTATCTTAGCCCGTGCCTGTCCAAACTGTCTCATCACCTCCCCAGTAGGACCCCGTGCTCCTACTTGAACCTGGACTCTCTCCTGTAGCTCCACTAAGCTCTCCACTACACTATTCCTCTCCCGCAACACTATAGTCAGCTTCGCCTCTTGTGCAAATAGCTGCACATCTCTCACTGTAACCTCTGCCTCCAGATCCTCCACCCGTGTCTCGGCTGCTGTTAATCGAGTATGAAAATGTGCTAGCATATGCTCCCGAGGATCACCACCCCCTATCACTCCCTCCCCTATCTCCATAGGTGCCTCTCTAGTGGCTCCCTCCCCTCTATCCATTGGTATCTCCCTCTCCATACCTCAGCCACCTAATCTGACTCCTCTCGGCACCAACGGTCCTTGTGATATCCGCAATGGCAATCCACCTCTCCCTCTCCGCTGGACCCGACCACCTAAGCCACCTAATCCACCTCCTCCACCACCTCCACCATCTCCTCCTCCCCCACCTCCACCATCTCCTCCTCCTCTGTCACCACCATCCCCCCTCCCTCGTCCACCTATCATTGGTCCTCGACCTCCTCCCCTCCTCCGTCTCTATCCCCTCTCCTCCTCAAAATCAGGAATTGGCTTTGCTGGATCTGATATCCGAGAAATCGGATGAGCCGCCATATATTGTGTATACTCCTCTGATACCCCTGCATCTACCAACCTCGGTCGTATATCCCATGGCCTCACCTGAAGCATCCGAAACTCCGCCAATGCTTGATCAGATGGAAGTACTGGCCCCCATGCATATCTCTCTCGGACCACTCTGGCATACTCTCCTGATCCCCTAGGTAATCCATGTTGTCATCCAAACTGCCTCATAAGTCTGCTCGACACTTGTCTCTCTACATCTTAGGATGTCCTCCCAATGAGGAATCGGGTCATGAATACATATGGCAAGGCCTTCGCATCATCCTCCTCCCAAGGCTCACACTCCAGATAGGGTCTCCAGATCACTGCATCAAGATCATCCAATGCCCACCACCACCACTCTAACTTCCCCAGGTGGGGCTGACTCATCATGCCGCTGTACATGAACATATGGGTTGATCCACTACCCAAAATCTTAGACTCACTGGTAAGTGCTCCCACGCCTAAATGTGCAGCAACGTCACTCCCACTACCAAGGAGCCTCTCCCACGGTACACTACCTCATGCAGCTCCTGATACATGTGCGCTAACACGCACCGTCCCCAGGCAAATCGGGTCCCCTCTGTCAACATCTGCTCTATAACCTGTCCCCACCCAACAGCCAGACCATGCGATCACCTATAAGGACACAATAGCCCTCCCACGATCCCTGACAAAACTGTTGGCAATGGCTCGTACAACGCCGTGATATCCTCCAAGGCTATGGAGCCATCATCAATGTACATGTCCTCATCGAAGAATCATTGCACTATTAGAGTCCCCCATGATCTATCATAAGTGACCAGCTCACCCCGAATGGGAATATGCAGGATGCGCCACACATCCTCCAATGTCATCGTCATCTCCCCCTGTGCTAAGTGAAACGTGTAGGTCTCACTGTGCCAACGCTCTGCCAAGGCTGTAATCAAACCGTGATTCATCTGAATCATGGGCATATGCATCACATCATATAGCCCAGTAGCTGCAATGAAATCAATTTCGGCCTCTGTCAGCCGATCGCGTAACCCTTGTGTCGTTGGATGTCTCTCACACAACTGTAACATGCGTAGATACTCCTGTACATGGGCATCAATCAATCATCAGCAGTTGTTTTGTTTTCAAACTTTCTTAAGTTTAAACCTAGACTATCAACAAATACTTTGATCAAGTATCTTCGGGTCTCAATAGGTAAGCAATCATGGCACACCTAGACTTCAACAGACATTTATCCTAATGACCTAAGTCTTATCAGGGTTGCTATGGTTCAAAACAACTCTCACTTCACATCCTTTTTCATCCATCATTGGCATCGGGAGATTTGTTCACCCAAACTGGGGCATCTATTTTCCTAAACAAAAGGGCTATCTTGCAAACAAAAGCGCTAAACCCCTAACAAAAGTGCAAAACCCCCAACAAAAGCACTTAATCAACCCTACAAAAGCGCTCAAATTGCAAAAGCGCTACAAAACCTATACAATCACGCTGCTTAAAGACAAAAGCGCTCAATTGAGCTTTTAATAGCGCTAAACAAACAATAACGCTTAAACATGCATACAAAAGCGCTCATCTTGACAAACGCGCTCAAACAATAGCACAATAGCGCCATTGCGGCACAAAAGCGCTATTTAATTGGACAAAAGCACCATAACATAGTTTTAGTGCTATTGTCCTGACTCAACTTGGACTCAGCAAAAAACATGACAAAAATGCATAAAATTCAAATTTTCAAATTTGTGTACCGCTAGTCCGTAGTCGTCTGGCCGCTGGAATCGACAGACTCGCTCAAATCGATGCTCTGTAATGGGTACCGACATACTGACTGCTGCTCGTTCCTCCAAAATGTCACTATCAGAGCTCTGAATTCACACTGGTCGCAGTAACAAATGACCCTGTTTTCATCCCTTTCTCCCCATACAAACCCTTCGCCGTCACCGTAACTTTCTCTCGCTCACCGCCGTGGTCCTCGTGAACTTCCCGAGCCTCCCATTTCTCCATTTTACCTCCAATTTCTTCTATTTTTCACCCGTATTGCTAACTTCTTCTCTTCTATCACCTTGCCAATTTTCTTTCTTTTTCGAGAGATTGCCCGATTTTTTCAAATTTTTTTGGCCCATCTCTTGAGGGGGCATACCACCCATTAAATCTACATTTTATGGGGTATTTCTTCACATCTATTTTTCTTTCTTTGAAAGGACGCGATAAAACGCACCGTTTCAAAGAGGGGCAAATGTAGTCACATAAATCTATCCAATTTAATTAAATGAATATTTCCTATTTATTTGATTAAAAATCCACTAGCCATCAGTTAATTAAATTAACATTTAATTAATTCATCTTCAAACATTCTCCTATTAATTAAATAAATTATTTAATTTATTTTAAATTAATTCATTATACCAAATTCACAATCAATTAAATGAATAAATCATATTTATTTCATTTAATCCCCTATTCCTCTTTTAAATAAATTAAAATCAAACATTTATTTAGATCATTTATCCCCCCACTTGCATTTTCCTACAAATGCAACTTGCACACATTTATTGAAATACATAAATTTATTTTAAATAAAAATCCTATTTTTCCTCACCCATCAAATCCACTTGCAAATCTAATCCCCTTCTAGATTCTTCTAACCCCTTCCTAATTAACCTAATCAATCAGCAACTTGGGGTCACTTCTCAAAGACTTCAAAGTCTTTGAAAAACATTTAATGTTTTGTGTGTTCAACAATTTACCCTCCAAAGTCTTCCAAAACCACTAATGGCTCTTACATGACCATTAATGTCTCTTACATAACCATTTATGGTTATTTCAACTTGCACTCATGGGTCTCCTCAAGCATTTATTGCTTTGACCATGTTTATCCCTTTTGCCTTTGCACAAGAGTTTATCCTTTGGATAAAAACTTTAATCTTTGATTAAAGAATTTATTCATTCAACCCAACCTTGACCTTAACTCTCAAGTTAACTCTCAAGTCATGTCAAGCATTTAATGCTTATTCCCTCTCCTCTCAACCTATCTCATATTGACACTTGTCATCTTGAGATTGGGTTGAAAGCCCTCAAATGGATCTCAAATCATTCAATCCTGACCCTTGTTGAGATTACTCAATCTCAACCATCCATTGCTCCATTTTACCTATAAATAGAGCTCACATTCCTCATTTTCAAATCCTTAAGCATTTAGCAGTCATAATCATAAATCCTAAAAAATTTGTATGCATCTAAGTTATAGAGAATTTTAGAGAGCATTTAGCATAAATCACATATATTGTCATCTTGGACTAAAATAAATCTTAGTTTTTTTTCATAATATGTTTAATTAGTTTGTTTTACATTTGCATAGCATAAGCTTGAGATCATCTACAATTTTCAATCTCCATAAGCATCCATAGTGCAAAAAGTTGCTGAGAGCTACACTATTTTGGAACTTGGAGAGAAGAGGAACAAAGGAGAAGGAGCTAAGAACAAGTTAAGAGGCATTTGGAGATGCCTTCTTATATTTGTGTCAGTTGTTAAATATGTTAGCATGATCTTAGTATCTTTTTTGATATGCCTTCTTAGGTTAATCTTTGGTTGAATAACACTAACATTAATCCCATTTCTTGTTGTTTTTGGTGTGTTATAATACCACAGGTTTTAATCTAACCTCGTCCTTTTTGCAGAGCATGACTAGTTATATAGAAGTTGAAATGTTAATTATGAAATGATGTTTCAGTATAATATACCAAATTAAAATACTTAAACATAGAAAAATTGCAAATCGAACCAAAACCATTTAACTCTTCTTTTTCTTCTTAAAACATTGAACTTAATGGAGAACGTATTTAATGTAGCTAGTGGTCACAAGTTCTTTTGAGATAGATGTTCAATGATCAGATGTTCAACATAAATTATTTTTCCTCTCCCACCAACTCTTCCTTCCTCCCTCTTTCTCTCCCTCACAGCAAAAGATGTTGAGTGCAGATGCTAAATGGCATCAATAGAACTGCCCTCATCATGGCATCTAAAAAAATACTTAAGGAGGCAAACAATTGGAGTGAGATGATACACTTCAATTGCATGGATAGATCATAATGAGCAGTTGAGGACCAAGAACTGTAAAATGGACCACTTACTCTTGTTGAAGAAGGAAATTGTCGTAGGCATCCCTCTACCTTCTTTAATTCTTCATTCTACTCACTCTCTTCTGCAATTGCATGTTCGTTGGATGCATTATTTGCTACATGCTTCCCTTTACATGTAGTAGTCTAGGTTATCCTTTGCTACACCTAGAACACAAATGGTCATATTTGACCTTATTTAAATATTTGAAACTTCAAAAAACAAAGCTTTCATATTTTGCCTCATAGAGGCTTGACAACCAATTAGGTGCTCCTGCACCAATTTACTATGAGAATGCTATGAATTTATCCAACCATTGGTCCACTCTCATGTATTTTGGTCATCTAAGGCTCTTTTTTACTATTAGGACAATCATTTATTCCCGTTTGGACTTTGGCATGGTTTTACAACTGACTTGTGAACTCTTTGACTATTAGGACAATAATTTTTCTTTGTCCTTTACTATAGCTTTTTGTTCTTTTCCATGATAGTGGTCATGCATTATTAATATGACTATCTTATGTGATTCCTAAGTGACTACAACCTTATTGAATTTGCACCTTTGACTCTTTTCATTTTCCATCTTGTGATTGATATGACATTTTGAATGTCCAAAGACCTCTCTAACAGTTGAAGATAAACACAAGTATAATTACTAATGAGTAGTGACATGATTGTGCTCACTATTTTGTTGTCTTCTTGGGTTAAGTATACATTGTAATAGCATATATGACCTACACATAGTTGTATCAAATCTCATAGCTATGAAAGTGATCCTCACACTTGTAATTTTGATCTTGATATGTTGTTTCGATCTTTTACTATGGAAATGACCTTTGCACTTTTGATCTTTAAGAATTTGCTCACCTTTGTTATCTCAGCTTAGTAGTATTAAGAGACATTGGAAGAGTTTGTTGTGCTTAGTTTGGGTAGCAACTTGCTCTTTTTCTTCTCAAGCAAACTATTGAGCCAAACAATTGTTTTGGAGATTTCAAGTGGCCATGCAAATTCCTATGTTGTCCTAATGATATCAAATTCTAATGCAATGAATGCATGGGATAGATATCAATTGAATGTTATATTTAATGAATTGGAATTTTATTTTTTGTACAATACCCTAGCTTGCAAAATGAACATTTTACATTTAATTCAATAAGTAACAAGTAGTTAGAATAGTGATGTAGAAAAATGCCTTCCTAGTGCCCTAGTATTGTGGGTGTAATTATGCACATCATTCAAACTACCCTTATATTAATGGCTATAAAGAAAACATACAGTTATTGTGCATGATGATTTACAAGAGCCTATTAGTGGCTGACATTTTAAGAGGATTGGTGGTGTAGATCTCTTCTACTCATGCATTGTATGTACAATACCTATACTAGTGCCTACCCTCGATTGGTAATCATAAGGTTTGCTTTTTTAAGCAGGGACGCATTAAGTTTTAGTCTGCAAATTATCCTTCTATGTTATCAATCTTTTCATAATCAAAGTAATGAAAACAAGTAGAAATTAGGTAATGGAAGACAAATACTAATGAACTAGAGGGTGAATCTCTCTCACAAAATTTTGACATCAACAAACATTTAACGAGCAAATATTTTCAAAAGGTTTTAGTTCCAATCATTCATACTTTAGTTGCTAATTTCATATTTACAAACTAAGGAAAATATATCTTGAAGTAGCGTTAACATCAATCCACATGCAATTTCCTTTTATATTATAATTGATTCTAAACAAAGGAATTGCATGGATGAATAGAAAGAAGACAACTTTATTACCTTGGAAATATTTTCTTTAAAGCAAATGACATTATATTTTATTTGTGCGAAGGAAAAACAAAGGTCTAAAAAAGTTATAGAATAACCAAGAAGTAGATCAAATCTATGGTGATTGTGTATATCTTTGCTCTATTTGTTGTTGATCTACTCTTTTGTGATACTTTGTTTTCTATCAATTACTATGCAAATTCCAACAAAAATATGGACAAGCCCATGAATTGTTTCTCCACAACTGATGCAAGAAATGGTTCCATTGAAATGGTTGTAGAAACTTTGAAACAAGTGCACTCTGACACATAATAGTTGGTTCAATTCCTATAGCACACATAAGCTGTGGAAATCAAATAACTCTACACCCTCAAATGAATGTCAAATAACTTTTCACCCTCTAATATCTAAAGAAGCTTAAATGGTTTTTTTATATATACATGCCTATTCATGGTGAATCATGCCTTCAATTGTGCCTGCAACGTGGTATGTTCTTATGCATTTTTCCTTCATTACATACAATGTACCCGTTGAAATGCAATTTTTTATCAAACACTTTAACATTATCGAGTTGTTTGAGAAATTGAGTGGATTTTGGATTTTTAGAGACTATTCATAGCCTCTAAGTTTAAAGAAAACAAGAAGCATATATAGTAAAAGGGTAAAAAAAAAAGAAAATAGTTTGCTACATTTTGGTGTTGTAGGAGTCAATGGATGGCATATGGATGTCCCCTTTCTTTGTGCTCAAAGGTCTTGCCTTAGAAATTTTAGGTTTTAGATTCTATCCTCGTAAACTATATGGTCTTGGTCAACTATGTTGTACAACCACTTGGACAATGTATGGTGGGATGGAAATGCTTAGATCTAACTATTTGATGCCCTCTTTTCTTGTTGATATGAATTTTACCATCGAAAAAAATAGTTAGCAATCACAACCTTGAAGGGCTATAACAAGATATTCAAGAATGACCATTGATGAAAGAGGATAGTCATCATTTGTGTTTTCAAGATAAGGATAGTTTGCTCTCAAGCAAGGATAATCATTGTATGAGAACATGGTGAACAAATATTGAATACATGTGCAAAAATGACAGTTAGAGCAGAGAGTAAGAACTTAAGAAATCCAAAATGATGTTCAATCATGAAGGATAACAGGGTATTGAGAGAGATCACACATATTGATATCTTACCGGTATCTATAAGAATAAGAGTTACAAAGAATAAAGAGTCAGAGACAATATAAAATGAAAAAAGACAAGAAGCTAGATAGTTGACATACATGACAAACAATAACAATTATATAATCATAGGAGAAGCCATGAACACTCAAATATGAGACATTCAACATTGGTGCAAGGTTCATAATGACAGACTATTTTTCAAAGGGATGATAATAGAAGATAATCAAAGATGACATATTTAAAGCCATTCACCTTTCATTCAATGAGAAAACTATAGTGATAAAAGGTCATTGTACAAGAAAGAAGACAATTTATAGTGAATAATAGTTGGAAATAAATATATAGGACCTCATTGTCATAAAGGTCAAAGAAGATTTATCATCATTAGTGATAGAAATAGTATAAGTTGATAATCACCATGATAGAGAGCAATTTTCATGATCATGTTGAATGTAATAAATAACAAAAATAAAGAGAAAAACACCAAACTCGGTCATTTGAGAGTAGTGGACAACAACCTTGTAATGTTTTGACAAGAGAACACACATAAAAAAAAATGGGAGATTATTAATGTGATAATTTCAGGACCCAGTTGTTATTAAAAACATAAAAATTTCAGCTTGCGACTATGACCAAAATCTATGACAAAGGGAATTGCAACTAACATTGACTTAGAGTTTAGGGTTTTCAAGCAATAAATTATGTACTTTTGCAATATGTTTGCAAGTTACAACAATGTCTTTAGTTGGGGATGAATGGCTATTGGACATTGTAAGAATCCAAAGACAATCTCTAGGACGTGGACCAAAATTATGAAAAACAACTAAGACACATTGACAAAAATAAAAACAAAATTGGAAAATGTAATCTACCATGCATGGAATCAATATTCTTTAAGAAAGGAAGTGCATGCCCTTGATTGCAAAAAAAACCTTACCTGAGGAGCGCGTGGTTATGGAGAGATCGCTCTGGGGGGGGAGGCAAGAGTAGCTTCAACTTTGGCAGACGATGCTCCCGACCTGTGCTTGGTTTCTTTTAAAGTGAACCCGCATTATTTTATTTTTTTAATAATAATGCCCGAGTTCGTCAAACAAGAAAAGCACAGGCAGTTCACAAACTCAGCTCGGGATAACTAGAAAGTTGTTTTGGCGATGTGAATGACCTTCCCCGATGACTTTCTCATCGGTGTAACTCCCTATGATACATTAGGTCTGCATCGGTGTATGTCTTACTGATAGCCTCATCGACTATCGACAAGACCAAATGTTCCCTTCGCCACTAGTGTAAGTCCTCTCGATGGATTTCATCGGCATGTGCTACCCTGATCACAGGCTTCTATGCAAACAAATAGCTTCAAAAGGTTCCGACGGACAAGGCATATTGTGATCAAACTTTATTTATTTTACAAAAATGCCTGAGTTCATCAAAATTCCAATGAATTCTGATACAGGTCTGCATTGGTGTATGTCTTACCGATAGCCTAATCGGCTATCGGCAAGAACAAATGTTCCCTTCACTGCTAGTGTAAGTCCTGTCGATGGGTTTCATCGGCATGTGCTACCTTGATCACAAGCTTCTATGCATACAAATAGCTTCAAAAGGTTTCGACGAAGGTTTCCGACGGACAAGGCATAGTGTGATACGTAGGTTTCCAACAGACAAGGTATAGTGTGATCAAATTTGATTTTTTTTTACAAAAATGTCCGAGTTCGTCGGACTGGGGTATTTTTGCAAAAATGATCAAATTTGACCACAATATGCCTTGTTCGTTGGAAACTTTCATCGAAATTTGAGGCCAAATGTATTAGTGAGGTTTGGTCATAAAGCAAATTACTGTAGAAATCATGTTATGAGTTAGAATCATAATCTGATTGGAGAAAATAAAGTGAATAATAACTTTCATAGATATTATCATACATGCAATGGATATGGTCACAAAGCTACTCAGTGCAAATCTAGACTGTGTTCAGTAAATTCAATGTAGAAGAACATCAATTGTTACAAGTGCAAGAAATTTGGACATTATGCTAATCAGTGTAGAAATGAAAATACAGAGAAGTCTACTGAGAAGAATGTAATGAATGCTAATGAATCAACGAAAAAGGAAGTTATGGTTTGGAGAAAGGAGGTGAATAGTGGAAGTGAGCCTAGTGTACTGGAATCTAGTGCAAGGACCTCTTCCTCTGGTAATTGAGCATATTGCTTCATCTCATGGGAGTCTCAAAGAAAATATTTTGGTCCCCCCTTCTAAGGCAGTTCATGTCGTCGATCTGGCATGACTGTGTTGGAGATGCTATCCAATAATTCAATGTGTTTGTTGACACCATCGACAAGACACTTTTTGGTGGCAAAACCCTAAGATTATTTTTCTTTATCATGATAATAGTAGTGCTTGAAGAGGTTGTGTGTAGTTGAAGAGAAAAGAGAAGAAAGGTAGAACTAATAGTCATGGAAGCCAAGATGATTGTCGAAGAATCGAGTAGCGAATATTTTTTAGGTTGTAAAGAAGGTATGCCTAGATGAATTTAATCTTGAAAAGATCAGAAAGGTGGAAAAGAGCTTGAGTGAAGTGGATTTGCAAAAGATTAAAGAATTTGAGCATAAAGGATTGGATTTATGGACCGAGTTTCCTTAGTTTGACAATGAGGATGTGATCAGAGTATTACTAAGTCGTGTGTAGAATGATTGCATCATGTTGGATAAACCCTATCCAATCATGAAGGAGATTATTTTGGTTGTTAGTGGTTTATGTGACATTGGATTTGTATTGGTTAAAAAATATATAAAGAATAAGAAATTTGAAACCCTAACCGGTGTGATGGGTGATCAGAGAGCGTTGTTGATCGACAAAATTATCAGTTCCGTTGTAAGGTATGGTGCATATGCTATTTCTTACAAGATTTAATTCAGAAATAGGGAAGGTTCTACTTTGGCTATTGTTGTATACATGGCACATATGCTTGTTATGAAAGACAGAGTGTTTGACTTGTGTGAATTATTAAAGAATCTATTGCTAGAGAACATCAAGACGACAAAAGAACAAGGTTTGGATCATTGCTTGTGTGTTTGACTATGTATTGTCTAGGATCCCTTCCGGCTAGGAGAATGTGATATGAGAATCTGGAGTCCTGGTTGCTAGGAAAATCTTTCGATATTTGAATGGATTGGATAAGAGAGAAGATGTATGCAATGCTTATTTTAAATCATTTCTGGATATGTAGAGTATCAGTCTGGTATCCCCTGCTACCCGTTCAGCTAGAGAGGTTTCTTCCTCCAGAAAGATAAAAAGGAAAGAAATTGTGCCTACCAATGCCTTGGAATCTAAGCGAAAGAAGGATCAAAAGGAGAAAGACATTGTTGTTATTGAAGATTTGGAATCTCCTATGGCTAAGGGAGAAGTGGTTGTTGTAGAGCAGAATGTAAAAGTATATGAATCTGATGATAAATCTAATTTGCTGTAAATCATTGGTAGTGCAGATGGAATAAAGAAGATTAGAAAAATGTGGCTTACTTCTATTGAGGCAAATAGAATTGAGAAAGTCCTGATAGATCATTTGCTCTGAAACAATATTAATATTGAAGATGTTAGTAATGTACTTCTGGAATCCATGTCTGAGATAGTTAAAGAGAAATTGATTGAGCAAACTGTTAGTGTAGAAGATTCAGAAGAAAATGATGATGATATGCAAAGTATGTTGGATAAATGCAATGAAGTACAGAGGACTCTATTTGAATGCATAAATGAAATGAGAGTTTGTATTGGCAGTGCATGAAAACTTTACAGGTATTGTCTTTCATGGCCAACTGTTGTAGTTAAGCATAAAGAAAAGATTGAAGTTGTTGAAGAAGAACGACGTTCCTTGGGTAATTCATTTGAATTTCTGAGTGACAAGGATGGCGAGTGTTGGATGAATATTTTGTCACTAGCGTACCAATGACAAAATATATAATTCACACACAGCTATGCTAAGAAATTAATCTCTCCTCTCAACAAGGGGAGGTTCCCTTTGAAATTTCTTCTCTAATTAACAAGAAACTAAAATCTATGGGTAAGTTTCGGGCATATAACTCTCTTTTTTTAGAGTTAATGTATTCTCCCTCCACTTTGTTGCAATTCTCTATCACTTTTGATACTTAAATAAATGAACAAACTAAATTTACAATAAGGAAGCACAAAGTCTTTCTTGAATGTAATTCTAACTAAGCTAATGATTACAAATGATAAGAAATTTAACTTGCAGCTCAAAGTCTTCAAGTATAATTTCCCAATCCCTTAAAACTACAAGTAATAGCAGCAATACAAATCCTACTACTAATCACTTAACATCAAAAAATTTCCCAAATATTTTGTTAGCTCAAAGTCCACTCAACACACTTGGAAATATCTTTCAATAACATAGACAAATTTGCCAACAAGATTCTAATATATATAAGAACGATTGTGAGAACTAAACATAGGAGTAATTCCAATCACAACCACAATCTTCTACTCACCCAAAGTTGAGGTCTAATGGATTGCTTTCTTATATTACTTTGAATCTAATTTTACATCCAAAAAGCTTAAAGTCTTATTTGGCACAAAATTTCAGCAAAGTTTTGCTAAGCATATTAAAAGATAAATATTTACAAATGAGGCTCCTCTATATATAGGAAAGAAAAGGATAAAAGGGTGGGCACATTTGACTAATTCAACTGCACAGTCCCACTTGAATACAACTACATCATAAAGGGAACACGCAGTTGCAAGAAAACTTACAACATCTAAAAATGCAACTACATTAAAAACCCATCTACATGAAAAACTAAGTGTCAAAAAGGGGACACTTTATTCATCTTTCTCCTCCTCATTGGATTTAAATTCTTCAAATTTAGCCAAGATGGATTTCATCTCAGCTTCATCTTTTTGTATACGATGGATCTATATGAGTGGGAGAGGCCTTTGATTTGCTTGAAGATGACTTGGACATTTGCAAAGATGTTGCAGAGAACATGTTTGTTAGGCCCATGATCAATATTCATCATTAGAACAACAAGCTGGAGATCTGGAATCAAATGGGATTGAGTGAAAAACTTGATTAAAAAAGGCTCATGAAGGGAAAAATATCAAACTGGTAGGTCGGGGTTTAAAATCCAACCTAGTAGTTGCAAAGGAAAGATACTGGCATGTTAGGTTTTAAACCCAAACATGCTAATATAAAGGAAAAATAAATCATTGACAGGTCGGGGTTTAAAACCCAACCTGCTAGTTGCAAGGTGTAGGAACTGGCATGTTGGGTTTCAAAATCCAACCTACTAGCCCAAAAGAAAATGAAAGTCATTGACAAGTTGGGGTTTGAAACCCGGCGTGTCAGTGGTGACCAAAATGACTAGCACATCGGGTTTCAAACCCCGACGTCTTAGTTGGAAGTATTTAGGAAAGGCTCACATGTCGAGGTTTGAAACCCGACATGCGAGTTGAGGAAACTTCATCCTCACATGTCGGGTTTCAAACCCTGACATGTGAGATGTGGGAATGAGCATTGTCTAACTTGCATGTTGGGGTTCAAAACCCGACATGTAAGCTGAGGTTTTTTCAGGTCGGACTTTAAAGTTTGACCTATCAACAAAACCAAATTGCAAGTCGGACTTTAAAGTCCGACCTGCTAGTCAGGCAAATTGGGACATCATAATTTAAAGTACAATGTGCCGACAAAGGCAAACTGACACATTGGGGTTTAAATCTCGACCCGTCACTAAAAACAAAGAAAACTAATAACTCAAAAATGACTAATCATAAAGATGTAAAATGAAAAGCGACTAATTGACAAGGTCGATTAGCCTTTCTCGAAGCCTGTGAGGTATAAAACGGACGAGTTTCATAGGGTTGTCTCAAGATTTTGACCATGCTAAAATCAATGACAGCATTTGGCTCTGGTTGGGGTACAAGCTTCACCACTTGAAGATTGTAGAATCCAGAACTCCAAGTGCCTATATCCATTGGGCTATAGATTCAGGCGACAAAGAAATAGATGACAAGAAGGATGATATGACTGAAAACAAGACTAAAGCTTGTGCAACTGCACTTATTGAAAAGAAAACTAACCTAACCTAAACTAACTGACAATTGAAACCTTCCTAGATGAAACCATTCATGGGCTTTCCAAAATAGTTGTCTTTCTTCAGCAGCTTGCAATGCCTTGCATGACCATAAGAAACTTTGTATAGATGGAGTACAAACAAGGGTAATAGAACTTGATGCAACACTCCTTGGAAAAGATGAACAAATCCACCTTCCTTTTGGGATGAATCATATGCGTTGCTGCCCCAAAGTGGAGTTTTGAAACTAGACTGCTCTTCCTTAGCTGAATATACTTTTTCGGCTTCTTTCTCAAGTATATCCTCAACCTCATGTACAAGTGGGACCTCTGGCTTTCCATTAGCCTCCAACCAAGTGAGATGTCTGATTGGGTATCCTCTTGATCGTACAAAGATTGAATCCTTCTTACTAGCTGCATCTTGAACAACTGGTTTTTCAACCATAACAACCTTATGCTGAACAAAATGATCTTCTTCATGTGATTCAGATGAAAACATGATTGCATGGTATTCCTTAGTAGGTTGTTCATAAACTTCTAATTGGAGAGAATCGTCAACAAGACTTGAACAAAACTCTTCTATAGTGCTCATGAAAAGATCTTCATCAAGTTCTGGGGTAGGTCTCTTATGCAAGATATGTCCAGGTTCATGACTTTGAAGCATGAAAGCATTCATTTCAACTTGACTGGGATCTTCATGCATGTTCACCTTTTCACATCGCATGATGTGATTGTCCTCCTCCGTGGTACCTGGCATGGTCTTTTCTTTTTGTTCAATAGCTTTTTGGAACTGCATAAACCAAATTTGAGAGTCGCCAGCTATGTCTACTTCTTCCTCTTGGAATAGACCAGCAAGATCACTTTGTTTAGATTCAGAGTCCTCCATTGCTGCATTTTTTGATGGTGCCTCAAGTGCAAGCCCTTCTAGTGGGGAAGGAAGCTTGTCTTGATTTCTAGCTACATAACTAGGAGCAGTATTTGGATATGGCCTCCTAGGAATATCTCCATAAGGGGAAGAAAATACACCTTGAGCTATTTTCTTTTTGAGGGAAAGAAACTCATTAGCCAACCTCTACACCATGGTATCTACTCTCTTGGTAGACCATGATCCCAAAAAAGATTTTTCTTTGGACCCATTTGGCTCTATCTTTATCTTACCCGCAAGGATAAGATCATCTTCAACGTCAACTGCTAAGTTTTGTGTAGCTGCAAGGTCTCTTGGAACTTCTCTTCTCAACAAGAAACTCACCTCAAGTGATTGAGCATTGATGAAGAAGCACTTCAAATTTGCAGCGGTAGGCTGAGAAATAACTAGGATGTGGTTATGCAGATTGGTGAATTTAGCAACAAATTCCCGCATGGTCTCTTGCGGTTCCTTCTTCATTTGAGTTAATTGCGCCAAGAGCGCATGCTCATCTTCAGCAGGTTTGAATCTTGCCTCAAACCTTGTTTTGAGAGTAGCCCAAGTGGTGATAGAGTTATCAGGCAAATGGTAAAACCAATCAGCAGCTACACCTTGTAAGGTTTCAATGAATAACCTTACAAATATATCTTCATGTTCAAGACCAAGAACACCACATGCAATATAAAAAGAAGCAATGTGCTCATTAGTATGTTGAGCACCATCTCCCAAAAACTTGGGGAAATTCTTCAGTGATCCATCAGGAAGAACATATAAGGGTAGAGTCAGGTTCAACGGACCAAAACCATTCCCCCAAGGATCTTGAGCAGCCATTTTACGTATTCTTGATGAAAGTTTGATAAATTATAAGGAAAGGAATTACAATGAATAGGATACCGATATACTTTAACCAAAAGCATGAGGCTTTTAGATGCATATCGTATCCCCAGCAAAGTCGCTAAAAAACTATTGGGTGAATATTTTGTCACTAGCGTACCAATGATAAAATATATAATTCACACACAGCTATGTTGAGAAATTAATCTCTCCTCTCAGCAAGGGGAGGTTCCCTTTGAAATTTCTTCTCTAATTAAAAAGAAACTAATATCTATAGGTAAGTTTCGGGCATATAACTCTCTTTTTTCAGAGTTTATGTATTCTCCCTCCACTTTGTTACAATTCTCTATCACTTTTGATACTTAAATAAATGAACAAACTAAACTTACAATCAAGAAGCACAAAGTCTTTCTTGAATGTAATTCTAACTAAGCTAATGATTACAAATGATAAGGAATTTAACTTGCAGTTGAAAGTCTTCAAGTATAATTTCCCAATCCCTTAAAACTACAAGTAATAGCAGCAATACAAAGCCTACTACTAATCACTTAACATCATAAAATTTCCATAATATTTTGTTAGCTCAAAGTCCACTCAATACACTTGGAAATATCTTTCAATAACATAGACAAATTTTTCAACAAGATTATAATATATATATGAACGATTGTGAGAACTAAACATAGGAGTAATTCCAATCACAACCACAATATTCTACTTACTCAAAGTTGAGGGCTAATGGATTGCTTTCTTATATTACTTTGAATCCAATTTTACATCCAAAAACCTCAAAGTCTTATTTGGCACAAAATTTCAGCAGAGTTTTGCTAAGCATATTAAAAGATAAATATTTACAAATGAGGCTCCTCTATATATACGAGAGAAAAGGAGAAAAAAGTGGGCACAATTGACTAATTCAACTGCATAGTCCACAATTGACTAATTCAACTGCACAGTCCCACTTGACTACAACTACAACATAAAGGGAACATGCAGCTGTGAGAAAATTTTCAGCATCTAAAAATGCAACTACCTTAAAAATGCATCTACATGAAAAACTAAGTGTCAAAAAGGGGACACTTTATTCATCTTTCTCCTCCTCATTGGATTTAATTTTTTCAAATTTAGTGAAGATGGATTTCATATCAGCTTCATCTTTTTGTATACAGGTTTACTCGGTGGTGGATCTGTATGAGTGGGAGAGGCCTTCTATTTGTTTGCGGATGACTTGGACATTTGCAAAGATGTTGCAGATAACATTTTTGTTAGGCCCATGATCAATATTCATCATCAGAATAACAAGCTAGAGATCCAGAATCAAATAGGATTGAGCGAAAAACTTGATTGGAAAAGACTCATGAAGGGAAAAAACATCAAAATTGGCAGGTCAGGGTTTAAATTCCGGCCTGGTAGTAGCAAAGGAAAGATACTAGCATGTCGGGTTTTAAACTTTGACATGCTAGTATAAAGGAAAAATAAATCACTGATAGGTTTGGGTTTAAAATTGGACCTGCTAGTTGCAAGGTGAAAGAACTAGCATGTCGAGTTTCAAAACCCGACCTGCCAACCCAAAAGAAAATGAAAGTCATTGACAAGTCGGGGTTTGAAAATTGACATGTAACTGGTGACCAAACCGACTAGCACATCGGGATTCAAACCCCGATGTGTTAGTTGGAAGTATTTAGGAAAGGCTCACATGTCGGGGTTTGAAACCCGACATGCAACTTGAGGAAACTTCATCCTCACATGTCGGGTTTCAAACCCCAACATGTGAGCTATGGGAACGAGCATTGTTTGACTTGCATGTCTATGTTCAAAACCCGACATGTAAATTGAGTTTTTTCAAGTCGAACTTTAAAGTCCGGCCTATCAACAAAACCAACACTAGTACATTCGGAGTTAATTTCCAACGGTCGATTGTCGGATTTGCGACTAATTTTCGTCGGAGTGCCAACAAAATTAGCCGTCAAAAACTCGTTGTCGGATTTGTTGACGATGCCCTGATTGTTGGAAATACAAAAATCCCATGGACTCTATCGATGGTGGGCATGATCGCTCTTTTGGTCAAAAAAGTTGTCGGATATGCAACAGCCCCGTCAGATGCTTCAGTAGATTTTGTCGCAAAGCCGACGACAATTTGGAACTTCACACTGGCGATGATGTTGTTTGTCCGACGCTTGTTTCGTCGGTCCATTCGGAGGCATCGACGACCGTCCGACTACGAAGTGTCATCACACATACAACATCCTCGTCGAATGTTTGTGTGGTTTGAGTCGGAAGTGCGACAACTCCAGAACATTTCACCGATGAGAATATTGTATGTCCGTTGATTTCATCGTCGGTGAAAAGCTTGGTATTCGTCGTAATTCTAATGATGATAATATTTTTATCAATTTTTTAATTATTATTATCTAGTCATTGATATGTATAGCGAATGATATTCTATCCCCACCACCTACGAGTAGGGTGCATGGTTTCAAGCTAATATGATCAGGCACACCATGGTTGAGATGGTCCAACTCCCTAGTCTCACTCTACGACTAAGCTCATGCCATATCTAAATGAAAGACATCTCAAATACATCGTCGGTGGAAAGCTGCAAAGTGCCATTTTCATACATAAGCAAGACATACACAATTGGGCACAATCACCAAGAGAATGGTAAAAAGTGTGTTTGAGATCATTGTCCTAATTGTGGTGTGGTCACAAAGAGATCACCGTAAAGTGTAGAGTGAGACTAGGGAGTTGGACCATCTCAACCATGGTGCACCTACATATGTATATAGTTTTGTGTATTCATTAAAGATTTTCATTTAATTTTGAGCATTTTGGTTAGCAAATCAGGGGTGCACTTTACATTCTTGTTGTTATCGAATTGACTTACTTTAGCTCTGTTTCTTTCTTTAGATTTGGGGTCTAGAGCTCCTCCCTAAGTAGAGATTGTTGGTTTTGTCTCCCCTGCTTTGGCTGGAGAGTTTCTTGCTATCTCTGGTGGTTTGCCCTCAGAGTTCAGCTTCTCTATTGGTCGGACTGCTATTTTCCTGACCTTCTTCTCCAAGTGCTCCTCCTCTTGTTTCCAAGATTTTTCCATTGCCTTCTACTCAATGGCCCTTGGTTGTGCCTTCATGTCCTCTTAATGTCTTCACTGGGTTCCTATTTCCTTCAAATGATGGCTTCTCTATGTTATGCAATATCCATCTTGGATCTTGCAACATCAAATTCTGGCATGGTTGATGTTGATGCAAGTGATTGGACAATTGTTTTTATCACATTTTTTCTTTGAGTAAGAAGATACTTCTCAAGCAGTTTGGTGCTGTCAAAAGATAAATAAGTTGTCAAGAAAGGTGAGGGCTAAAAAGAATCTTTAGATTAATGTTTCTGACTGTGTTGGTTATTGTTGATGTGGTTTTTCATTGATTTTCTTCATTTATTCTTCACCAATAGCCTATTTATAACAACTTTATCTATTTGGAAGTGGGTCCTCTCTAGAACCTATAACCAATCTATCAAAAGAAAATACATATGGGAACATGCCATCACAAAAATATGTCGTTTTTATATCTAAAACTAGAATGTTCAGGTTTTCTTGAAAACAATCAAATTGAAATTCTCATCTTGGTCTTACAAGTATTAGGGTTCTTACCTAGCAGGATGCTCCTCACAAGGACGATTGTATGTTGTCCAGATTGGCTCACCTTGGAAAAGCCTCAGGATCTGCAATAAAAGTCAAAGAAACAATAATAATATCCTCTAGTTCATATAAGAAATGATTTATATTGAGTGTCCTTGAGATAAAAGAGCATTTACATTAATGTAGTTGTTTGTGTCGAGGGTAAATCGATGATAGATTCCTCCTGGGAGGATAATAATATCCCCCATCTTAACCCATCTTCGTATCCATCGATCCTCTTTATCCCTTACATGAAAGGAGCCTATAACAAAAGAAACATAAAACTCAAGCGTCAGTATATGTCATTGACAACTCTTGTTTTATGAATTCTTTCAAATTTGTCTTCGCTAGAGTGAGCTTGCTAATAGGCTATTGCTATATACTAAGAATTAAATTGCTGAAATTCCATGACTTCGACCATAAAGACACATAGACTGGGTTCAAGTAATGTATATGAGAATTAAAGGACAATGGAAACTTTTCCATTGTCTGTAATAGATAGCAAGAAGGAAAGACTGTTATCTATGTAACATCTATTTGACAATTTTGGATTCATAACTTTATGTATAAACATATACAACCATGGTATATTGCAAAATGACATAAAAAATCCATTTCATGTAATCAATAATTTTGTACAAAGGGGAGGATGCTAATCATGTCACCCTAAATATTCACAAATAGGTATTGAAGGAATGCTAACAATAAATATGATAAAATAATGCTTGGTTTAGAGGATATAGCTAATTCACCCCTTAATTTAAAAGAAATGTTTGGTAAAATTTAGTACTTCTTTTAAGTTGATCACATTATGATGTAGCACATTAATCAATACTACAACACTGCCACTGGAAAAAGGCAGCAATCTGTCAAAAAGAAATAGTGATAAATGATAGGGATATAAACTGTGCTGAAATGGTTTTGTAATATTTAGCTCTTTTAATATAAATCCAACTTTTATTTAGCAAAAAAATATATTGATGAGTAAAATGGTTTAAAAAAACAAATTTTTTTTGTATATTGAACATGGAAGTTTCAATGATGGTGTTTTGAGATGGATAATTGGAATCCCACTATTTTCCCTAGATTGTTTTAATCAAAATTTTGGACATGATTCCATTTAGTTTGCACTCCATGGTTCACAGGTTATTAGGATTAATGGTTATGTTTCCATGGTGTTTGGATCCAAGCAAAACAAGTTCAATGAATCAATAAATGTAGTTTACTCGATACAAAATGTTTGTATATAGATATGGTATACGACATACATGATGCATGACAGATCACAAGTTCTTTGATGATTGATTGACAAGAAATGGCAGATCTACTAACAAGTTTCTTCTTGTTCTTAATGGTCCACAAGTTTATTGTTTGCAGATTACGTTTCATAGTCACAGGTTGATGGATCACATAGATCATTAATTATAGATTATTTCAAGTTGTTCATGGTTTATTGTCACCTAGTTTCTTACCTAATTTTGCATTGTTTTCTACTTTATTTCCTAGCATTCATCTGCACTTGAGTCATTCCTATGTTGCTTCATATATGTTGTTCATGATTTATTCTCAGCTTCCATGGTTAGTACCAATTTTGCATTTGACTCAACATAATTCCTAGTTGTGTATTGTACTTCACACATCACACAAAAAGGGTTATTTTAGGAATTAGGATACAATATAGTATTTTACAGTCCTAATATCTAGGTCATTAAACTCTCACATATTGATGTATCACAGTTAGTTATTTTATAATTCAATGTGTGCTTAATGTACCTAGTTTATGGAGTGATTACATGTTTGTTTGATTGGAGAAAATTAACCAGTCTAATTTGTAGGCTAGGGTTGTTATATTGTTGGTAATAGGGTTTGGTACATACATTGAATTAGAAACATCTTTTATTGATTAATATAGATTCTAAAGATATTATTTTATGAATTATGGTGTCTTATTTTAAAAATCATACCAAGGTGTATGTATTGGAGCCAGTGTTCCACAAGGACATTTCCTCCCCCAAAACTGTTTGTCTTTGAAATGGGGACACCTTCAGAATACAGGGACTTGGATGGGACGTCCCCCTTCCGCCCCAGTGCAATCCAATGCCATCATCTTTGAGGCATCTCTAGGACATCCTTGAGACATTTGAGGGACTCCCAAGAGCCTCCTGACCATCCCAACAACCCATAAGTGATTTTAAAAAAATTAGAACTTTTTTTCAAACTCCATGCCCAAGGTCAAACCGTCACAGCCTATAGGCCCCACCCAAACTCCACCAACTTTATAAAATTGCCTCCTATTTTTATTTCAACTCACAAAAAAAAAGAGCAAGAAGCTAACAATTGTGAATGTGAGAGTGAGAGTTGCAGGTGCCAGGTGCCAGGTGCCAGGTGAAAAAGTGAGAGTGTAGAGAAAGAGGGTTGAGGAGAAGTAAGAAGAGAAGTGATGGTGAGTTGCCAATTTGTAATGGTCTACCCTTGTTTTGAAACCAATTTCTTTTGCACCTTTTCAACTATGCTTCTTGACAAATAGTTTACTTGAATGCTCTACTGCTAATTTTCAGTTTGTCTTTCTTGATTTTGTGAATGCCAATGTTTGTTTGCTGATACTTTTGAGATGACATTTTGGCAAACAGCATGGATGCACTAAAAGGGTTTCAATTTGGAATTGATAGTGCAGATATCACTTTATAATAATCAAGATTTGCATTCACTGAAATGATTTTAATCAACTAAAGAGCAATATTCATGACTTTCAAGTAATAAAAAACTTACAATGATGAGGCATATTCATGACTTACAAGGATGAGGCATATTCATAACTTTTGCAGTGTCGCCTTGGATATCAACACTAGAAGCAACTCATATTGTTTGTGTATAGACAAGACAATATGGGAGTTCATTATGCCCAACAACTTGTGGTGGTGTTGTTCGTATTGGCTCTGTTGGACCCTGCAATTAAGATTCAATATACATTATTCAATAAAATTAATTGTGCAACATAATGAAATATTGAAAAGTGTGTTATCTTGTTGAGCTTCACTTGGTTTCAAGAATAGTTTAATATTCTCTACTTAACAGGGGCAACCACGTGAAGGTGGAAGCTCATTCCCCCCTCCCCCTAACATCACTCTAAATTCCCCGTTAACATCTTATAACATTCATTCATTCATTCTTTCTACCATTAATAAAATATAGCAATCATTCATTAATATCACATAACGTTCATTAACACATAACATTGATTAACATTAATTAACACGCAACATTCATCAATATTAATAAACACATATCATCCATAACCATTAATTAGCACATAATTACATTCACTAACACATAAAAATCAATCATTATCAAATAAGTTAGATTACAATCATTTTTTTTTTTTTTTTTTTCTTTGAAGCTATGAAAAGACTAAGTGGAACATCGGTTTCTTCATCATTTCCCCCCTCTGCAGATGTTCTACCAACTGCTCGTGATCTCGATGTATGCCTAGTCCTATACTGAGGACAAGGACACTGAAGAGAAGGGGGGTCTTCTTCAATAACAAAGAAATGGGTTAAATTCAAAAAAAATAAAATTTATTGTTACAAGTATTTCATTAATTTAGAGAACATAATTATTGTGCTCTTTACCTGATGGGGCCACATCATTTTGTGTAGCCTCAACCTCAACATGTTGAACACCCTCTAGATCATCTGGAGTTGAAATACTAAAGGTTACATTAATGTTGAACACCAATTGCAATTATATTTGTTTAAAGCAATAACAATGGTCCTCTTTACCTGAGTGGGGAACATCACGTTCCTCATGTTGTGTACCAAGATCATGCTCCACTTGCTCACCACCGACTACATGCTCTAAAATATTAACAAAAAAGGTTACATTAATTACTACTCTAATTACAAATTAAGATGTTTAATTGTATTAATAGCTAAATAAATAAATTTGAATAGCAAATGAATACCTCCACTACTGGGATGCACATCCAGACCTTCATGTGTAGGTGGTGTTTCACGATTAGCAGGTTGCATTCTAATGACATGCACATTGTTATCATTGCTTGCTTATTTAAAACAAATATAGTCACTTTATGTTGGAATTCAACATCAATTAGATTATTGGTAAAATATTTAATTTGAAACAATTTCCATTTAGCATATTTACCTGTGTGACGGATGCACTTGAATGTTGTGTATGCCCACTCAATTCTCGTAGCTGATTAGCCATGGTTGAATAGCCTTGCTGGTAGGCAATTCTCTTGTCATCTTCTATGGGCGCTCTATTGAATTCAGAGCCCTGGATTTTTGCTTGGTACGGTGAATTTTGCTTGCATTGTTTGATAAAAAAAAAATGTTTGCAATTTATTAATATTTTGATGCAATATTTCGTTTACATGAGATACTTACAATTCGTGCAACAAGTTTCATGTAACCACCAGAGCCGAGTTTGTGTTGCCTGTGCTTTTCTTGTCTTCCCTTGGTTGCCTTTGACGTGTCACTCAGTCTATAAAAAGTTTAAAATATGTTAGATTATATAAATATAAAGAGTAATTAATTAGTACATAATTACTTTCTTAATAGTATCCCGTACCTTCTTCTGGCATCTAGTGGTGTATTTCCTTTTTTCCTTTCAATTCTCTCCTTGGCATCCAAAATCAGATCCTTTCACTCCCTCTCTAGAATCATGGGGGGACGCTCGTACTTTAGGTTCCTCTCTAAATGGGTCTTGTATTGGTCCCTTACATACTTTAGATATGTGCCAGCTTTTTCAAGGAGCTTGGTTTTGTCAAAGGTGTCATTTCCAAACCACTCAACCATTTGGTTTGTCAATTCATCTTTTAACCTTTTTTCTTGGTCATTCCACCTTTTAAAGCATAAACAAACCTGTTAGATTCAGAAATGAACTGAAGCTACATTTATTACACTTTAAGAAATGGATCAAAAGAAAACTATTCTAGCAATGATATGAAATCAAAATAGTGGATTAGGGTTAGTTCACATATGATGTACCACCTTTTACATATGGTGGGCCCAAATATTTGCAATGCAATGTCACTAAGATGTTTATAGAAAATATCATTGCTTGCAAAAAATTCATGGGATCATTAGTCCAAAACGAGTGATCATAAAGTAAATTACAATTAGAGTATATATAATAATAATTTTAAAGTACCTAGGACCTTTTGTATCTTTAAGGGAATCATTTCTTCGTTGCTCACCACCAATGTGGCCTGCAACGTTCTCGTACTAGAAAGAGGAGAAGATCCAAGAAATGATGGTATGTTATCAGCAGTAGTCGCCTTTGGCACATCCTCATGTGCATCTCCTCCTGCAAAAAATGAATCCACTATGAAATGGCATTAGAATTCAAGAAAGAATGCTTGAAGGGAAATAAACACATGACAGAAGATAGAGCAAAAGAGGGATCTACCAACAGTGGGTGGGCCAATATGACGTGCAGTAGAGGATGTCTGCATGCTATGTATTGCCGATATTGCAGTCGGCAATACAGGTGAGGGTAACCTCTGATGAGGCAGCGACGACATTTGCACAGTAACATTGACAACACCTAAAGAATAATACATTAAATATATCAAACATTAAATATATGAAAAGTACAAGAATTGTAAACAAGGATGAACCTTTATTTTGAAAATTGACAGTATCAAGTATGATGTGTTTTGGGTACTCAGAGTGATAAGCCAAGCAAGTGATAATACAAGAAAATAGTCATCACCTGAAGATCTTGCAACACCCTGATCGTGGGAATGCCTTTCATGAGGGCGGATAAATTGTTGTAAAAACAATACGTACATATTTTAGTTAATGACATAAAAGAGAATAAAATATAAACCATTATTGAAGTTTTGTTATAATTAAAGCTTTCATTACTGCTTACTTGCAAGTTTTCTATTGTCTAAAGCAATAATTCCACCCTCTCTTGTATCTCATTAGTAATAGGATGAACGGCTGCCAAAGCAACAATCTCTTTTCTAGTTTTTATAAGAGGCATTTTAAAGAATTTCATAAGATGTGTGGAATCTTCAGGGTCATCATCGCTTAACCCTAATGATTCCACATCCCTAGAAAGGTTCTCAGGTACTGCAACTCCCTTTCCCTTTCCCCGAACATCCGTCTGTGTCAAGAATATCATTAACAATTACAAAATTAGTATAAATCACTAAAAAAAAGAACATAATAATGTAACAATTTTCTTCTATCTATTTTGTACAATTGCAATGAGGTTTACCTGCTTGGTAGAAGTGTCACAAGCTACATCCCTGTCTACGATATGTGATGGATCCATGTCGGCCTGTGACAAAGAAAAAATATAAAAAACGTTAGCGAAATTAGACCAATAGACTTAGCAAAAAAGCTTCATAATAAAATGGTATATTGGATTCATTAATTGGAGGTTGGTTAAATTAAATGGTATATAGTACGTACCACCCCCATGATATTAACTTTGTTTGTATCTATACGATTCAAAATGTAATCGATTAGAAGCTCTTCGCGCACCTCAAATATGCAATTGGGTTGTTTATTAGTTGACCCAAGTCGCGTACTATTTATAAAACTTGCAATATTCCCTGTTGCTTTTGGCTGACCATCAATGTATACAACCACTCGTTTACTTTGATCATTATCTTTCTGTTGTATATAATTTGCTGATAGTGCATACCTACACATATTTTTTTTTATATTTAAAAATCTGCATCCAATTATTGTAATTGTAAAAAGGTCAACAAACTCCATCAATTCAGCAACTCTATTGTAAAAGACCTTTATGTCGTCCATGGAAAATAAGCCTAAACCATGTAACGACGAAGGTGCTATGCGATATATCCTATTGTTAACACAAAAATTGGTGTTTATTGGAGGAAGTTCCTTGGGCACCCATTGTTTCTGTAGATGTCTGTATCTTAGTGGCACCTCAATGCTGCCTTTGGTCTCATCATCATAAGAAAATGACCCCCCTTGAGCAAGGAAAAATTTCATGCGTTTATTGAATTTTCTTCTAATCTTTTGACCTCTTGTTGATCTCCCTATTGTAGACCTACTACATGTGTCACTTTCATTTTCTATTCCTATATTTTCCTCACTCGATGAAGACAGATCTAACAAATACCTATTTGGGGGTACTTGCACTCCATGAAATGAGAGAGTTAATTGGTAATGAGAGAGGAATTTTGCAAATGAGGGTAATGTTGATGAAGAAGTCAGCCCTAAAGTTGATTTTAGGATTAAAATTGGAATAAGTCCAACCGGGGCCTCAAGTGTTGATAATTGTATCAGATTTGTTGCTAATGTTGAGGTTTGAAAAACTGAGGAAGTTTGTTTTCCAAGTAACTTTAAAAAAATAAACTGTTTCTATAGGGCGTATTGACTAGTTATACCTGTCCATCCATGAGACTGTGCAGGATCCTCGTCAGAGGGGTTCAGGGTCCTATACAATGTAACTCAATTATCTTATGTTAGCTAAAAATTACATAGTACACAACATGAACAACATGAACTTTGTAGACAAAAAGAGTATTAAATAATAAAAAGATGTCATCAAAATCATTGTAAATTTTTTAATTCCTTACCTTTACTTTATGTAGACTATGCAGGATCCTCAACTAAATGGTTGACGATGTCTGTAGTCAATGACCTGTTCCCACCAAGGGTGATAGCATCACACAGGGACTATACCTGAAATCAACACCATCAATTGAGCATCATAAGCATTACTACATTTGTAAGTTGATAAACAATAAATACATATGTATCATAAGCATCAGATGCATCACATGATGTGTCATCATATATGTAATTGAGCATCACAATTAGCATCACATATGTGTCATCATAAACATGTAATCCATCACATATGTATCATAAATCACCATCCATCACATAGGTAATAAACAATCCACATTCTATAAATAAACACTAAGTTTAAAAAATGTCACATGCATCATCATAAACATGTGATCCATCACATATGTATTTTAAATCAACATCCATCACCATAGCTAATAAACAATCCAATTTCCATAAATAAACATAGTTTAAAAATGTCACATAAATAGTCACTCTCCCTATCTCCATCTCCATATTAAAAGGTGCATCATGAATTAATTATGTAATGGCATTAGAGTTCAAAACATAATGAATTAATTATGTAAAAAAACTTCTATCAAGAAGTCAATATTAAATAGATAATATACTAATCACATACCTCATACATTTCATTCTCCATCATCATGAACATCAAGGTCATCATCATCATCATCATCATCATCACCATCATCACCATCATCATCATCATCATCATCATCATCACCATCAACGTCTTCACCATCATCATCACCATCATCACCATCACCATCACCACCATCACCATCACCATCACCATCATCATCATCATCATCATCATCATCATCATCATCATCATCATCATCATCATCATCATCATCATCATCATCTTCTTGTTCTTCTTGTTCTTCTTGTTCTTCTTCATCATCATTGAGAAACTGTCGATCGTGATCATCATCCATTTCATCTTCTACTTCTTTGGTATCTTCTTCTTCCATCACATTATAATTTGTCAGCCTTCCTCTTGGATCATTTCTAACAACAAATGACCAACCCAGTTTATGTGGAACCTTTGAGTAAAATACTTGCTCACATTGGCTTGGAAGAACATAGGGCTCATCCCCAACTGGTTCAAATGACCTTGTATTTAGCATTATAAAACCATTATCATGTTCAATAACAGTTCTATCAGGATCATTTTTATTCAATTGTAGCCTGTACCATTTGACGACGAACAAAACTAATTTGAAGGAATTAAATTCACACTCAAGTATATCATCCAAAATGCCATAGTATCATTTTTGAGACTGATGAGGATGTATGTCATTTCTCGATGAAATATTTGTCACCTCAAAGACTGCAGTGATGCCAGAATCACAAGTCTTCTTCATGTCATCCAACTTTTTTATGCGAAATTTATGACCATTGCAGCACATAGCGTTGTGGTGTTTAACCTGTGATATGTCAAACATGTAAAATTTATTCCATTGTGAGTTGATAAACATATGGGTGATTAATAAATTTATACATACATGTTTATCTCTTAAACCATATGCTAAATCAATTTCCCTTTGCGTAACATTGGAATCTCCATTACGATGAGCTTCTTTAACCAATGAAGCCACACCTTCCCATGTTAACATGCATCCAGAATGTTGACAATGTTCAATCCATACCATCATCCAATCAAGATTGTTTGCAATATACAAATGTAGTGCATCCCACTCTCGACCAACTGTACAAAAAATAAATAGATGTCTTACAATCGATTTATTTTGAAGATTAAGAATTAATTAACTACAATAACATCTTATTGTTACTACTTATCAAGTTGCCATTAGTTTTTATATTCAAAGTCATACTATATATTCTAGTCGGTTAGCACTATCGAATCATACAGTCGGTACACATAGAGAAGTTGACATGCACAGTCTAGTCGGTTACAGAGGAAAGCAGTCACAGAACGCAGTATACACCGAGCTATCTACCAAGTATCTTTTTGTGACTACCGAGCAGTAAAGATGACACACCGAGTTGATATACACCGAGTGAAACGTGTTACCAGATACACTGAACCTGGACATGCATATGAAAATGTGTTACAAGATCGAGGCACATCTAACCGTTATTACATTGGAAATTGCACTAGAAGATTGTGTATGATTTCAAGGACAATCTAACCAATGAAATATTTTGTTTAGTTATTCATTTGAGGAATCTTGTTTGTAAGATCGAAGCAATGAATTAGATCACTATTTTAAGAGATCTATTTATACAACATGAGTGAAGTGTATTTATGCATGAAAGAAGACTGTTACAGAGACACAGAGGTCACTGAGAAGGTTTTCAAAGAACAGTCGAAGAACAGAGTAAACAGAAGGGTTTACCGAGTTACTATATGGGTTACCGAGGTATGCTATAAGCAAGGTAATCTATTCTGAGTACATAGAATCTGCTATAACATTTCAAATGTAAAGTTGCAAATATTTGTAATGATTTTATTGTAATATTGTGAATTTGAAAGAGAAACCTTTAATAGGGTAAAAGACTCTAATCAAGTCTATAAATTCTAAAGCCTGTAACCAGGTGCAGCATTCAGAATAAATGTTGTAAAATCCTTTAGCAAGGTAGATCTAACAGATCTTGTTACTCCTAATAGGGTAAGCTATTAGAAATAGCTAAATGTAGCTCTAACCGAGCACTTTTTATTATTGCAGTAGTGAAGTTGTGGGTGCCATCCCCACTGCAATTTTTCTCTCTAACCAAGAGTTTCTGCGTAACCAAAATATGTGTTATGGAGTGAATCATGTATGATTGTTATCTATTTGTTTTAACTTTATTTTATGTTACTGCACTATTCTATTTATGCATAATAGTAAGGTTATTATTCAAGAAAAGTTTTGCAGTATTGATTCACCCCTCCCCTCTCAGTACATTAGCTTTCCATATTGGGCCTAACAATTGGTATCAGAGCTTGAATCTTGGAAAAGGGTTTAACTACCTAAAGAGAAAGATCTTATCAATGGAAGGCTATAAACAATCTCGGAGGATTGTATATCTGCAAGAAGAGCTGGATCATGCTAATCAAGTGATTACAGACATGCAAAGGCAAGTGCAAAAATCTTTGAAATTAAGAAGAAGATTATTTGATGACTTGCAGGATTCTCAAGAGTTAGTGGAACAAATTGAGACATCATCTGAGAATAGTATATCTGAAGAAACTGAAGAAATGATTGGAGTATTGAAAGAAGAGAACAAAGCATTGGCTGATCAACTAAAAGCAATGAAAAGAGAACATGAACATTTCAGCACACAGATGACTGAAAATCTAGATGCATTAAGGACAGCTAAGGATAAAGCAAGAGATCTACAAAGAGAGAAACAACAACTTGAAGTCTTAGTATCTGATAAGAATGATGAAATCACAAGGTTAACTGGGATTCAACAAAATATGACAGATCAACTAGGTTATGCACATCATGAAGCAATTCTGAAGAATGATGAAAATCAAGCATTGAAACTTGAAGTATCAAGGTTGACCGATGAACTTGAAACAGAGAAGAAATCCAAAGAAACATTGAAGAAGAGTTATGAAGCATCAAATATGTTGGATGAGCAACTAAATACAAGAAGACCCAACAAAGATGCAAGACTTGGTTACAAAGGAAAAGAATCTACCGAGAAAGGAATTCATGCTACAGAGAGAGGAGAATCGTCAAAGCAAGCTAGAAATAGGAATAACATCAAAAGAAAGAAGCCTATTTGCTACTACTGTAGAAATCAAGGTCATACTGCCAACATATGCCAAATTAGAAAAGGTAAGCAACCGAATATCACTAAATCAAATGGTTATTGTTACAATTGCAATAAATATGGTCAGACATCTAATCAATGTAGGATAAAGTCTGTTAACAATTATCAGAAGGCAAAACTCAAAGGGTTTTGTAGAAACTGCAATAGATATGGACATAGTATCGAGAAGTGTTGGCTTAAGCAAAAGAACTACATGTGGTCTACACACCGAGTAAACACTAGAGGTTACCGAACTCACACAGATCCTTACCGACAATATGCAGTAGTACCATGGGATTACAATACAAGGATATGGTGCGAATGTTGTGGAAGATATGGACATATAAGTGCCAACTATTTTATAAGGTTTGGAATGACCAACCAAAGATCATGGAGAAATCCTGGTATGGCATGTTTTCATTGTCACAAAGTTGGACATTTAGCTGGAGAATGCAGAGATCAACCTAGAGGAGACACTAAAGAAATAAAAGAAAAATTAAAGATGATTTGGAAAAAGAAGGAAATTGTGTCAAATGAAGAAAGCACCTTACCTACCGAGTTAGGTGCACCTATTCCAAATTAATCAGCAAAGGTATGAAGGGACTGCATTCTCTGAAGGTTAAAATCATAACAGTTCCTATTCTATTATGTACTAAATTCAAAATCTGCATAGTTAAGATGCATTAGTAAGTTTGAAATTCTATCAAAAGTACTTTACAGGAAACTTGTCAAGTCGGTGAATACAGGAAGCCTGTCAAGTCGGTAAATGAAGGAAATTTGGTTACTCGGTTAAAACAAAAAAAGGAGTAAATCGGTAAAAGGTGAACCGAGTGCATTTAATGTTTTGACCTAACCCGCACGGAGCTCGATAAGGTATTTTGTATACATAAAGGTATTTTTGCGATCATTTTCATTCACCAAGTTTTCAAGAGAGCAAAGAAGAGCAAATCAAGGCAATCAAACCTCATTCAAAGCGAATCCAAGGTATTTACATAAATCTCATCACACTGTTAAGCTAGTTTACCGATCTTGTCAAATTGCTATTATCTACTGAGTGTGAAGCGTCTACCGTTTGTAAACCATCAAACCCTAAGGATAGTTTGCTAGTTTTATCTGAAATTTACAAATGGCACCCAAGATCCAAGATCCCATAGTTGTCAAGAATGTAGAGAAGCCCTCTCTAAAATAATCTTTGACTCCTAAAGTCGCCTCCGAGCCGGATGACAAAACTGCCTTTTCACTCATCCCGGATCGAGTCTTGTTAGTCGAGGATGTAAGATTATTCACCAAATGCCATGTTGAAGAACTTGGTCATGTTGAGATAAGTGACACATATGATGAACTATGTACCGATGGCAAAATGGATAGCAAGTACGAGCATACCAAAATCAAGGGATTAACTGAAGCCCTAGCCTATCCCCATGTGTTCAAACCCTAGTGGGTTAAGTTTGTTTTGAGCAAAGTTCATGATGATTTCATGTGGCTAGAGGAGCAACCATTCAAAATCACTAAGGAAATCATTCATGTGATCACCGGTTATCCTATCTATGATCATGCACGAGCACAGAAGATGATATCACAGAAGGAGTTAATCAGTTTAACTGGAGTAGAATCTGATTACCGAGGACTAACACTGAACAATGTCACTGATGCAGAACTTAAGTTTGCCATTAGAGTAATTGGTTACTATTTCTTCCAATCAGCAAGGGAAAATAATGTACCCTGTGCCGCAGTTGACTTAGCCTATAAAATTATGAAAAAGGGAATGAAAGTTGATTTATGTGAAGTGTTATTGAAAAACTTGTTTGAGAACCTAAACACAATAAGGAAGCCGAAGACGAACAACTCGAAAAATACACTGAAGTTTGGTTCACTTCTTGTATGCATGTTTTTCTACTTTGAGAAATTCTTTCCATCAGTCGGTAAAGTAGTTTGGGAGCTACACTGACCAATCACCCATCAAATTAATGACTTTATCAAGAAATTGGGAGATAATTTCAATGATATCATGGATGACTATTTCAACAAATTTCAAGAGAAGATGCACAACAGGTACCGGATTCCACCCCAGCTGGTAGAGAAATATAAGGATGATATATGCTTTGAGGTAGACACCGATTACTGTTATGTGAATGCTGTGGAACCAAGGACTCAATCTTTGCCACCAATGGGTTACAAGATTGACTATGATATCACACAATAGCAAATTGATGCATTTCTTACACTTCCAAGGCATACTACCGAACTGAGATATGGAACTTATGAAGAAGTTAAGGAAAAGGTAAAAATGAGCATTGTAGTACCCAAAGCTACAAGAAAGGCTACAAAGATGATTAAGGCATTATCTGAGAAATTCGGAGAAGAATCTTCCTCCACACCTATCAAAGGTACTCTTGCCATCACCGAAGAGGAATCAGAATCTCAAGAGGCAGCAATAACATTAAGCACCAAACTACCTAAGGGTAAAGTATTGAAAAGAAAGAAAAAAGACATTTCAAAGGCCCTACCGTCTCCTCCAACAAAGAGACCTAATACAAGAGCATCAGCTGCATCACCGAGTAAGAAACAAAAGAGTTTTACTACTCCCAAGGTAACCAAGACCTACAAGAAATCTACTCGAAGACTCATTTTGGCAAAAGAGTCTAGTGATACAGAATCTGAAGATGCAAACAAATTCCAAATTGTCAAAAGCAAGAAGGTAAATATACATAGTGTTGAAAACTTTTGTGCAAATCTAAAAGAATATGGTGGATTTGGTTCCTTTAGATATGTCAAATATGAAACAAGAAATAATGATGAGAAGAGACAAATTGAAGAAGCTATCATTTGCACACTTCTAAAGTTTCGGCTAGCTCCATTAGAACTAGTAAAGTCACTTCCAAATGAACTTTACTTGCATATTGATAATAGGTGGAAATATGCAATGGACTCAGAGAAACAAATTAGAGAAAGAAGTCTAGTCCATCTATTTCCTTATATGTCTATAGCAGAAATAAAGGAACATCTGACAACCTACAATTCTAAATTTCTTGTCAAACAAAGAGCCTTAAAATTGATGAATGGGCTATATATCGATGTAGAAAATGAGACAAAAGCAAAATGGCAAGAAATCTTCAAAATAAAAGATGTCGGTGAACAATCTAAAGTTAAAATTGTTGATGTCACCGAACAAGATCTTGATGTCATCAAGCATGGTCCTGACGCTACCGAGCAAGACCCGACTGACACTATTCAAATTGATGAAGATGTCATGGATACAGAAGAACAGGAGCAGGAGATGATAGAAGGCACTACATATGAAAAACTTGTATCTAGTGAATATGTGTTAGTACAAGTTCAGCCTTATCCACTGATCACTCAACCTGTCTCTACCGATGCTCCTAAAGATACAGCACAAGGCACCGAAGGTCACCAGTCTACAACAAGAGAAGAGACTACTCAAGACCAGACCTCTCAAGCACCGTCAAGCACTGAAAATGTAGCAGCTGAGACACCTAGTACCGAGACACCCAAAGACACCATAGAAGCTACAGGTACCGACCAAAGTGTTGCCCCTACCAAGCAACCTACCGAGGGTCAACAAGCCTCTCAAGCTATTGTCTTAGTTCAACCGACCAAAGGTAAAGAGAAGAAGGTGAAAAAGCATAGTTTCAAAGTTGATTTATCTAAACCAATAGTGTTTCCCAATCTGGATATCTCAAAATTAAAGGGGCAAGCACTTATTGATTTTGGTGAACTATGCAAAGCAAAGGTTGAACAAGAAAATCAAATGGCCATACAAAAGAAGAATAAAGTACTTCAGAAGGTAAAGACACTGCTAACAGATATGCTACCTGCAACTACAGTGTCAACCGATGCAGCCATCCACATTCAACTGGATGAACTCCTTAATCAAATAGAAACATCTAGAGTCGATGCATCTGAGTACTTGAGCAAGCTAAAAGACAAAGAGCTTACTGCAAAAATGATTGAAGAGGTAAAAAATCTCTAGCTATTGGAAAAGTCAAACTTGTCAAATTCATTACTGAGTTGTCCCCTCAACTCAAGCATATTCTTTATTTATTTCAGAAACTTTGCACATTTTCCATATTCATTAAAGATATCAAGAATAAAACTGATGCAATTGAGAAAGAGATCACTGATCTCTCAAATAAGTTGACCACAGAGCCCAATTCAGTTCAAAATTTTTATACCAAGCTTCAACAACTCATGGCTCAACAGTTAGAACTAAGAAATGAAGAACATAAGGTTAGGATGGATATAATGACACTCCAGATATTATTTCTTCCTCATCTTTCATCAGTTCAAGAACAGATTAAATGAGCTACACACCTATCTACTACACAAGAGGGAAGCACTCTTGATGGCTTAATATCCCTATTGGCTGATATTCAAGCACAAAATTCTTTAATGGAAAGTGTAAAGGATGCACTCTCTGTCGCACTCACCGACGCCCGGAAAAAGTATAAATCTATTTTTTATCAGTTACCACCCCCAGATGGAAATTAAGTTTTTAATGTTTGTCAAAAAGGGGGAGTGATACTATATAGGGAGAGATACAGTTTTGGTAATACAATTTTGTGATACATTTTTGATACAGTATTCAGAGTATTGTATACAGGGGGAGTATACCGAGCAGAGTATGCAGAATATCCAAGGATAATAAGCAGAGCACATAAACACAGAACCAAGCATGCACAAAATCAGAGTTATGTACAGTATAATGATAAGGGGAGTATATCTGAATATACTATTTCATTGACTATTGTATATATTGTCAAGTATAGTCATTTTCAAAGTATATAGATTTTTGAGTTATGACTTTGAAAGTAGTTTTTGTCAAACATCTCAACTAATGTCAAAAGGGGAGATTGTTACTACTTATCAAGTTGCCATTAGTTTTTATATTCAAAGTCGTACTATATATTCTAGTCGGTTAGCACTACTTAATCATGCATTCGGTACACATAGAGAAGTCGGTATGCACAGTCTAGTCGGTTATAGAGGAAAGCAGTCACAGAACGCAATATACACTGAGCTGTCTATCGAGTATCTTTTTGTGACTACCGAGTAGTAAAGATGATACACCGAGTTGATATACACCGAGTGAAACGTGTTACCAGATACATTGAACCTATACATGCATATGAAAACGTGTTACAAGATCGAGGCACATCTAACCGTTATTACATTAGAAATTGCACTAGAAGATTGTGTATGATTTCAAGGACAATCTAACCAATGAAATATTTTGTTTAGTTATTCATTCGAGGAATCTTGTTTGTAAGATCGAAGCAATGAATTGGATCACCATTTTAAGAAATCTATTTATACAGCATGAGTGAAGTGTATGTATGCATGAAAGAAGACTGTTACAGAGACACAGAGGTCACCGAGAAGGTTTTCAGAGAACAGTCGAAGAATAGAGTAAACAGAAGGGTTTACCAAGTTACTATATGGGTTAGTGAGGTATGCTATAAGCAAGGTAATCTATTCTGAGCACATAGAATCTGCTATAACATTTCAGATGTAAAGTTGCAGATATTTGTAATAATTTTATTGTAATATTGTGAAGTTGAAAGAGAAACCTTTAACAGGGTAAAAGACTCTAATCAAGTCTATAAATTATAAAGCCTCTAACCAGGTGCAGCATTCAGAATAAATGTTGTAAAATCCTTTAGCAAGGTAGATCTAACAGTTCTTGTTACTCCTAACAAGGTAAGCTATCAGAAATAGCTAAATGTAGCTCTAACCGAGGATTCTTTATTATTGCAGTAGTGAAGTTGTGGGTGCCATCCCCACTGCAGTTTTTCTCTCTAACCAAGAGTTTCTGCATAACCAAAATATATGTGTTATGGAGTGAATCATGTATGATTTTTATCTATTTGTTTTAACTTTATTTTATGTTACTGCACTATTCTGTTTATGCATAACAGTAAGGTTATTATTCAAGAAAAGTTTTGGAGTACTGATTCACCCCTCCCCTCTCAGTACATTAGCTTTCCATATTGGGCCTAACACTTATAATTACCTCTCACTTTCCTCAATCTACCTTTCCCCATCAAGTACTCCCCTTCAAATTTATTAATGGTGTTGGGATCCCAAATGCGATCCACGTGGATCTTTGCTGAAAACTTAGGAAGATATTCAAAAATTTACACCATAGTCCGGTATACCATATATCCCTCCACCATAGAACCCTCAAGATGTTCTCTTTGTCAAACCAAAGCCTTCAAAAATTTCAAGTGCCTCTCAACCATCCACATTGACCTAGTGTGTACAGGTCCACACAATTCAATCTCCTCAACTTAGTGTTTGAGGTAGTGTTCTTGTGCATTGAAAAAATTTGGAGGTAGACACTTTTTCATTTCACACATTAAATGAGGAATTTTTCTCTTCCAATATTTTATATCGTCTTTATGGATTTCTTTACATGACAACCACCTACAAGATATTCAAGACGCAAAAAATATATTACATAACAAGTAAAAAAAATAGCAAATATAATATCTATACAACGAACTGAACAAATATCACTACTTACCTCATGTATTTTTTAAGATCATATATGACTTGCTTGACATTATTGTCGAAGTCTTCTGGGAGAGATAGAGGTAGAACGTACTACAACAATTATAAAATTATCTTTTCATTTTTTTGTAACATAATACAATGAAAAGTACATGTACACGTAGTACTTAAATACATACTAAAAACACAAGAACATGAATTACCTTAATGAAGGTATGCCAATCATGTGTTTTCATGCCTGGCCCAAATGCACTTTTCTTTGATATGAGATTGTTTATGTTCGCAGCAAATCCTGTGGGAAATCGAATTTTTTGTATGACTTCTTTTATAGCATTGCTTTGCTGGTCCGTTAATAACCAAGGAAGCTCACTTATATTAATCTAGTCTCCATGGCTATTTGATTGAATGACATTTATCATTGCATGATTGGAATCCTGAATGTCACTACATATTTTGACAATTTTTTCTTTATCACGCCTTCCATCCAATATTTTCCATATTGTCTTTGTTATATTCTTTCCAATATGCATACTATCAAATAAATGAACAATTTGTAACTGCTCATAGTAGGGAAACCTACTAAATTATCGAGGATAACTTTTTAGTCCCTTAGGAAGGTGGTCATTTATGCCTTCACGACCTTCATGATCATCAATCACATCATCAATAAACAAAACAAAATAGAAAAGATGTTTTATGACAAACCAATAGATGGAATGGCATTACCTTGATGATTAATTCTATTATATTCCAACTTCCATAGGTGAGGTGTCATTCTTCGTGGCTTTGATGTATTCTCTTCTTTCCCATTGAAAAGATGTTTTTCAGTATTTCGATACTTATGATTTTTGTGGAGAAAGTGCCTATACTCATCAAACACCTGCTTTCCTAAACTTTTTGAATGATGAGATTTCATCTTTGGACCACAAATAGGACATCCAAATTTTCCCTTTGTTTGAAGACCTACAAGATAACGTATAATTAGATTAAATATATAATTTTTTGAATTATAATGTTCATGCACAACTTAAACACTATAACATACCACAAAAATGTGTTAGCCCCGGGGCATCGTGTATTGTCCATAGAAGCATCACATGGAATTGAAATTGTATTTGTCCTATTGATCTAGAGATGTCATACATAGTGACACCATTCCATAACTCCAGCAACTCGTCGATAAGAGGCTCAATATATACATTCATATCTTTAACTTGTTACTTACCTAATCGAATGAACAAAAACATTACATAATTATTATGACCATTTTACTGCAATATTTATAATTAAATTTAGATGACTATATTTAAATGATAAAATACCTGGAACAGTCATTGCCAATATTATGTGCTCCCTCTTTATTGACATTCATGGAGGAATGTTATTGTTGATAACAAAACAAGCCACACTGAGTAAACATATCTCATCTCTCCAAATGGATTGACACCGTCCGCTGCCAATGAAAGCCTGAGATTACGAGGTTCTTCTTTAAAGTGTGGTCACTTTTCCTCTATGTCCATAAATGTTGAACCATCCGTAGGCATTTGAATAATGTCATCTTGACTTCTATTGCGTGCATGGTAATCCATAAATTGTGCCAAGCTAGTGCACTTGAATAATCGTTGCATACGTGGAATAATGGGAATATAGCGAAGAACCTTGTGAGGAACCCTTTTTGTTATTTGATCTGTTCGATATCTACTGATATGACATTCAGGGCATTCAGTTAAAAATTCATGTTGTTTGTGATATATAATATGATCACTGGGACAAGAATCTATTGCTTGATACTCCATTCCAATATCTTTCATAATGGCAGATAATTCTCAGTATGAGTGAGGTAGAATATTTGATGGTGGTAACAAAAACTCACCTATCAATCTACAACAAAAAAATATAATTTGTTAATATAAATAATATTAATGGTACAGTATGATTCACAGTTTATTGTGACATATATGACATACCTTAACATATGTGACATTGTTATGTTGGATAAACCATTCATAACCTTCAAGTTCACCAGCAACAATACAGTAGAGAGAAGAGTTGCCTGCGAGCCTTCGTAAAGGGCCTCAGATGCCTTCTCAAGTAGAGGGACATCATGAACAACATCAAGGTCATCTTCATCATCATGATCAGTTGCGTGAGTACTAAATGAGTCATGGATCAATGTATTTGTACCATCATCTTCAATTGTGTTTTCTGGCTCATGATCGTCATCTTCCATGGGATCATTATCTTTAGCTTTGATATTCACACCTCTATGTTTGTCCACTTGGAAAACCATATTCTCTGGGTTGTGTTGATCCATACCATGTGCTCTGGGGTGCTTGACCTATATAAAATTGATAAACATAAATAAACCGTGATCATGATCTCATCATCACGTGATTTATTATGTATATAAATTGTTAAAATGATATAATGAAAAACTTACCAATGGATGATAATCATGTCCACCTTCAATGTGACCATGCAGCCTACAATGTTTCTTCGTTGTTTTGATTAGAAGTCTTCTAGTCTTTAACCCCTTACAAATTTTGCACGGACAATAACATTTTCCATCACCTTTTCTTTTCAAGTTAGACCATAATATAACAATTGTCTCCTTATTTTGTTGTTCGTTGATATTGTCTGACATGGTCTTTCTTCACAGGCAAGAAAATTAGGCTATAGAACTAGTTATATAGAAGTTGAAATGTTAGTTATGAAATCACGTTTCAGTATAATATATCGAATCAAATTGCTTGAAAATAGAAATTATCATCATTGAACTAAAACCATTTAACTCTTATTTTTCATCTTAAAACATATCTAATGGCTTTGTGGTATGCAATCTTTGTATAAGATATTAAGTTGGCTGATGTCTAATTGGGGTAATCCATGAGTGTGTAATGTGAATTCATTATCCTAAACATTGGAGAGACCTTATCTAACTTGCCTAATCAATGTGGTTGTTGTCCTAATATGAAATACTAAGTTCTACCCTTGCCTCTACATCAAACTTCTCACATCGTGTTTCTTCAACAAAACACACTAATATGAATTGAGCCAACACCATGAGGATAGGGTCAAGTATCAATATGGCAACTAATCATAATACGTGAAGATGGGGTTCACACATAAGTGTTGGCTCTCAACAATGGGACACTTCCAAAATCTCCAGTCTCAATGTCCTATTGGGTGAGCACTCATTGATGGCCACAAGGCCAAATCAATGTATGTAGGCTTCGAACTCCTAACTCTAGGCTAGGAGGACCCTATAGAAGGTCTATGAACACTCAATTGGTATTAAAATAGAAAGATCCTTCCTCTATAAATTTTGCAATGCACACATCAATATTGGTAATAATTGTTATGATGGATGGTCTATTAGGACGACAAATAAAATGCTTATTCTTTTTCCACCCTTTGAAACTACAACAAGGTATTTGTGGTGCAGGTGCACCAAGGCAAACAAATTCAAATTTGAAGACCTTTGAGACCAAGGAGGAGTTTCCAACATCAAAAAAATTCAATAAAATCAATCATGAGATCCTAAAGCCAATAATGGCTTTTGAAACTTAAAAAATGCAAAAGTTGTCAAATTGTCCTGAAAGTTGTAAAATGTTGTCAAATGTTGGATATTGGGTCAAAACACCCAAAAATGGATTTGGGAGGGTTTAGATTCATCAAATATGCCAATAAGGATGAAAATCCAATAATTTTAGGTTTTATTCAAAAAGTTGTAAAGCATTTGCAAAAAATGTAAAATTCAAATTTTCAAGTTCCAACGCTTAGGAAGAATTAGGAGGGAAAAGCAAGTTTTAATTGTTTTAGTGTCAAATAAATTTTGTAACCAACCATATGGTGGTTGAAAATTTTTGGAGAGGCTATTTAAATCCATAGACATGCTTTGTAAGGAAAATTGAATGCCAAGGATAACAGACTACTGTAGAAACTCAATGAAAATTCAGAATTTTGGAGTAATTTCTCATATTTTCTATTCTTTGTGAAGGTTTAATTTAAATTTGTTCATGCCCTAACATTTTAAAGCAATTTTATCAACATTCCACACCTCTATGGATTATTTGAGTTCATTATTCATTCTAAAATTCTGTTATAGGGCTGATTGTCATAACTTTTTGAGTATTTTCCTTTGGTAGCTTTGACAAAATTCAATCATGGGATCATTCCATGAATGTTGAACCCTGTTTCTCATGGGATGAATATTTTATAACATTTATAATACATTATAACAACTAAAATGTGCAATTGAGGGGGTTTAGTGCAGGTGATCACCATTTGAAGGAGTGAGAAGCCTAGTGAAGAGGCTCGGTAGGGTGAAGGTTGGAGAGATCCACCTACATGAGGGGTAGTTTTTATGATTTGGAAATTGGTAAAACACCTATATAAAGTTGAATCAACAACCAATTTGATCCAAGAGTGAGTGGACGTGGGAGATTGGAGAAACCCTAGATTTTAGGGCTTTTTGATAAAAATTTGGGGCTTTTGGGGTTAGAGGCCTCACAAACTGAAATTGATTGTGGATTCCTTAATAATTTGATATTTAGAAAGAGTTTTTTAAGGTTAGAAGTACCCAGAAGTAATATTTCTTGTAGTTGCTTTGTTAATCCATCGTTCTAGTTGCTTGAAAATGAAGGATAGTCTAAAAACAACAGATACTTTCCAAAACAACTTGCTAAATGATCTAACTATGTTATATAAAAGCCAAAAGGGTATCAAAAAATCTATTTTATTTGTCTTTTGTCTTGGAAGTTTGTAGAGTTATCATTAAATTTCTCTCATTGTAGGGCTAATATGGGCTCTAGGGCTAGTAGGAGGAAATTGGGGTTTGGGAATTTGGGTATTGAAAAGAAGGAAAAAACTAGTTTTAACCTTTCATAATAGACCTAATTACACCTTCTAAACCATCATTTTCATTTGGGAAGGTCTTGTTTTATAATTGGCCCATTTGAACCATTTGGGGTGTTTGTAGGCTTAAGGGGATCTATCATTTCCTGCCTTGTATTTCCCTTGTATTTCCCTTATATTTTACAAAGTCATCTATACCTATTATGGAATTGTCTTATACCACCATACCTTTGCCAATTCTGCATCAATTTGACTGTGACAATCAAATACCCTTAGGACAATCATAGAAATTTAATCTATTTCATTTGGTTTTGATCGACAAACCCTTCCAAAGGTTGCATAGGGTCCCCTCACCCCTCTCTCTATCATCAACCACTTCAAAATACCAATCGCTTGGTCTTCCCACCAAATTCTTCCCTGATATGATACATAGCATGAAAAAAGGTCTATCATCAAGCATGATATGATACATAGCATGAAAAAATGCACATAAAACCCCAATTTCATTAAGCAAAACTCTTGGATGGCATGCCAAAGGCCTATTTATTCCCATAAAAGTGTGTTACAACCTCAAACCACCATAAACTAACTTTCCAACCATATTTTAAAGAAGTTTCTACAAGAAATGCAAAAGTTGTCATGGCAATATGACAACTTTTTTCCCAGTGGACCTCAAACTTTCACAATTAGGTCTCTATTTGTTGTTAGAATGTGATCTATGACTAAGTATTAGAAGATATTAATAACTTGGGTATCATTCTTTTATGTGTCTCTGACATGACTCCTAGTAACTATATAAGGATCTTACTAGTCCTAGATCTATGCCTTGTCTTTTTGATATGGTTCCTAGTGAGAATATATGAATCTTACTAGTTCTAAGTGTCATAAATTTGTGTTTTGCATGCTCCATGTGTGTCACCAATGTTACTCATATTACTCACTTTGTACTTCCCTTTTATCTCAATATTGCAGATTTACAATATCATAAGTCTTGGGAGCTACCACCTTTCCAAACTTGTAGACATCTTGACTCTTCAATATCTTGGTGAAAGAATATTTGGTTTCTCCATATTTTCCAAAGAGTAAATGAGCATAATTTCATACTCTTGCTAAGAGGGAGCTAAATATTGCATCATAAGTTGTATCTCTTTAAAAATATACACTAAGTTTGGACTCAATTTAAGTGGTTGTGCCTTATTTATGCCTAATTGTACTTAGGTTTGACAAAGTTTCCATAAATTTGGTTCATTCCCTTATTCATGATGTTCCTCATGGCTCATTTTTATAGGACTAGGGTCTTGGGAACCCTTATTCATGGAAATTGGACCTAAATTTTGAAAGATGAATGGTGGATTCACAAATAGTAGGAATTTCCTCTCCAAATTTGGACTTTTGCAAAAGTTTAATTTGAAAAGGTGCAAGGACCGTCCATATAAAGTCCATCTTGAAAATTAAATGATAATACCATCCATGCATAATAAATGATATAGTCAAGTAATAAAGAAGGAAAACTATTTCCTGAAGTTGTCAAATGATTTTAAAGATGCACAACAACCCACTAAACGCAATTCACTAAAAAAGAAAACAAAGTATGCTACAAGATAGTGGGTAAGATGCAAGGAATGAAGTTAAATAGACAAAGAAAAACCATGAATATTACCAAGTCAAAAGGAGTAGCTATGACCTCTTAGGTGTTTTTTCACTTGCATAAATTAGACTTCTTAAGGATAGAAACACATGTAGATAGTAGTATGAAGTCTTTTTGACGATTTTTGAAGTAGTTGAAGGAATGGCTTATTTTAGTTATATCTAACCCAAGACAATTTCAACTCAAAGTAAGGAATAAAACCATATGTCTTATAATTTTGGGAAGCTAATTGAGTAGTTGGATAAGGTAGAGCATGACTATAGGGTAGTCTTGAGACTCTTTTAACTCGATTAGAACATGTACCAAGTATCTAGGAGCTTACAAAGCCAATTCAACCATATTTCAAGTGAAAATACAACAAAAGGAGTAAAAGGTTTGAATACACCTCAAAAACCACTCCGGCGGCCAAGTAGGTGGAAATAGTCTTTTACAACATTTTTTTTCTTCATAGATGTAGCCCTATATTATCTTTATTATTTGAGATGAGAAATACATTATTGGCGGTTCTGTTATTACCCAGTCCTGTATCGATCTAATCTTGATACTTTCATAAAAGGAGTGACTATCCTAGGTGCTTGATACTGTCACAAAAACAGAGTGTTGCAGCAGTGAATCTTGCTTTGACCTTTGGGTGGTTGGGAGGCTAAAGACCCATGGTGGTATATGTTTAGTGGTTCTTGTAAGAGTATCCAAAAGTACATTGGTTTTTGGATATCTAGTATATTTTGTGAGTTGAGTACCAGGGGGGATTAGAAGACCCAGTTGAAGGAGGATTTGTGTGAATAAGGGTTGAGGGTGCTGGTGGTGATTGAATGTTGGAGAGTTGGATTGTGACTTAGACATGTTTATTTGTCCTATTTGAGTGTGATTCAATGGTTGGGTGAGGGTTGGTGAGTGTGGGTGTGTTTTGGGGTATTGAATCCTTTTGAGTAACTTGTGGCCTTTTGAGGGGTCTTGTGAGTAAGTGAAGGGTTGACACCTAATTGAATAGGTGAGTTGGGATAAACATCTCCCTTCTTGGTTGAGTTTATTGGATTCTCTGCATTAGCATGCCATTTTGCTATCAATCCATTCAAACTTCCACCCAAAGATTCAATCTTGTCAAAGTTCAAAATAAATTTCCTTGTCGTCCTTACTATCTTGCATCAACTTTCATATCACTAGGTAGTCTTTTACTTAGAACTATCATCTTTCATGGTAGGATACCATCTCAGTCCCTTGAGTTAAGTTAGCTTACCTTTAGAATTTATCATTTCCTAATCAAGTTGTTCAAGGGGAAAATGTCACTTATCAAGTTGAAATGTCAATTTCTCAATCTGCCTAAGGTAAAAGGTTGAAATAAATTGCAAAAGATAGAACAAGGCTATGAGAAAATGAATCATCAGTATTACCTAAATCCACATTATCAACAAAATCTAGAAATAACCTTGTATGTAAATATTTTATCATGCCAAAATTGCCAATTCTAACATGAAAATGAGACCAAGGAAAGCTCTAGTACAACTACTACTATTCATTCACATGTTCCTTATTAACCTCGATCACCATGAAAGATGCACAAATTTATTATAACAAAGAAGATGTTTCATAAATGTAAATATTTATTCAGGACTAAGGAAAATGAAAGAAATAAAAGAATACCAAGCAATCAAAAAAGACTACCAATACCGTTGCAAACTATGAACTTCATTTCTATTAATTCTTCAAAATATACTAGCAAAGCACAAGTATTCAATCTACAGCCTATTGCTAAATGTCTTTTGAAAGAAAACACACTAATGAGTGTTACTAAACTTGGACCTTAAATAATCAATTATTAGACCCTCAAAATGAGTTACATTTATAGGGAAACTTTTTCCTCAAAATTAGAGATTAAATTCCACCCAAAACCTTATCAAACTAAGAGGTACAATCAACACACAAGATACTAGCCTATAACTGAATTAAGAACTATAAGTTGACTCATGAAAATGAAATATAAGCCAGGAGGAACTTAGAATATGGAGTCAAAGAAGCATGGAGAACAAGAAAAAGAGGATCTATCTAGGCCCCCACCCCCAAGATGACTCCTCCAAAAAAATTAAACTTCGGTGCACAATCAACAAGATGAAGAACAAAGGCCAAATTAGGTTGTAACTACCATGAACCTGTCCATCCAAAGTGATGAGAATCTAGATGTTCCTAAGTGGCTACAATTCAACTTTGAAAGGATAAAGAAGAGAGTATTGAAGAAAGTAAGTTTGTAAAAGATGATCGTTGAGGTTGAGGCCGCAAGGAAGCCAAAGAAGGAAATGACTTTGTATGCCACCTAAAACTATGCAAAAGGAGAGAGTTTCCAATACCCTAAAATAGAGAAGATTTAGTAAAAACTACCAATACCCTAAACTAGGGTAACCCAAGACAGTAAGAAAATGGTTCAGGGGTCATATAGACTAGCTTTATATTGTATGTTAATTACAAAGTGATAAGTTGTGTGGTTGGATATATTTAGTCCACCCCTTCTAGGTTAGGATTATGCTAAACCGAACACAATTGTATCTCCCTAGGGCTTTCGGGTCAGGTGTGTTAGGTTGGCTGGCAAGAGAAAGAAAGGCTTGCCCAAACAACACTGAATGAAGGTTGCAAATCACTTGAATAATATTCATTCCCATTGTTTTCTTGTGCATTGGTGTAACTCCATCGATTCAGCAACCAGAGGCAGACACCACCCTATATATTAGCTCATACAATAGTGAACAATCAACATGTATACGGGAGGAAGGGATTGTTGCGACAAAATTGAACACTCACTCCTCAATCATAGTTCTATGGTTTTACAAGGAGTGGATTCCTATAGGGTATTACGCATTCAGGGAACCACACCTTTGACTAGGAGCCATCCGACCTGAGATTGGATAATCAATATGAATACGAGATTGACCAATTTGCATTAAAACCTAGGGAAATTAACCACCACATGTCTCATTTCCTAACATCTTTTGCATAAAAAAGGAATCTCTCATACTCTAAGAGTTGCTTCCACAATTGGTCAATATCCCACAAGAATGCAGGCATAGCTAGCATGTATAAAAGCAAGTAAAAGTTGTAGAATCTCTTGAATGGTATATTTTTTGCAACATGAAATTAAGGTGAAGAATCTATCTCCTATGCGGGATTGCAAGCAATGCACAAATGCCTTCGACGCGGGTTTGATGTTGTTGGGGGTTGAAGTCACCATGGACGCCTACGTGGGATTGCAATGCACAAATGAATTGCCCTCTTCTTCTTTTTTAAGTAATGGTCGTTGTCATCAGAATTATGACAAACTCGAGCACTTTTTTGAAAAAAAAGAAAATTTTCATTGCTAATGCCTTCTTCGTCGAAACCAAATGGCAAATTGTCGTCGGAATTACGACGAATTCGGGCATTTTTTCAAAAAAAAATCAAATTTGGTCACAATATACCTTTTCCATCGGAAGCCTCAATCGGAAATCTAGTCCAAATGTATTAGTGCAAACTACAAGTCGGACTTTAAAGTTCGACCTGCTAGCCAGGCAAACTGGCACATCAAACTTTAAACTCCGATGTGTGGACAAAGGAAAACTGACACATCGGGGTTTAAATCCTGACTTGTCAGTAAAAAAAAAGAAAACTAATAACTCAAAAACAACTAATCATAAAGATGTAAAACAAAAAGCGACTAATCGACAAGGTCGATTAGACTTTCCCAGAGCCCGTGAGGTATGAAATGGATGAGTTTCGTAGGGCTATCTCGTGATTTTGACCATACTGAAATCGAAGACAACATAGAGCAAAGGAAAAAGGTAAATTCTCTTTAGGTTGAGTTGTTATTGTTGCAGAGGCAAAGGGAAGACTATGTGAGTGTTTTCTGGAAGGTAAAGGAGATTGTTGAAGCAAAATTAGAGCTTTTCTCAACATTATTTAATAGTGTGATTGAGTATGAGAAGAATTTGTTTGCTCCGAATAGTTTCTTTCATGTTGTTGATATGTTGTTGGAATGTAGAAGTTTATCTATTAGTATTAAATTGGTTGTGCATTCTTGGGAGGTTCTTCTTTTGGAACTGAAAGAGAAGTACAAGCAGATATTTGAGAAGAAGAGTAGTTAAGGAACTTTTCTCGCTTACATTTTTGACATTTTTCTTTTTGTTTGCCATGGATTGAAGGCACCCTTTGTCATTGTTGTCAAAGGGGGAGAGAAATAGAAATGGAGAAATAGGAATGAAGAGAAATGGGGAGAGAAATAGAATATGGGAGGAAAATAGAGATAGGTAGCATAATGGAGATATCAGTCATATGAGTAAGGGGGAGTTCAATGCATTATTTTTTTTTGAGATATTTGTCATCAATGACAAAGGGGGAGATTGTTAGATTTGTGTGAATATTGTCATTGTTGTCATTGATGTCAAACCCGGTTATTCAGTTAGAATCGGATGTGGCATGTTTTTGGAAGCAGTTTTGGTATTGTTGGTTGAACATCAATGGAAGAAAGGTATGTGATATGAAGCATTGAGGCATAGATGATCTATTGGAGTTATTTATGGAAGATCCTCATCGCTAGAATCCTGTGTTGTGATAATTTTGGTTTATATCCTAATCTGGTATCAGGTGTGTGAGGTTTGGTATCAATGGTGTCAGCCATATCAATTGTGTATTTGTTGTATCTATCATGATTTATTTTCCAACATTTGTGATATTTTTGGTATTTGTATCTTGGAGTTGGGAGTTGTTGTGCTTGGAGTTTTGTGTGTATGGGTCTAGTAGACCCTTGTTTTGTCCCGATAAATAAGGTGTATGCATCGATAGATGAAATGTGTCAAGGAAGCATGTAGAAGATCAAGTGAATGTCAACTTTGTTATCATGTTTTTGGTCAAGGCTTTATTGGATAACGTGTTGATCTGAGTAGCTTATTATTGTCTAAATCATGTGTGTTTGGCCAACATATTATCTTGATGTATGAGCTTTCTGGTATATATATATATATATATATATATTAATTTAGTAGATGTAAGGTGTGTGATGTAGAGAAACAAGTGTGTGAAGATTATGACTTAGGTAAAAGCATAGTGTGTGTGGCATAGCAGAGTGCAAATGATAGAGTTGTGGACAATGAAGCAGTTGCAGTAAGAGAAGCAGTTTTATGAGCGAAGGAATATATAGAAGAGACAGAGTGCAGACAATGTTTCAGTAATCCTTTACCAGATCTATTGCAAATGATTGGTTCAGTAGAGCAGTGCAATAATCCCTCACCGAACTTGTTGTTGGTGATTGTGGACAGTGGTATAGTGATCCTTTACTGGATCTACTATGAGTTTTGTGAGTTGTTATCTGAGCTTAATCTGGAACTAACCCCATGTCTTAGGAGATGCAATTTTCCTCAGTTCAATTTCTTTTTATTGAAGTGAGCATTCCGACAGTGAGTTGCTTTTGTAATCTGATAGTGAGCCATCCAGCAATGAGCCACCCTTTTGTAAACACCATATAAATAGTTATATTATCTTGAGAGCTAACACTCTCCGTGGTTTTTCCTATTTGGGTTTCCACATATAAAATTTGGTGTTCAATTTGTGGTTGTGTTATTTCCTTATTATGCATTTTTTGTTTCATGTAGATGAGCTTAATTGATGAAACTGATATATTAGTAAAAGTTTTAGATATTGTGGGAACACTGATTCACCCACCCTCTCAATATTTCAGTCTATTCAACCATTTCAGCACAACCTTGAATCATCGCAATGATACCAAGATCCCAATTGGGTCTATAGAATGTTTCAACACATTCCTCGCTTAATGTGGGGTAAAAGCACAAAACCGTGTCATGTTTCAAGCCAGCTTATCAGCACAAGTGAATTAAAGTACTTCTAACTAAAAATTAATTTTAGACAAACATACGGTCTATAGAGATTCATGATAGTTATCTTATATACAGATTACAATTTTTCCAATTGAAATTGTCTACTAAATATATATTTTAAACCACTTTGGGTCTAATTACCAAAAATGAAGATTTTTTTAAAAAACTCAATGTTTCAACAACTCCTACTCTTATAAATAATAAATGCAAAAATACCCTTTTATAGATCTATAAGTGAATTTTCCAAAATATATATCTTTTAGTATTTTAATTAGTTTTAATATTTTATTTTTTACTTTTATTGAAAGTAGGTCATCACTAAAATATAAGGTTGATTATCTTGTAAAGGAAAAATACTAAAATTTATTTAAAAATTTTGAATTAAAAAAAATGCACTGGAGAAAAGAGTTTATGTCAAGATGAAATAATTCATTTCTAATTTGGATAAATAGTTAAGAAAAAAGGTGACGCCAAATGGAAAGAGTTATATTTTAGTTACACAACTTTTCAAATTTCCTATAATATATATATATATATATAGTTAAAAATATATTTTTGCACTAAAGTTTCAAGTTATCAATATACACAAAACAAATTGAAGAATAAAAGCTAAAATTTACTATATAAAGTGTGACACCTCGTGTAACTTCAATTTTTCATATTTTATCAGCAACTAAATTATACTATTTACTTTATAAGAAAGTATATTCAAATCATTTTTCAAATGTTTTTTTAAATTACAAATATATAATATATACAAAAAAAAATATAAATTTCATTAGTTTACACCATTTCAAAATTCAAGGCATATATTTCACTTTCCATGTATTCAATTTAAAAAGTTGAATCAGCATTGATCATTTTCTTTATAAAAGTGTGACACAACTTTGTTCTTTTACCCTATGAATCTCATCGGATTTGTCAAACTCTATCATTCTATGGAACAATTTATTGCCATGCGATTTGTCTACCATAGTAATTCTCAGATCCCAAGGTTTGTAGCACCATCTAGTCATGATGTAGTCAAGTTGAATACCAATAACAATAATCTTTTGATGACCACCAATAAAATGAGTAATCCAATGTTGCACGAAATCCTTAGAAGATGGTCCTTGCAAAAGCTCAAACTTTAACTCAATAGGATTAGGCTTTAGAAATTATGTTGGTGCCCAAAACCACAGATTGGAAAACCAAAAGACTTGCCAAATTCTCAAGTAGTCTAATCAGCCTTAGCCAATGAATAGGGATGGTCAAAGATCAAATCCCTCTGCACTTTAGGCTCCACTGAACCTAGGTGGGTATGCCTCTTCCTCTCAAGCACAAAAGAGGTTATTTATAGTGGATTTAAACCTTTTAGCAAATATACACAACTAGCAAATTATTGTTCTACAACTATGCTTTATTATGTGCTTTAAATGAATGCTTTGAAAAGAAATGATTGTGAATGTATATTGAAAATGAAATTGCTTTCAGGATTCAAATGAAATCTGCATAGATCAGTTCATATAGGATTTGGGAAGAACGTTTCTCTATCAAGGACCTTGAATGCATACAGATCAAAACCTTAAAAGATCAATAATAGACCAGTGCCTCTATCCAGGGATATATATGACACTTTGTGGACAAAATATCTTATCAACTCAAGAGACAATTTCTCATCAACTATGAAGGTTCAGTATGTGTTACACAAACAATAAGAACTCAATCTTTCACTAAATGCAATGGCATGTGATTCACATCATAGAAAATCTATAAACAGATTTATCAAGAGGACAAAGATAATCATCAACACAAAAGTTTACACAATATTTGGAAAAAGAAACAATGAACCTTGTATATTAATCTTCAGGAAATAATTGCATACATAAGCTGCACTTGCAGATACTCCATTACAGATTGCTTGCACAAAATTATACTTCTTCTTCCTATAGACTTCTCTAATACAAAATGATATTCAATCCCTACAACTGTATCTTCTTCTTATGACTCTCCTTTTTTTTGTCATCGGTTTTGGTATCCCATTATATACATAACTGAAGGGATGCAAGCAAGCTTCAAACCGATGCGTCTATTCCTAACGACTACCTAATTTGCAATTGAAGACATGTAATTACAACATGACAAACAAATAAGTTTACAGACTGAGATCTCAGGCATTCTCATAGTTTCTTTTGTTTGTATACTCCTCAGTGCCATTGTCTTCTCGATAAACAAATCCTACATGAGAGAAAGAAAATTAGGTATTCATTAAGTCAAACATAAAAACTTACCTTTGGTTGTATCACAATAAGTCTTCCCGATGATATCTCCTTCTTCGCAACCACCTTAACTTCCTCATTGGGTATCGGCATGACATGAAAACACCTTTCCCTAACGACCTAAGTTACCCCAATGACATGATCTATATCGATGTAACTTATTTCGATGACTACACCTCTCATCGGGTATCGGAATAACTCATTTCACCCTTCTCCGATGCTAGAAGTCACCCCGATAGATCCATCCTCTGTGGCATTTTGCCCATCGGGCATCGGCATAACTTTAGAAATGTGTCTTCGGTATCGTAAGCTATCTCGACGAGTCCTCCCGCACTTTACTCTCCTCCATAACAATCTTATCGGGATTCGGCATAGCATATACCTTGTCCTCCCGACGTCTCGATGAGTCTTCAATATATGTTACTTTGTCGATATAACTCATACCGATATCCCCACAAGCGCTTTTATCTTCATTGAGGGTCAGAATAGCATATTTTTCTATTCCTCCCGAAGTCCTGATGTTACTTTGATGCACTTTTATGCTTTATACCTCCAAGACTGCTTTATCGGTATAGGTAATACCAATGGTTCTGCCTTCTGATTCTCCATGTCATCGGAGATCGGCGTAACTGTTTCTGCACTATCTCGATACGGTCTTATTCTCCGATGGACCCGTCTTACTTCTGGTCCGCACCTTTTTACTTTGGTTTTCCTTGTCACCAAGTCATGAAGATTAACCGACGAGCTATTTTCATGTCCTATCGATTTTGTAGTTTCATCGATACCTTTTATTTTCAATGGAACCACTTTTGATTTCTTTGATGAACTTCATGTCGATGAAACTACTGCTTTTGGTGAGTCCTTTTAGAGATCCATCGTAGCTTAGGTTTGTTCGATAAGTCATTTTTTGATGACATGCCACCTGACTGCCACTTCAGCTACTAACTCTTTTTGATCGGGCCCACCACGTGTCACCTCTGGATTGGCTCTGGGGTCTCTGTCATGTCACCTTAGCATGACCTCAATAACCATCGGAATGAAGTTCTCCCTTGTCGCCTAGCCACGATGGATATTCATCGTGCATCTATGCATAGTGGATCAGCGACAGTCGTTAGATCTTTTCCAACTTTCTCGCACGTTATCTCCTCTGAACTGCTTCCTTAGTAGGCCCCACCACTCGGTTGCCATGTCGCGTCGAAAAATATCGCACATCTTCCGATCATGATATAACGACCATCATCGGATCGACTCGGTCGCTCGTATGATCTTCCTTATTTGCTCGTCCTCTAACCTTTCCTGAGTGGCTCTCTTTTATCTTTATCCATTTGTGTCATGTGTCACTCTTTGGTTCACCCATGGCTCCACCTACCCACCACTTGGACCTGGGTTCTTCTTCTGCGCTCTGCCACGTGGCACATCCTGATTCACTTACAGATCCACCGAGACGACACCTCATCTGCCACCTTGTCAGTCGCTATGTCGCGGGGGATATAGGTCGTGCAACTTCCTATCGTGGTATAGCAACCATTGTTGGATCAATCTTGAACTTGCAAGCTCGTTAACCTCCCCTTTTTCACACATTCTTTGTCACCAAATTGTGGGGATAAACCAACATGCATCTCTATCTTGTGGTATAGTGATGACCGTAAAATCTTCTATGATCACCATCCGATCTACCCAAATTACTTAATCTTTAATTTGTCCTTCTACTGTAAAATTTGGGTGCTTTGAGATGCGCGCACACACGAGGTCCCACCAGTGTTGAGCTAGCACTTGCCAAAAGCCTTCCAGCTCTTGACACTAAGTATGCATGCATCCTTATATTTAAATATATAAACTCCCTCTACACAGCCAATGTGGGATAAATGGTTTTATGCCTCCCCTGCTATTGCATGTGTTCTATGCCTAAGCCTTTGTTTGAAAACTTCTGAGCCTAGTCTCCAGCCACATGACCCCTAGCAACTACGTTTGCTTGGAAGTTTCTAATGTCTGGTCTACTGCTCCTTCTGTGCAGGCTCGAAGGACTAGAAACACCATTCATGAGGCATTTGATCTTTTGGATAGCTCCATTTTCTTCAGTTATGCTCCTGTATATAAGACACCAGTAGTAAATGCTCATATGATAGGAAAAAAGGCATCCATATATAGCACAAAATATTTTGTAAAAAATATGTGCTAATAGTGGCTCTTTCTGGGGATGTATGTTCTCTTTAAGGACATAGAAAGATCATAGTTATCTCTGTAAAGTAGACCAAAATGAAAATTGAAAACATATAACAGAAAACAAGAGAAAAAACTATATTACTTATAATACAAGAAATACTCCCTGATCATCAAGAGAAGAAATGCTTGAGGTATTGAGCATGGACTAGAAATTCCAGCACTTCTCCATCAGTATCCTGCAAGTAATATGATTTTTCTCCACCTTTTGCAAAGATGATATAAGGTCCTAGCCAGAGTGCATCAAATTTTCCATGTTTTCCTTTGTCTTGGTCTTTGGCATTCCATTTTAGTACCCATTCTCCCTCCTCAAAAGTTCTGTCACAAGCCCTTTTATCATGTAAAGCCTTAACCATATGTTGCCTCTGAATGTTTCTTTCCTGAGCCTCTTTTCTACATTCATCCAACTCAGCCAAAGCCATCAATCTGTCCCCCATAAAGTTTACTTCTTCTGAAAATTCCTCTGTAACAAATTTATAAACTGGGAGCAAATTACTCAAAGGCAATCTTTCTTCTTTGCCATACACAAGCTCATATGGAGAAAATCTTGTGGACTTCTTGAATGTCACTCTATCACCCTATACTGTTAATATCAATTTCGAATCCCAAGCTCTTTTATTATCACCCAACACCCTTTTGATAATCTTCAACTAGTTTTTATTGCTGGATTTTGTTTGTCCATTTCCTCGGGGATGGTAAAGTGATGAATAGGACAAAGTGATGCCATAATTTTCACAAAAATTAGAGAACTCATTGGATCTAAAACACATCCCATTATCTACCATAATTTTCTGAGGTACCCCAAATCTAGTAAGAATGTTTTCCAAAAGGAACTTTATCACAACTTTGTTGGTAGCCTGTCTTGTGGGAATGGCTTCAACCCACTTAGTAAAATAATCAAAAGCCACCAAAATCCATTTATGCCTACCACTAGATTTGTTTGTTATTTCCCCTATGAAGTCAATACCCCACATCTGGAATGGATCCTCTATATGCATGGGTCTGAGAGGAATATCTCCATTATACTTAAGCTTCCCTAAAAACTTTTGGCATGCTTCACATTTTCTGATATAAGCATGACAATCCTTGAAAATTTGGGGCCAATAATAACCGGCATTAAGAATTTTATGAGCAGTGGTTTTGGTTGAGAAATGGCCTCCACATACACCTTCATGTAAGTCTCTCAAAACAAAAATGCTTGACACTCATCTAGACACAATAAGAGAATACCATCTCTAGTTTTCCAGTATAGATCTCCATTAAGTAATACATACCTAGATGTTTGAATCTTTAAAGTTCTTTATTGACTATCATTTAAACTATCTGGACATTTCATGTATTTCAAGTAATATATAATATTTGTATACCAAGGACGCCTTTCAATGCTCATTTGTGCATCTTCCAGTTCCATTTGATTTACTTGTGGTGCTTCAAGATTGGATTTTGCCATCAATTTGGCTAAACCCTGACCCCTTACCAACTTTGTGATTTGTAGATCAATATTGAACTCTTGGATCTGGTTTATCCATCTGCATCTCGTTCCAGTAGTTTCTAATTATCTGAAGATGTCTTTAACAACAACATTTGGTACATAGGCAATGACAGTGGCACCAACTAGATAGGGTCTAAAAGATTTCACAGCTTTCACAAGAGCATAAGCTTGTTTTTCATTTAAGTCATAATTCAACTCAGATGCTTGCAATGTTTTGCTAAAAAATGCTACTGGTTGTTCCTGACCCTCATCATTCTTTTGTAACATGACAATAGCAATAGTATGGAATGAAGCAAATGAAAACACTTGAAAAGGCTTAGAGAATTCAGGTGATTTTAATACAGGGGCTTCCTTGATGGCTCTTTTGATATTTACAAAGGCTTCAAGAGCTTCATTAGTCCATTTTTATTTTAGCACCTTTTTTCATAATTTTAGCAATAGGCTTTATGATTTCAGAGAAATTTGAAACAAATCTTCTTACAAAGTTAATTTGACCGAAAAAGGATTGAATTGCTTTAACTGTTTTGGGGATTTGAATTTTATCAATAGCAATAATCCTTTCTGGATCGATTCTCACACCATATTTTGAAACAATATGACCTAAAAATTTTCCTTCAGTAACCCCAAAAGGACATTTTTTAGGATTCAAAGATATGCCATATTCTAATACTCTAATAAAAATCTTTCCTAGATCATTACAATGATCTTCTGCCTTTTTAGAATAAGCAGTCATATCATCCTGGTAAATTGCCAAGATATAATCAATCATACCCTCAAAGGCCACGTCCATAGCCCTCTAGAATGTAGCTCTTGCATTTGTCAATCCAAAAGGCATCCTAGTATAGACATAGGTACCCTAAGGTGTAGTGAAAGTGGTTTTGAACTTTTTTGCTTCCCTAACTTTGACTTGATTATAGCCTGAGAAGCCATCCATCATTGATAACAATTCATTTCCTGTGACTTTCTGCAAAAGAGCCTCCATGTTAGGTAAAGTATAATTATCTTTCAAAGATGAAACATTTAAATTTCTAAAATCCACACATAGTCTGATGTCACCATTCTTTTTTCTAACTAGGACCAAATTGGATACCCATGTTGAGTGCCTTATAGGCTCAATAATACCAGCATTCCTCATTTTCATCATCTCTTCCTTCATCTTAGGAGCCAAAGTAGGGTTTATCGACCTTTTTTTTTCTCTGAAAGGTTTTGCATCAGAATTTAAGGGTATCTCATGCTGGAACAAATCTTCCTTGTATGCTTTCAGGTCATCATATGACCAAGCGAAGACGTGCTTGTACTTCCTTAGCAAATTAATCAATTATGTTTTGATTTTTGCTGTGAGGTTTTTTCCAATATATACTTCTCTTGGGTTGCTTTCACTTCCCAAGTTTATTTTTTCAACATCCTCACATCCTCCTAGATTAGGTCTGAAACTTGCCATGTCTTTATTATCAAACATTTTTTCAAGCTCTACCAATCCTTTTGGGATTTTATTTGTTTTCAACTGCAACACCTCTCGCCCAAGTACATTCCCCTTGTCATCCTTGTCCTCCACAAGTCCATTCCAATCAACCCATTGGTGCTTATACTGATCCTCACAAAATAAAAACTTTAGCAAATCCCTGTCATCATCAAATACTTTCCAACTTTTTACGTTGTCAGGAACTGATGGTCTGGTCTTGATTTCTACTTGGGTATTATAATCCAAAGGGATATCATTATGCTTGATAGCCAAGTTTGTCATGAAGTCTGCCCAAATATTATTGGATCTTTCAGTCCAATTGATGGAGAAAGCGAATAGTTCAATGTAATCTCAAACTTTGTTCCTGTAGCTTCTTAATTTTTCATTTTTTGCAACAAATTTGCCTCTAAATTGTGAAACGACTAATTTTGAATCACCATAAACTATTAGTAACTTAATGCCATGTTTATTTGCTAGTTTAAGTCCTAATAAGAGGGCTTCATATTCAGAAATATTATTAGTACACTCAAAAGTTAACAAGAAAGAGTATTTAAAAAAATTTCCATTAGGTGAAATAAATACAACTCCTGCTCCATTTCCATCCTTGCTGCAGGCACCATCAAAATATAATTTCCAAATTAAATTTTCATTTTGTTTAACTGTTTCTATAACTTTATCAATTTTTAAAGGTTTAGAAATACTTACCTGAAAGTTGTCCATATCAGAGTGGCAAAAGAAAGTCACTTCATCAGGATCAACCTCTTCTATGAGGTATGGAGCTCTTGGTTCTCTGTTTATCCTCACCGTTGTCCCTTTTACTGGAATAGTGGCATATGACAAGTCAAGTTGAACATGTCCACCCACCAAGTTGGACCACTGTTTGGACAACAACATCCCATAGTTCGTAGGCACTTGTACAACTGCGATATATGTTTTGTATGCAGCGTCTGGGCAGGCTGGGAATCTAAACTCAACGTCCTTCATGATTCCTACTACAGGAACTAACCTATTGTCCATAGCATAGCATTTACCATAAGGTGTATCAACGTGCATTCTCAACTCTTTCATGACGTCTTATGGCATGATATTTACTGCTGCTCCTGAATCTATCATGCAATTTTTTAGCATTTTTTCATTATCAACAATATTAGATAGAAAGGATCTACCTGTGTGAGATTTTTGGTAACAAATGTGCCAAGATACACCATAGGAGAATCTTCTTTTGATTTAGGATCGTCCTTACTCACTTCTCCAACATTAGATATAATTTTTTAAAGTCTCATTCTTGTAATCTGGAAATTTTATTACTTCTAACAAAGGCATAGATATCTTCACTTGGGATAGTGCTTGAGACATGAATGAGTTACAATTTGAATTGGGCTTACTTACTTGTTTCTTCTCTATAGGCTTAACGAGCTTTGGCATTTCCATTTGTTTAGTCTATTCTGGTTCTTTCCCTTTCTTGGCACTTGTATCCTTGCCCTTGGCTGTGTCATTATTGGTCCCACCTGATTTTGTGACCTTGGCAAAAATACTTGTTGGCTTACCTTGCTCATTGTTGACATTCCTATTTCTTAGCTGGTAATTGCTTTTCACTTGTTCTACAGCTGCAATATTGAAAGCTTTCTTCTCCTCTCCAGTCAAGTTTCTCAAAGAAGGCACTGCTTCCTCCTGAAACAATTTTCTCAAGGCAGGGATATCTTCATCATCATCATCAGAAAAAACCTGTTGTATGCTATATTGCAAATTATTTCTTCTTTGATGCACATCAGAATATTCTTCTTCTTCAGATAAATCCTCATCTCTTCCCCAATATGGATCAGACGAAAGGGCATTCACAGTTGGTTCATAATCCTCATTTTTATCTTTCTCTTCTATCAAGCCCTGGGCAATCATACACTATTCTGCAACATGAGGCAGATTACATAGATCACACCATGGATACTCATCTACAAAGTTTGTGGCTCTCTTTAATGGATCAAGAGTCTCTTTGTTTGTATTAGGTTTTACTAGTTTTCCATCCTTCCAGTTTGTGTTATACGGCATGTCATGCAACCTTGGCCTATTGTAATTTATTTGCTTATTGTTTATGTATGGTGGCCTTTCATTAGGATTTTGCTTACCCTTTAGGTCCTTAAGCATCTCCATGATCTGAATAAGATCATCTTTCTTGGGAACCTTGGAATTGTACAACTTTGGATCATCTCTTTTAGCAACCTTCCTAGCAACCTTCCTATTATTCTCAATAGTAGTAGCTATCTTGAATGTTTGTTGTAAAGTATCAGGTCTATGAGACAAAATATCATAATGGGTTTTGCTGTCAAAATCACTCAAAAAAAAGTTAATCAGAAATGTTTCAATGGGTCTAACATCTCTGGGTATTCTATTTAATACTTTATTAAATCTTTTATTAAATTCAGCAACTGATTCATTTTGATTCTTCTTTATACTTGTTAATTCATGGGATGCAAATGAAGGATCATTGTAATCTCCAAATTCTTCCAAGAACAGTGTTACGAATTCCTGCCAGTTGTAGATACATCTATCAGGAAGACTTCTATACCATTCTCCTGCATCTTCTGTCAAAGATTGAACAAACAATTTCATGAATACATCCTCATGAGGAACCTCAAATTCTTCAATAATATTTTTTACATTAACTACATGTTGTTCTGTTGAATCAATCCCATTCCCTGATAATTTGGGGATTGTTGATCTTAAATCATTATTGATCTGATTTGGATGACCAACAATGCCAGTGAAATCCAACTGTTTGTATCTTTCAATGATCATAGGTCGTCTACCGATATGACGGTTTCTTTGATTGTTCATACTTCCTCTATTGAATCCACCATTGTTGCCATAATTACCATTGTTCCCATTGTTTCCACCACCATTATTATTGCCATTGTTACCTCCATTTGTGTTATTCCAGTTCCCATTATTTCCCCCATTTTCGTTCCTTCTTCCATCCTCCTGCCTTTCTTCACTTTGATCCCTATGCACATCCCTTCATCTTCTAGTTCCATTTAATAACGGTTATCATAAGTTACAAAAGGCTGCTCTATTCTTCTCATATGAGGGGGACTATATTTAGGAATTGTTGGCCTATTTCCTTCACCTTTACTTTTGTCTTTTATTTCTTCTAACCTATGGCTTTGAATTGTATCTCTTTTTATTCCTAGTTTTTGCAACACCCAATCCAGTTGTCTCTTAAGAGATTTTGCCATCTTAGATTCATCTCCATTTAAATCAGCCATTTTAAGTATGATTTCATCCCACTACCTCTTTTCCTGTTCTTTAGCAGCCAAAATCTCATCATCACCACCTTTATTGTTTTTTATATTTAAATTATAAAAAGGATTTTCCTCCAGATTTTCAAATTTATTACTAGATGAGGAACCTTCCTCTCTACTAGGAAATCTCTTATAACCTTCAAACACCATGTTTGATTTCTTTTCTTTGTTCCTTTTCTTGGGACTCAACTGAACAAAATCTTCTTGTCCCTTGTGTAGAGACCTCCTCCCCCCCATAAATCTTATTGAAAAATTCCTAGGGTTTTCTCTTACTTTCTCAAAATACCAATTATTACTCATAAAATAAAAATAGAGTCACCACCTCCTAAGAGGAATTATACTTTCATTAATCTTTTGGACTCCCTCCTCCAGTAGAGTCTGAAGTGAAACCAACAAAAATTTTGAATACTTCTTATCACAACTCCCCAGCAAAGTCGCTAATCTATTGGTGCCCAAAACCACAGATTGGAAAACCAAAAGACTTGCCAAATCCTCAAGTAGTCCAATCAACCTTGGCCAACGAATATGGATGGTCAAAGATCAAATCCCTCTGCACTTTAGGCTCCACTGAACCTAGGTGGGTATGCCTCTTCCTCTCAAGCACAAAAGAGGTTATTTATAGCAGATTTAAACCTTTCAGCAAGTTTACATAACTGGCAAATTATTGTTCTGCAATTATGCTTTATTATGTGCTTTAAACGAATGCTTAGAAAAGAAATGATTGTGAATGTATATTGAAAATGAAATTGCTTTCAGGATTCAATGAAATCTGCATAGATCAATTCATATAGGATTTGGGAAGAACGTTTCTCTATCAAGGACCTTTAATGCCTACTGATCAAAACCTTAAAAGATCAATAACAGGCCAGTGCCTCTATCCAAGGATATATATGACACTTTGTGGACAAAATATCTTATCAACTCAAGAGACAATTTCTCATCAACTATGAAGGTTCAGTATGCGTTATACAAACAATAAGAACTCAATCTTTCACTTAATGCAACGACATGTGATTCACATCATAGAAAATATACAAACAAATTTATCAAGAGGACAAAGATAATCATCAACACAAAAGTGTACACAATATTTGGAAAAAGAAACAACAAACCTTGTATATTAATCTTCGGGAAATAATTACATACATAAGCTGCACTTGCAGATACTCCATTACAGATTGCTTGCACAAAATGATACTTCTTCTTCCTATAGACTTCTCTAATACAAAATTATATTCAATCCCTACAACTGTATCTTCTTCTTATGACTCTCCTTTTTTTGTCATCGGTTTTGGTATCCTGTTATATACATAACTGAAGGGATGCGAACAAGCTTCAAACTGATGCATCTATTCCTAACGACTACCTAATTTTCAATTGAAGACATGTAATTACAACATGACAAACAACTAAGTTTACAGACTGAGATCTCAGGCATTCCCGTAGTTTCTTCCACTTGTATACTCCTCAGTGCCATTGTCTTCTCGATAAACAAATCCTGCATGAGAGAAAGAAAAATAGGTATTCATTAAGTCAAACATAAAAACTTACCTTCGGCTATATCGACATGTCTTCCCGATGAGATCTCCTTCTTTGCAACCACCTTAACTTCCTCATCAGGTATCGACATGACATGAAAACACTTTTCCCCGATGACATGATCTATATCGGTGTAACTTATTCCGATGACTACACCTCTCATCGGGTATTGGAATAACTCATTTCACCCTTCTCCGATGCTAGAAGTCACCCCGATAGATCTGCCCTCTATGGCATTCTTCCCATCGAGCATCGGCTTAACTTTAGAAATGTGTCTCTGGTATCGTAAGCTATCCCGACGAATCCTCCTGCACTTTACTCTCCTCCGTAACAATATTATTGGGATTCGACATAGCACAAAACTCCTCCTCCTGATGTCCTGATGAGTCTTCAATCTATGTTACTTTGTCGGTATAACTCATACCAATATCCCCGCAGGAACTTTTATCTTCATCGAGGGTCAAAATAGCCTTTTTCTATTCCTCCCAAAGTCCCGATCTTACCCGATGCACTTTTATGCTTTATACCTCCAAGACTGCTTTATCGGTATACGTAATACCAATGGTTCCGCCTTCCGATTCTCCATGTCATCGAGGATTGGCCTAACTGTTTCTGCACTATCCCGATACGGTCTTATTCTCTGATGGACTCGTCTTACTTCCGGTCTGCACCTTTTTACTTTGGTTTTCCTTGTTGCCAAGTCACGAAGATTAACCGGCGAGCTATTTTCATGTCCTATCGATTCTGTAGTTTCATCGATACCTTTTATTTTCAATGGGACCGCTTCTGATTTCTTTGATGAGCTTCATGTCAATGAAAATTGATGCTTTCGGTGAGTCCTTTTAGAGATCCATCGTAGCTTAGGTTTGTTCGATAAGTCATTTTTTGATGACATGCCACCTAACTATCACTTCAGCTGCTAACTAATTTTGATCGGGCCCACCACGTGTCATCTTTGGATTGGCTCCGGGGTCTCTATCCTGCCACCTTAGCACGACCTCACTAATCGCCAAAATGAAGCTTTCCCTTGTCGTCTAGCCGCGATGGATATTCAACGTGCATCTCTACATAGGGGATCAACGACAGTCGTTAGATCTTTTCCAACCTGTTCGCACATTATCTCCTCTGAACTGCTTCCTTAGTGGGCCCCACCACTTGGTCGCCATGTCGCGGCGAAAAAACATTGCAAATCTTTCGATCGTGGTATAGCGACCACCGTCAGATCGACTCGGTCGCTTGTCTGATCTTCCTTATATGCTCGTCCTTTAACCTTTCCTAAGCGTCTCTCTTTTATCTTTATCCATCTGTGTCCCGTGTCACTCTTTGGTTCACCCACGGCTCCACCTACCCACCACTTTGACCTGGGTTCTTCTTCTGCACTCCGCCAAGTGGCACATCCTGATTCACTTGCAGATCCATCGGGTTGACACCTCATCTACCACCTTGCCAGTCACTATGCCGTGGGGGATATAGGTCGTGCAACTTCCTATCGCGGTATAGTGACCGCTGTTGGATCAATCTCGAACTTACAAGCTTGTTAACCTCCCCTTTTTCGCACGTGCTTTGTCACCAAATCACGGGGATAAACCAGCGTGCATCTCTATCTTGCGGTAGAGTGACAGTCGTCAGATCTTCTACTATCACCATCTAATCTACCCAAATTGCTTGATCTTTAATTTGTCCTTCTATTGTAAAATTTGGGTGCTTTGAGATGCACGCGCACGCGGGGTCCCACCAGCATTGAGCTAGCACTTGTCAAAAGCCTTCCAGCTCTTAACACTAAGTATACATGTGGCCTTATATTTAAATATATAAAAATCTCTCTACATAGCCAATGTGGGATAAATGGTTTTATGCCTCCCCTGCTATTGCATGTGTTCTACGCCTAAGCCTTTGTTTGAAAACTTATGAGCCTAGTCTGCAGCCACGCGACCCCTGGCAACTGTGTTTGCTTGGAAGTTTCTAATATCTGGTCTACTGCTCCTTTTGTGCAGGCTCGAAGGACTGGCAACGCCATTCATGAGGCATTTGATCTTTTGGACAGCTCCATTTTCTTCAGTGATGCTAATGTATATAAGACACCAGTAGTAAATGCTCATATGATAGGAGAAAAGGCATCCATATATAGCACAAAATATTTTGTAAAAATATGTGCTAACAAATTCATCATAAGTTAATTCATCTCCAACAATTGTTAGTCTTGGAAATGAAACATTACGCTAATGTTGTGTGATTCTAATTTCAGCAATCTAATCCTCATGTCCACATTGCAACCGTTTCTCATGGAATGTCAAGGAGTGTTCATCGCTATCAAAATGATTCCTAATCAATGGGGAAAGAAATTTGTTCAGCCATTGAAATGAAATCTTAGTATATTCCCTCAAGGTGTCAAGGGAAAAATTGCAAATATTCCAATCTATTGCAATCACGTCAGTGTTATATGAAGATATATTTAACAATAACCTATAATGTTTGTCTTAATTATAGTTCAATGTGGTGGAGGCAAAAAACAAGAATTGTACTTGTAGAATTTGTCATAGTTAACTCCCTTAAAGATAGCAATATTTCAACAACCACATGGTCAACAATTGATGTCATCATTGAGGGAAAATAATGGCAACAATAACAGCTTTGTGTAGAAGGTATGGACAATATAAAATTGAAATGTCACTTCTTTTTTCCACCAAACTTAAACATCCATCATTTGATTGTTGATTGAAAGAATGTATGTAACTCCTTGGTCTGTTGTGAGTTTATATCTCTCGCAATTTGATTGGATGGTGGTTTGTCTTACAACCCTTATCTTGCTTCAATACTTTATCGATAGATAATGCACCTAGATCTCCAATTTTGTGATTGACTTCAATCTCATCTCCTAAATCTTGCGAAGCTCCTTTGTCAACTTAAAAAGTGGATTATCATAAGTCATTGTGGCTTCAATTTCAAAGAAAGGATTATTAACAAGCTCAAAGTTATCCTTGTTCTCAAAACCAAATAAATCTTTTTCCAAACTTTCTTCCTTTGGTGAATCATAATCCAAGGCCTTAAAAATCTATTGGTTGAGATTCTTGACTAGCTGAGAGTGTGTGGGGAATTCTTGATGAAATATTTAAGTCATAATTCTCACCTTGTAAATTCATATCTTACTTATCTAAGTGCCCATGCCTTTGCTTGATTCTTTGCAAGTTATTTCTTGTTTCAGAAGCTATCATCTTGGTATGTTTAGCTTTCTCATTCCACCATTCACAGAGTCATAGAGTTCTTTCCACATCTTGAAGACTATCCATTAGTTTCCCTAGTTCTTGGGTTGCCATTGCTTCCTCAAAGAGTTTTCTCATTTGCTTGTCTCTATCCTTCTCTAAATTTTGTGCTCTTGTTGATTCGTTTCTTTCTTTCTCTCTTTTGTGACCTATATATGGTGAAAATGGATAACAATAATAACGATATTGAAAGGCTAAATGAATTCAACCACAAAACCCTAGCCTAACAATCAACAAAGATCCACCATAACATATGAAGATTACCTAAGACAATGCAAATCACATGAAATCACAAAGATTATACCATCACATGTCCAATAGGGTTTTGATCTCCGTTCTTCCTATCTCCATTGATCTTGCTTGATATATTTGCTCTCAGATTTTATATGCACAAGAGCTCAACAAAGAATGGAATGTGGTTGCAAGTAGGATCGTAGTGTAGTCAATTGCATAAAAGATGATTAGCATGAATGATTAGAATGATTGATTAGAAATGATTGATTAGAATGCATAGAATGATTAGGGTTTGATAATGAAGGAAGCATCTCCTTATATAGAAGACACTATATGAAATGGAGGGATAAGATTGAGAGGTGTAAAAGGAGGTCGGCTATGATTAGAGGGTAGGTAAAAGAAATAATAAAATAATGAGAGGGGTAGGTAGTGTATGAATTAAGAGATGAATGGCATGTGTCATGGGTAGAAAAGGCTAATGAATTAATTAAATAAATAAAGATTTATTTAATTAATAGAAGAAGTAGGATAATTAAATAAATAAGAATATTTATTTAATTTAGGAAAACGATAATTTAAATAAATAAATGTATTTATTTAAATGAGAAATAAGGCTAGAAGAGGATAAATGAATTAATTAAATAAATAAGGATTTATTTAATTAATAGAAGAATTAGGCTTAGATAATTAAATAAATAAAATATTTATTTAATTAGACATGACAATTTTAGGTGTCTGCATGACCCATTACTATCTTTCCTTGACTTTTAATGTCACATTTCCTTGTCCATTTACCTCATAGTGATTATAGTTGTCGCACAATGCATCTTTTGATTCATTTTCATATAAAAGATTACTTCTTGAGTCCATAACCATTAAATTATTAGGGGATACCATGTGTTCCTCAAGAGTGAAGAAGAATTATGATTGATATCATTATCTCTAAATAGCTTTAAAGAATTTGATTTATGATTACTAGATTCAATCTCTTATACCTTATGTTAAATGCATGACTCTTGGGATGAGGTAAGAGTCATCTCATGTTCCAAAGGACTTTCATACATTTTTTCTTCATGGGATCCTCTTGGTATCCAACTCGAAAACCTCCTATTTCATTTGTGATAGAAGAAGCACATGAAGAATCAACCGCTTCTATTTCTTTAGAAGTGTCAAAAACTAATTCCTCTCCTTGTATGTTGTTATCCTTCTTTTCCTACATGTACAAATAAGGGAAGATTCGGAGAATCTTCCTTCCCTTCATTTTCTAACTTGATTCTTTCTCATTCTTCCTTATTCAAGTGAGGCTTAACTTTGTCATTGCATTGTTTAAACACTTCATGGAATAATGTATATGCTTGGATGAAGAGAGTCTCTTTTCATTTCCAAGTTGTCCATAACATAGATGTGTACTCTTAGTGTCACCAATATTTATGAAACTATCTGCAATCATGTGTACTAACCCTTTCATCATATCATCATCATAGGGGGGTAGACATACCAATATTCTCATTATCTCACTTAAACAATAGGTTACACTTGGATTTCCTCATCATGATGTCTCAACCATTTGTGTTCTTTCAAGGTGGTTATTGTAGGAGTTAAAGATAGGTCTAATACTTCATAGGATAACTCCTCAATGTGAATCAAACATTATTCCACCCTTTCAAGTGTGTTCACAACCTCACCCTTTGATTGAAATCCAATACTACTTTTTTTGCCTTCTTCATAAAGCGATCTTGCCAATTGTTTTATATCCTCTGTTGCCATGATTAATCAATTTTTTAAACATTTACACAAAGGCTAGTAGGTTCACTAGCTTTGATACCACGTGTAATGTCCCTTGTAGAAACAATGAATTATATCCACTGAAATTGCAATATATTTAATAAATGAACAAAAAATGGATAATTAAAATATTAGATAACTACATTTTATTACAACTCTCTTGGATTTATGAGATAAAATTTGATTTGTATGCACAAGAAGAAGATGTTGATCTATACCAAAATCTGAATGCTTCTCCTGAATAATGTCCTTAAAACCATGCATAAACTTGGATATAGATCTAACTATATGAAATATTGTTGTTCCTGATTTATGACTCTAAAACCATGCATCGAATTGTGATAAGTCTTCCTATACAAGATAGATTTATAAGACTTGAAACTTGAATGCTTTCCATGATTGATATTCTTATAATCATGCAATCCTATTACGAAGCCTTTCTTGATTTGTGTATTTGAAACTTATGCTTCCATGATATAAAAAAATTCTCTACTAGGACAATTGACAATGGGAAATTATTATCAAAAAATGTTTTCTTCTCCCTATACTCCACTCTTACTATATTGATCTTATGTGTTCCTTATTGCCCTTTGTAAAGGGAGACGACCCTTTGAAGGGAGGTGTCTAAATGAAATAACCTTGATTTTAATCTTAGTTACTATTTCTTAATCGTTGTCCTTCTAACTGTAGTTGTTGCTTCATTATTGTTTATTACTAACAAATGGTCTTCTCTTATACAGTTGTTCTCTTGTATCCTTTGTTTCATGAAGCCAATCAAAGAAGAGTTTTGCATATAACAAAGTAAAGATCTCCTTACATATATCACTATCTTATGATGACAAATTATTGCATAATGTATTTGTTTATGTTGTCTTATTTAATCATTTGTTGTCCATATGAATATCATTGCTTATTGTTTTCTATTTTTTGCATTGAATAAGATGATTGTCACTATCCATAATGGTCTTTAACAAACAATAACGATTTATGAATGATAGTTCATTTAGATTGTTGCCACTTATTGCTCTCTAGTTGTTGTCTATTTGCATTATAATTTTTGGATAGTGGTTACTAGGATAGAATTGTTTTTTATTAAAAAGCAACGTTGATTAGGGTGTCGACCCTTTAACATGGTCAGAGACTATCAACAACACAAAAACAACAAAACCTATCAGGCAAGCAAACAAGGGGGCCTGCAAGACCAAAAACAAAACAAACCTGAATCAAGGAGGAATAGAAATATCCAAGCCTTGATTGGAGAAGGTTTGGGGTAGAGGGAAGGACCTCCCCTTTCGCCTGTGGCTAGGATAGAATACTTTAAATCTTTAATTTGAACTTATTTAATTGTCTATCTTTTCTTAAATCTCTCCTTGCTTTTGTGGTTTATTCCATGACTTAGTTTAGGGATTGAATGGGGACATTACAAATAACCATTTATAATTGTTATAATTTGCCTGAATTCTTCATTATACATTATAGGGAATAAAAGTTAAATATAGGATCACATCCATTAAAAGTAATCTTGAGCTTTAGGTGGTAGTCATACATGCAATATTGTGATACAAGAGATGTGTAAATGTAGAAAATCCATAACATTTTGAAGGAGGAATATTTAGGCTCTAGCACACAAGTATGCCCCATTTTTTAGCCAAAATACAACAATGCCTAAAATCACATAGGTTCAAACTTTCTTAACACACCCATGTCCAATCACAAGATAGTGTTCAATTGAACTTGCTTCAATCAAATCACTTTCAATTGAAGTCTCATTAAGATTTTCCTATAAAATATGGGGTTGGCCAATTGTTTTGGGACTTCTGCCTACAAATAAAATGAGACATCCTTGTTCTATATAAGATTTAGTTGAAATTAAACTCTCAAAGTGGAAGTCCCCTAGTGTCATGAACACCATAAGCTTAGGGTATTTTATTGTTATGGATTGTCTTTGACTTATTGTCAATTATTTTATATTAGAACCGCAAATTACAACATTATGCAACCCAATAGAGTTTTTTAACTCCAATTCGTGCATGAGCAAGCATTGTGAAATGAGGTAGTGAATGAATGATCTATCATTTGGACTTTTTCCAAAATGCAAGTAATAAGATGGTTGAATCTGAGAAAATGAGATTGGAAATGGGTGAGCATGAAGTTCCAAAGTCTTAGTGAGATGAAAAAGTGCATGAGAAGAAGAAAAAAAATGGGTAACATTACTTTTAATTATAGCCCCAATTCTAGAGATAGAGATAGAAGAAATTATATGTGAATTGGTGTGTAGTGAGTGGGGAAGGCAATGATAACAATGGATAAGGAGTTGAGTGGCTTGTGATGGAAATCACTTGCATTTAATACCTTCTACCTAGTTAATGTATTAAAATATTAATACCTTCCAAATTCAATGCATTTAAAATGTGCTATCAATTAAGTGCACATTCTCAAAAAAAAAATCTTATCCAACCTAGTAACATAAATGACATAGGTTGATAGTACATTGTCCACTTCATGAATTGATGATATTATTAGGTTGCAGTAAAATAGAAGAGAATGTGTGCTAAATAGGTGGACCCGCTTTTTCTAAGATTGTTGACCTAAGCAATGTTTTCACTTGACCCAATTTTTGTTATCCATACTTGCTTTATATTTCCACTATTCATTGTATATGTAGATGAATTATGTTCCATCAAGAACTATGCCTCTCCATGTGATGGGTTGATCACTTCGTAGTGAAAATGTAATTGGTCCAACTTCTTTTGCTATGTTTAATGTTAATTCTAGTTAAGATTTGGACTTTTTATGAAGCATGATCCAATTTTTTATATTTTTTTAATCTTTTGTATTGGTCCAACGGCCTATGAGTTCTTGAACCTTGAGCTACAAGTGTTGCATAAACAACTTATTTAAGCCAATATAGAAAATCAAAGAATATGTATTGACTAAATCATGAATCTATGCTACAAAAGGTATGACCTATATGTCCTTTTCTCTTGAAATAGTTTGTGTTAAAAAATATATGATGATGAATTGTGTAATCCACAAGCTGGAGAAGTATACTCTTTTTGCATTATGATTTGACAAATAAAACCCTGAAATTAAATGAAGAAAGTAATGGAAGAAGGGTATTTGACTTGGTTGAAGGTAGGCACTCTTTAGTTGGAGAAGGTAGGGTTGTTATGAGAACCCAATAGCTTGTTGATGTGGGAAAAATGCTAGACCTTCTTACAAGGGTTTGTCCTCTTAACGAGGCATCAACTCTTGTTCTGGTTATTCTTCCTAACGTGTTGGTTGAGAGAAAGAAATGTGAAGAGAAATGAATGTTTTAAATTTGTAATATATTTTTCCACAAAGTGATCGAGTGGGACTTATTAGCCTATGTAATTCCCCTAGGCTATTATCGAAAAAAAAAGGAATTCATTATTTAATATTATCTATGAAAGAATTTAATATTTGAGAAGAAGTACAAAATGACTTTAATGGTTATTAATGAAAGAATTTAATAAGGTCATTTTATTTCCTTGAAGCTAAAGAAATATTAAAAAGTGTTGGAAATTTGGAATGTGTTCTACAAGCCTAAAATGGTATAAGAGAGTGGTCAAAGGCTCATAAGAGATATGCTTGGTTATTCTTTCATATTGAATTTGGAGAGCTTTTTGAGAAGCTAAAAACCCTAGGATGAAAACCTATCGTGCAATGGTTCTGCCCTAGCCAATTTGTGAGAGAAGTTCAAATTTATCAGTGGTTTAAAGCAATTGAAATTTGTAAAAATTGTAAAGTCTCTTCTGGAGAGAAATTTTATAAGTTGTCAAGATTATGTTTATATGTTATTCCAAGTGGACACCAAGATGCTAAGAAAAGGTTCCAACTTTTACAATTCTATCTACCAAAAGTTCGCTGTCAAAATATTACCATACTTGTCCCCCTATTCTTGAAAGGAAAGGAAAGGATATTTTATAGTCCACAATGCCAACATTATGTATATAGGTCTACAGATGAGTTAGAGCGAACATACTTTACCCCCTTGTGGGATTTAAACTAGTGACCTCTCTTTCAAAAGCACAAATTCTCCACCACTAGGCCAACTCAAGTTGTACAATGAAGACATCACACTCTAAAATGAAATGTTTTTTGTTTCTACTTTTGGGAAAGTGCAAAAAGTACACTCTTTCTCATTAAATTTATTGGATGCGGCTAAACTGGCTCTAAAACCGTGATGTGCAAAACTTTTGTGTTATGTAGACAGGAAAATTGCGAATAAGCTAGAATGGCTGTGAGGCTCAGCAGAAGCGTTGCAGCCTGTACCCCTATGTATAACACGAAAGTTATTTTCAGTATAAGGCAATGTAGTGGGAGCGTTTTTGGAGCCAAAATAACCACGACCAAATTTATTTTGATCTTTTCCAACGAGGGTTTCACAACAGAGTTGAGAAAGTTAGTTCTTAACTGAGCATAAAGACTATTAGCTTTCCACAAAATATATATTCGAACGGCTTCATATTCGTGGCGCGAGCTTGAGGAAATGATTGGACGCAGAGATCATTCATCTTATTAGGGCGTGACTGAAGGTTTGCCATCGTTTGTTCAGTAAATTCTGCTATTTTCCTCTCCTACTTGGATGTCGTTTTGCTGTTCTAAACATTTTTACAAGAGATATGTGGGTTCTAGGTCAAATTGTGGCCATTGATAGTGGCGTTTTTAATATATTTGCCCTCATTTTGCAGTTGGAGGACAGACTTTATGCAAATTATAGGTCGTGGGGGAAGCTTATTTGGTTAACTGGAATGAAAACGTGGTAGTGTTCAGTCCATCATGAGCAATCATACCTGTGCGTGGGGTGTGATAGAAGGAATTGATGAAGATTTAAGTGAATGATGCCTGCTGCTATTCATTTCTGGGCGTTAAAATATGCATTTGCAAAACTGAACAATTTGTGAAAGGTCGGAAAATAATATCTGTCTATTTACATATAAAGGATTGTGTCATTTTGGTTTACATGTCAATGCAATGTTCAGTCAATGTATATTGTTTAAATTGGACAAAGAAGTTCTTAGACTCATATCAAATCCATGTCAATACTATTGCAAAATTGAAACCATACATTCACTCTATCAAGCAAATTGTTTGACAAAATTAATTTGAGAAAAATGAGAAAAATGGTGAATATTTTGGATGATAAGGGATTTTACAAAATTAAGCACGGTTCTAAGTGGACATGTCCCCCCAAAAAAACATGTGTTTCTAATAGGGAACATTTTTTAGATTTGGGGACTTGGATTGAGGAAACTTCCCCCAAACACCACCACCTCTACCACCTCCGCTAGGGACACTGATGGGTCACTTTCTATATGCCACATGTCGTTACATATTGATTGCAACCTTTAACTTCATGAAACTAATTTACTTTTTATGGGACATTCATAGAGATGTTGTATTGCGCATTTTGCCTTGAAGATTTCAATTCACCTCAATGTGTATATTAGCACATCCCCCTAGGCCCCCCTTACCATTGCTATGCTATTGTCCCCTCGTCATCCCCAAATTTAGGCCCTTGGTCTCCCATCCCCACATCTCCATGTCCCTTAACCAAGGAACTCAGCCATATTCAAGTTGTGGTTGGATGCAAAGATCATTGATCTTGCTAGGGTATGGCTAAATATATTGAATAGGCATATATGAACAGACTGTGGGAAAGCATCTAGAAATATTAAAAGAAAGACTTAGTTGCTCACTTAATATGCAAAAATGAAAACAAAAATGCTCAGGCAAATACTATACAAAAAGAATATAATAAAAATGAACTAATAACAAGATTTCGTATAGTTTAAATGAACAATAGAAACAAATTTACAAACAAGAAAACACTTGCAAACCTCTATGTAGTTGAGTGTTATCTAAATACCTCCAAACACAAAGAACAGAAAAAATGTTTGGGGTTGTTGGGTGTGCATCTAGAAATAAGAACCATGACTAAAATCAAGGAGAAAGGGACGTGATGATCCCAAGGTGTTTGGGGGCACAATAAAAGGAAGATGTAATAACAATGAAAAATAGAACTACTACTACTTGGGAAGGTTTGAGGAAGTCAAGGAGGATGAGAGTTGAAAAGAATTTTGTGAGTGTTGAAGAAAGTTTGGAAGTCATATGAGAGCTTTAGAGTTCAAGAGAGCCGAAAGAGAATAATATTAAGAGAGCCCAAAATGAAAAAATCATTCAAAAATGAGAGAAGGCAAGAGAAGGTTGTTGACAAGCTATTTGGAATCATCCCAAGCCATTTCCATTGGATTGGAAAGGTGACAAGTGTAAAAATGCTCAAAAACTACCAATAAATGAAAAACTATCGTAGGACACTAGCATACTAGAAAAATATAGGGTCAACTCAAAGGTGATATGAAAAAGTGACCATGAGAAACAAGAACTAAGCACCTTTAGAAATAAAAAGTTAATGCAAGGGTTGAAATGAGCCTACAAAAACACTAAGGTAATAGACACCAAAATTAACACAAAACATAGAGTGAAATTGCAAAAGTATACAATTTTTCAATACTACAAAAAGTTTGATCAAACTTACTATGTGATGTCTTTGCAATAACCTTTTTCTTCTCCTATCCACATGCTGTAATTTTATTTATCAAAATAGTTGACATCATGATATACATGTAAGGGTCAAATGAAATCACCATGAAGCAAGTTTTATGCATTTGTAGCCTTCAAAATTAGCTTCTTAAAAAATTTACTACAATCATTTTTATTTATTTTATAAGATAGGTCCATCATGAAAAAAATCTCTTTCCAAAACATTACGAAAATAGCAAACTATGTCACTTTTTAAAAAATTGAGTACATTTGACATCAATTTTCTTCTTTCATAACAAAAAAAAATCAATTAAGATAGATATGCAAAGAGAATTTTGTTATGATAAATTTAGTTCTAATTTTTAATTAGTCCTAATTAAAAAATTAATAATAAATAAAACGTTTAATAAAAAATAATTAAAAAATGTTCATGCACTAAATATTGGAGTTGATATAATTCTTTAAAAAATGAAAATATTTTTTTAATAAACATTATGTTACAATAAAATGTCATTTGCTATCAAATAATAGAAAAGTAAATAATATTTTTAATGAAAAACAACAAAAATAGTACAAAATAATTTTATTGTGAATTTTAAAAACTAGAAATTGAATATACAAAGAAAATGATACAAGTCAATAGTTTAAATTACATTCAATTGTTTGATTGTTTGTTTGGTATACTGTTAAAATATTTTTTGTGGCCCAATAAGGCTTAAGAGTGAGACACATTGTTACGTTTCATTCATTTGAATGTCAAGGATTTTATCATAATGGAAATGAATCCTTATTGTTATGGTTATTACCATGAAATTTTAGATATTAGTTTTTTCAACATTAAAATTGAACACTTGACAAATATCTTAGTGTAGGGATAATGAGTGATTTGGTGTTAACAATATTTTTTTATGTTATGTTAAACTTGCAATGTGGATTTGTTTAGTTATTTATTTGTTAGGTAAGGGTAGTAAGGAAATGGGTATAAAAATTTGACCTAATGTTTGTGGCTTGCTTAATATCTATTGCTCTGTAATAGAACTTTTGTAATTATTGTTAGGTAAGGCATCCCAACCTTGTTCATATTGATAAAATTATAAAAGTATGATATTTGGGTTATAAAATAGAAAAACTCAATTTATGGTAGATAGAGTTGATGTTTGGCCAAAATAAATTTTTTGGGTTGTTCAGCACCACCAAGGGGTGCTTGATATTGATAAAATTATAAAAGTATGATATTTGGGTTATAAAATAGAAAAACTCAATTTATGGTAGATAGAGTTGATGTTTGGCCAAAATAAATATTTTGGGTTGTTCAGCACCACCAAGGGGTGCTTGATGTGTAGGTATTTTTGGTCTCTACAATTCAAAAAGGAGGGCCCAATCAATCCCTCCAATCAAAAGTTATGGTCTCTAAAAGTTTGCATAAGAAATGTAAAAATGAGTTGGACTAATAAGAATGTTGCGAAGGGGGAGTTACACTTGTTGACTAAGTTATGATGAATGTTATAACACATCGTAAGGCATCTTTGGTTGGAGATAATGAAGCTATAATGTTTCATCCATTTTGGTCAGTAAATTAAAACAAGGTTGTGACAGGTGGAAAGTATGTTATTTTTAGTTATGGCCTCATCTTGAGATTTGGGATTTGGGTGCCAGTTTTGGGTGGGTTTAGCTCATTGTTTTCTAATTACCATCTAATCCAAATATTTCTACTAAGAAAGAGGTTAATAATTTTAGCTCTTCATTTTCTTATTTGCATTGGAGTGATTATTTTAAGAATTTACACAAGATAATCAAAGAGATGAGAATTCAGAATTTGAAAGTAGTGAATAAGTTAATGCTAGGTTTGTATGTGTTCAAAAATTGTTATTTCTTCCTCTCTCTTAAGAACGTATTATTTGAATTCAATTGTAACAATGAAGAATAAGAAACATATTTTTCTAAGGCCCAACACTGTGGAATGGTGGATGGAAAAAAAATGACTAGAGGATTATTGCTAGCTTCAGCATTCATACTTCGATAATGATTCGTTGCTTGAAGAACTCGACTTGTATGATCTATCAAATGAAGATTAGAGTAGTGGAGAAGATGAAGAGTAATTAAACACATGTGGTGCACAACTAATACCAATTACAGAATTAGATAGTCAAGGATTAGGGACATATATATCTCCAACATCTTTAGCCTTTCTCAAAATATGATGTTTCCACTAAATTCAAACCTAAATATACTTAAGTGACAAGAAAAGAGTGTAGAAGTTAATGATCAACCACGGGAGCCAACAATAATCTGTAATCAAAACACCTATCACACAAAAGAGATCAAGCAAAGATTGTATGCTCTATAACAACCAAAGAATTTTGTATTATTGCACAAAACAATATTGGAGATGCAATATTATAGATAGATTACAATGAATGAATGAATCCTTATAAATAATGAATGAATGAATCCTTATAAAAGATGAATGAAACCCTAGGTGCAACCCTAATGCTAGAAATAGGAGAACTAAAGCAATGCAAAGTAGGAGCTAAATTAAGCTCAACTACATCTAGAACTAATTCTAGAAAAACAAACTTTAGCTAACAAAAAGCACCTAAGTTTAGCTTAAGTGAAAAAAGTAATTAAAATACCTAATTAATAAATACTTAGATCATTATCCTAATTACTCCAACAACCCCCCTTTAAGATTAACTTAGGGATATGCTAAAGAGATAATGATAAATGCAAAATACATGCATAAATGAGTAATGACAACTAGGAATGATCAAGTATTCATGTACAAACCAATGCAACTCACACCAATGAGTTCTCTCTAAATGGAGAAAAGGATAAAAACCACATGAAAAAACCCCTCTCCAAAAGCAAGAGATGCGATGAAATGAAAAAGGTACTACATAAAACTAAGATGAAGGACTCCAAGTGGCCTCCCCAAGTATAGAATCGGTCACAAAAGTACAATCAATATCTCCCCATAAGAGAGAAAGAAAGAGACAATTTATCCTCACATAATGAAGAAGCTCCAATGCCAAAGATGAAGGCTCAAGGACAAATGCTAATGAATATCCAAAAGCGGCAAATCGTGTTCCTCCCCTTAGGAAGAAACAAAATAAGTGGACAAGGTTGAAACAACTCCATGAAAGGAAATGGAAGGAAAAGTCTCACGATGTGTGACATGAAAGATTGAATTGTTAGAATCTCTATTACCGGAGGAAAACTAAGAGGGGGGTGAATCAGTTTTCCACAAGTTAAACAATTAATGCAGTTTCTAAACCATTTACCAAAGCACAATTTAAACAGCACAGTGAAAGATAAAACATGAAAGCACAGAACACACAACACCAATATTTTGATGTAGAAAACCCAGTAAAGGGAAAAACCATGGTGGGAAACCCTACCCATAGTCAGATAATACTTCTGTAGCCTTATGTGAAATAATTACAATGGGGATTGCACTTGCAATCAGGCCAACCGCCTAGAGCTCACTGTTCATCACAAAAGGGAAGTTTCACTGACTTACATTAAAATCGGACTACAATCTAGAGAAATTAAACTATGAAAATAGCATCTCCTAATGCTTGATACAGTTCTGGTTAAGCACAGATGTCTGCCCTTCAATACAAAACCTTCACAACCCTTTGTTGAGTGATATGACCTTGTTCGTACATAAACCTCTCTCAGATAATGCAAACATAACCATACCGATATTCCATACCATACCATACCCAAATTACATGAATAAGTCATCTATAAATACAGATCATCAACCTTGATAACAAGGTCGGCTAAACCCTAAACCCATAAACCATAATTACAAAAATTTCATCACACAATACCACCAGACCAATATTATGATTTACATTACATAGCATGGACCTAATTCAAATTTCCAAACAATTATATCCATCGGAAATTCCACTAAGACCAATTCCAACACGTTTCACCAACTGGTAGAAACCCTTAGTGTTAATAACAAAGAATAACCAACCAAACCCAAATAGGATCACCAAATCATCACGCCAGCCAATGCAAAGCCACCAAACAATTAGGACATGATCAAGAATGTCTTCAACATGTTAGGAACCATTTCTATAAGCCGAACCAAAATCACTTAACCAAAACATCGAATATCACCAACCAGTACCAAGAAATATCAACCAGTAATCCAGAACATAACTGATAGCTTTCGAAGCACCAAATCGTGAACCAACTGAATGTGACAAGCATATAACCATCTTGAATGACCATCCAAAACTGAAACAACCAATCTGATCATACCAGATCAGAATCTCTGATAACCAAGTCCAACCGAGATAGTAGCAACCAACCGGGACAGAACCATATCCAACAGGAGCACAATGTTGACATCAATGACAACACATAAACAATTTCAACATATTACCAACAATCTACCCCTTTGGCATTGATGGCAACACTGAATGTTAAAAACATCCAAGTGTCAAGGAATGCCAACAATCTCCAAAACTCCAAAACTGATCTGAAATATCTCCCCCCCTAATATTTTTTATTTTTCTCATGAACATCTCTCCCCGTTTGACATCAATGACGAAGGTTTGATGCCAAACCAAATAGCTGACTACTCCCCCTGAGTAGCAGCATCATCCCATCAACCCAGATCAAAAGATAGTTTTGATAAGCTCACCGGATTGATGCATCCCTACAGCAATTGTTAGAATCTCTTATATTGGAGGAAAACTGAGAGGGGGGGTGAATCAGTTCTCCACAAGTTAAACAATTAATGTAGTTTATAAACCATTTATCGGAGCATAATTTAAACAGCGTAGTGAAAGATAAAGCAGGAAAGCACAGAACACGCAACACCAATATTTTGATGTGGAAAACCCGGTAAAGGGAAAAACCACGGTTGGGAAACCCTACCCACAGTCAAATAATACTTCTACAACAGTATCTGAAATAATTACAATGGGGATTGCACTTGCAATCAGGTCAACTGCCTAGAGCTCACTTCTCATCACAAAAGGGAAGTCTCACTGACTTACATAAACATCAGACTACAATCCGGAGAAAATGAACTGTGAAAATAGCATCTCCTAATGCTTGATACAGTTTCGGTTAAGCACAGATGTCTGCCCTGCAATACCAAAACCTTCACAACCCTTCGCTGAGTGATATGACCTTGTTCGCACATAAACCTCTCTCAGAAAATGCAGACATAACCATACCGATATCCCATACCATACCATACCATACCATACCATACCCAAATTACATGAATAAGTTGCCTATAAATATATATCATCAACCTTGATAACAAGGTTGGCTAAACCCTAAACCCATAAACCATAATTACAAAAATTTCATCACACGATACCACCGGACCAATATTATGATTTATATTACATAGCATGGACCTAATTCAAATTCCCAAACAATTATATCCACCGAAAATTCTGCTAAGACCAATTCCAACACGTTTCACCAACCAGTAGAAACCCTCAGAGTTAATAACACAGAATAACCAACCGAACCCAAATAGGATTGCCAAATCATCACACCAGCCAATGCGAAGCCACCAAACAATTAGGACATTATCAAGAACGCCTTCAGCATGTTAGGAACCATTTCTATAAGCTCGACCAAAATCACTTAACCAAATCATCGAATATCACCAACCGATACCAAGAAATATCAACCGGTAATCCAAAACATAAGCGATAGCTTCCGGAGCACCAAATCATGAACTAACTGAATGTGACAAACATATAACCATCCTAAATAACCATTCAAAACTGAAACAACCAATCTGATCATACCAGATCAGAATCTCTGATAACCAAGTCCAACCAAGATAGCAGCAATCAACTGGGATAGAACCATATCCAATCGGAGCACAATGTTGACATCAATGACAACACAAACAATTTCAGCATATTGCCAACATGAACAACTATCCAACTATCTGAATCAAAAGATGCCAAATCAACTAAAGCAAATCCAAACAATTATGAAGTTACTTGTTGAACAACTTGTAAAGGCACTGAAGATGGAATGAAAAGAATGTTCAAACTACCATCAAGGAGGAATGAAATACCTCAATCATGTCTGCAATGCCTGAAGTATGTGAAGTATCAAACAATGTTGCAATATCTGGAAAGTACTCATCCCACTCTATTGAAATTGGAAGGGAAAAATCACCATGATAAACTAAACTGATCTCTAAAGAAGCGGGAGGTGGAGGAGGATCAAAACAAGTCTTAGGAACAAAGGTGGATGACTAAAGCACACATAGGTTCAAGTTACCAAACCTCTCCTAAAATTTATGATCCACTTTCGATGCATGAGAGATAGGACCAAATAAATTCTCAATGGGAGAAAATTGAGAGAACCCATACAACTGTGTTACATGATCGACACAGCCAACTGCAATAAGCTCTCTACTATGAAGATCTCTTATAAGCACTAAATAAGGTGTGAACTCAATTGTCTTGTTTGTCCCATTGTGAGTAATCTAGTAGATAGAAAGAAGGATAGAAGATAATCTAGTGACACAAAGAACATTATTGAATGTGCCACCATCAACCTCAATAGAACCAATCCCATTAACACTCATGTAAGTGTTATTACCCATCAATATATGTGGAAATCAATGATGCTCAAAAGAAGAGAGCATACCCTTTGATGGTCCCATATGATGTGAAGCTTTTAAACATAGAAGCCACCTAGAGGACTGAAGATGTGTTGATGCAAAGAGAGCATGGCCCTTCATCTTGTCTTCACCACATGTCGATGAAGAAGACTCAGAATGTCCAAGTCCTGAAGTGGTCGAAATGATTCACTAGATAAAGGTGGATGAATATTATTCTTTTGAAGAAGTTCTTCCAACTCACTAATAGGCTTTGCATAACACTAATTCTCATCAAATCTTGTCTTGGTGCAATAAGCACACTTAGGCTTGTCCTTTCTGGATGAAGGCCTCATGGAAGAGGCGGAAGAATCCGAATCATGTGCATGAGACTTCGAAGTTGGAGGAAGCTGAGTAAACTATGCACCTATGTTCTTTTGCTTCTATTTCTTTTGTTTCCTTGTAGATGTAGGAGTCTGAGCAACCAAGGCCTGAGATTTGGAACCAGAAACCAAATCAAGTTGTGACAACTTGGCTTGCTCCTATGTCAAGCACTCACAAAACACCTCAAATGAAGGCATGGTGAATGTGGTACCCAAAACATCCATGGTGGAATAAAATGATGAAGCAAAGAATTGAAATTAGCCTCAAAGCTCAGACAGAATCACAAAGATGCACTCCTTGACAGTCTTATGCTTGACACAACCTTGTAATTATGATTTGATGGATTTAAACTTATCCAAAAACTCTTCAATGGGAATAATTAATCAAGTGTCAATGATGTCAAATCTATATTAAGTTGAAGTGCACAAAACTAATAATACCCCCAAAATTTTGCTCAAATTTGAGCCACATATCCCTAGGAGTGGTGCAAGAATCAATATGGAACTAGAGATTGTTTGAAACATGTAGGCCAATCAAACCCATAGACTAATCCATCTTATCCCTATGCTAAATAATCTCAAACTCATGAGTCAAACTAGGTTGGGTCTTATCTAGACAAGACCATAAACCACCTAGACCGAAGCAATCTAATCATTGTAGTCTTCTAGCTATGATAGTTTTGAGGGGTGAGTTTCTTAATTGAAGGATTTTCCATTACAATAAGGTTAGAGAAATATAGGAATCTAAAATATGATGATTCTACCCGCCCATAACAAGAAAAACGAACTCGTTTGCACTTGAATAAGTTGAGAAATAAAAAAATCAACAAATGGTAATAACCAGAATCACTAAGTACCTAGTGAATATTCTAGAAAAATTGATTTTAGATCTAAATAGAGGACTCTGATATCTTTCTGACAATGTGTAGAAGTCAAAAAATGGAGTCTGGATATGCAAGATATGGCCCCGGAAGTGTAAAACTCAAGGCTAACTTTAGATGCCTGGTACGAAAAATTGGTGCAGAATCTTATCAAACCATCAGCAAAATTAGAGATCGGAACCAACTTTTCAATGATATCTTGTTTTCCCGATTTTGACTTTGTATCACAATGTTATGGTCAAAAAACCAACTATAGTTATTAGGATTTGGAGGGCAAACAGGGTCAAATTGGTCAACTGTTGATGTCAGCAAGAATATTCCCAAAATATTTCCCTTTGCTAGAAAAAAATCCACCTGAAAAATATTCCTTAGATCCACTAGAATATTCTTAAAAATATTCCCTCTGAATATTTGTGACGTCTAGGGTACAGGTTCGTACGATACAAATTTTTATGCCCTTAAAAAAAATTGCAATTTTTTTCAACTACTTCAATTTTTGCAATTTGGCAGATGATCTTAGGGTTTTTGGGCCTTCTGAGCGTGATGGTGACCTTCCTTTTCCACCAAAGTACCCAAATTTTTCAGCTACCCTCAAATGTGACCTCAATTTTCATGCCCTTAGCCAATTTGACCTGATTTTTCAACTGCTCGTATTTTGATGAAACTGTTGGCCATTTGGAGGAATTGATTATGTGTTGCATTGATGTTTTGTCATTGATGTCAACACTAGTTGTTTCGGATGCTTTACTAGCACCCTTCCGGTCCCAGTAGGATGTGTGGTTTCTGGTTGGTTTGGATCCGGCATGATTCGGTATGCTCTGGTATGATTTGGTTATGGAATTGGCTTATTCATGCTACTCATATTCATATTCAGTCAGTTTGTTTTGGTCTTGTGATCGGATGCTATCATGTTTGCTTAAAAGCTTGGTTTGTGGTTCCGGTGAGAGTTTCATCAACAGAGCTTTGATGAAGACTTTGATGATATGCATAAGCGGTGTTGGTGCAGCTTCTGGTGGAGATTCAAGATGCTAATGGTGATCATGTTCGAGACTTGGCGAATTAGGATCATTGCTTTAGCATGTGGACCTATATTGGGTCCCGATTGATCTAGGTTATAGACCGACTTAATGTAACGTGTGGATTGGACCTCTCAATGTGTTTTTGGGATATCTGATAGGTTGAATATTATTTGTTTCGTCTAAGGCCGACATGTTTTGTAATTATGTAATTGGTTTATTGTCTGGTGGTCGACCTGATTGTTTATGGTCGAGGGTTTGTATATATATATATATGATGTAAGATCTCATTGTAGATCATGGTCAAGAAATGGGATATAGATATATGATGTGTGAATAATGTAATATCATTCAACCAGAGGATTTAGTCAATCATTGGAAATCGAGTTGGGTTTATATAAGAGCATTTAGTCCTCCGGTATTGAGCTTACCCGGAACTATACTCAAGCATAGGAGATGTTATCTTTATAGTTCATTCATTCTTCCGGATTGTAGTGTGGATATCTATGTAGTCAGTGCATTCTAGGTTGTTGGCCTTCCTACAAGTGCATTCCCCTCAATTGTAATTCACATACTTATTGCAGAAATATTATCTGACTGTGGGTAGGCTTCCCACCATAGTTTTTCTCTTTACCAAGTTTTCCACGTATAAATCTTGGTGTCATGTGGATGGTATTTATTCTCTGATTATTGTTTATGCTTAATTAGTTCAACTGCTATTCCGATATTTGGTTTAAGCATTCTGGTATTAATGTTTTAGTTTTCGGTATTAAAGTTTTAATTGCTAAATATTCTGGTAATCTGTGACAACTGATTCACCCCCCCCCCCCCCCCCGCCTCTCAATTGTCTTCTGGTTATTTAAACTTTCTAATAATTGGTATCAGAGCTTTGTTCCTCTCTGTAGAAAGCTTAACTACTTGAGGAAGATCCTATGGAGAGTAATAGTTTAAGTTCATCTAGCTCATCTAAAGCTATCTTTCAAAGAGATATTCCTAGGCTTGATGGAACAAATTATATCGTATGAAAGATTCGGATGGAGACTCATCTCAGATGTCTTGGAAAGGAGATTTGGGAGATCACACAGAATGGTGTTACACCTCATAATCCGGCATCTGGCGATCCTCCTCCAATAAACTTGGATAAGGAGCTTGAGAATGATTGTAGAGCAAGAGAAGTCCTCTTGTGTGCACTTTCTGATCATCAAATAATGAGATTAACTGACAAATCATCTGCAAAGGTTATATGGGATAAGTTGGAGACTCTTAATGAAGGTGACCCTACTGTGAAGATTGCTAAACTTGATGCTTACCGGGTGAGATATGAAAATCTGAAGTTGGAAGAAGATGAAAGGATTACTGCATTCATGGAAAGGGTAAATGAGATTGGTATGGGAATTCAATGTTGTGGTGGAACTCTGAGTGGAGATGAAATTGTTTCTAAAGTTTTGAGAGCCCTACCACCAGCTTACAAGATGAAAGCTACTGGTATTAATGAGTTGAGAATAATGGCTCAGATTTCTGTCAACAAAGATACCTTGGTTGGGAAATTATCTACTTTTGAGCTTGAAGAATTTGGACCTTCTGGAGTTGTGAAGTCTAAACCTTATTTTCATGCATCTACATCATCAACCGGTAAGCAAGATTGGAAAGCTTTATATACAAAGGAATTGGACGATATGAAAAGAGAAGATGATGAGTTTGAGCAACTTGAAGCACTATTTGCTAGAAGAGTACCTAAAAGACCGGTAGGATGTAAGTATGAAGGAAAAGCACCTTTTAAATGTTTTGCATGTAATAAGATTGGTCATTTTGCATCTAGATGTCCTAAAAGGAATTCAAGATTTGAAGAGAGAGTTAGAAGATATTTTAAGCCTAACCCTGGATATCAGAACAAGTATAAGTACAAGAAAAACAGAGACAAATCATGCTACATAGCGGATGAGGAAGGTGTGACTGACTCTGATGATGAACCAGCAGAATATTTTTCTAGTGGTTCCAGCAATGGAAAGGAATGGGTGTTCTTGGCTATCAAGGAAAATATTTTGGCACTGGAAGACAATGTACCTGAAGAGAAGGCGCTTGCTGCTAAAATTGAAGATAAGGATGAATGGGTAATTGTTAGTGGATGTTCACATCATATGACTGGAGATAAAAGGAAGTTTCTATCTTTGCAAGAATTTGATGGTGGTTTGGTTAGATTTGGAGATGACAAAGCATGTATGATCAAAGGAAAAGGAACTATATCATTGGATGGTAAGCACAATACTAATAATATTTATTTTGTTGAAGGTTTGAAGCATAATCTTTTGAGTGTAGGACAATTGGTGGATAAGGGATTTCAATTACAATTCAAGGATGGAAAATACAAAATCATTAACAAATCTAGTTTGGAGAATGAAGCCAATACATAGACAAAAGGTAATATATTTCATTTGAATTCTGATGAGAAGACATGTTTGATTGCAAAAATTCATGAGAGTTGGCTATGGCATAAGAGGCTATGTCATGTGAATTTTGATTGCATTGTAAAGATTAGTTCAACTAAGGCAATTAGAGATAGACCTAAGATTGTGAAGCCCTATAATCCGATATGTAAAGAATGTCAAATGGGGAAAATGGGTTAGAACCTCTTTTAAGAGTATACAAAATAAATCTAATGATGTTTTTGATATTATGCATACTAATTTGTGTGGCCCTGCTAGAGTTAAAAGTTTTCAAGGTGATAGATATTTTATGCTAATCATTGATGATTATTATAGAATGACGTGGGTTAGTTTTCTAAGGGAGAAATCTGAAGCTTTTGAAAAGTTAAAAATATTTAAGGCTAAAGTGGAAACTGAGACGAAATTGTTGATTAAATGTTTGAGGTTAGATCATGGTGGAGAATTCACATCCAGTGAGTTTAATAACTTTTGTGAGAAGCATGGTATAGGGAGACAATTTTCTGCTCCCCGGACACCTCAGCAGAATGGAGTTGTGGAAAGGAAGAATAGAACTATCTTGGATGTTGCTAGAACAATGATGATGGAAGCTACTCTACCTCATATCTAATGGAGATAAGCAGTAAACACAGTGGTTTATACATTCAACGGAGTACATATCAAAGGAGAAATTGGCAAGACACCTTATGAATTATGGTTTGGCAATACACATATAGTTAAATATTTCAGAATCTTTGGTAGTAAATGTTATATCAGAAGAGATAATATCATTGGAAAATTTGATCCTAGATGTGATGAAGGCATATTTCTTGGTTATTCTAATGAAAGCAAAGCATATAGATGTTATATCAAGAGATTGCAAATAATTGCAAAGAGTGCTAATGTCAAGGTGGATGAGTTGAATAGAGGTCAAATCAGAGTTTATGAGAAGGAACCAGCGATGAAAATGATTATATCTAAATCGGTAGCATCTTTACCAGAATAGAGTGTTGAACCAGTTACTCCAGCGGTATCATAAAATTCAACAGTAACTAAAGAACCGGGAAGAGGAACAGAGAGTCAGAAGACTCCTAGGTATGTGAGATTGAATCATTCAGAAGATCAGATAATTGGGGATAAGAACAATGGAGTGATGACAAGAAGAAGACTGGCAACTAATGAGGTATGTTTAATTTCTTAAGTTGAACTGGTATCAGTAATCGAAGCATGTAAAAATGAATGTTGGTTGAAAGCTATGGAAGAAGAATTAGATCAGATTGAGAAGAATAACACATGGACTTTAGTTCTTGGACCTAAAAATAAGAATGTAATTGGAACTAAATGGGTTTTTAGAAATAAATTGAATGAAGATGGTCAATTTGTAAGGAATAACACTAGATTGGTTTGTAAAGGATATTCTCAGAAGGAAGGAATTGATTATGAAGATACTTTTGCATCTGTAGCTAAGATTGAAGTTGTCAGATTATTTCTTGTGTATGTTACCCATAAGAACTACAAGGTTTATCAGATGGATGTTAAGTGTGCATTTTTGAATGGGGATCTTGTTGAGGAAGTTTATATTGAACAACCTGATGATTTTTCACTATCAGATGATAAAAACATGGTTTGTAGGTTAAGGAAAGCCTTATATGGATTGAAACATGCACCTAGAGCTTGGTATGCAAGGTTGGATAAATATCTTTTGAAGCTTGGTTTTACTAAGGGTAATGCTGATGGTAATTTATATTATAAGATCACTGATGATGATATACTCATTATTGAAGTATTTGTTTATGACATTATTTGTGAAGGTGAAGATAAGTTAGGCATGGAATTTTCTAAGAATATGGAGAAGGAATTTGAAATGTCTATGATTGGGGAAATCATTTTTTTCTTAGGTTTGTAGATTACTCAGACTATCAAAGTTATTTTCATCTGTCAAACTAAGTATGCTAGGGAATTGTTGAAGAAATTTGGTATGGGAGATTCTAAACTGTTAAGTACTCCTATGGTTACAAGTGAGAAATTGACAAGGAAAGATGTTTATGCACCAGTAAATCCTACAAGATATAAATAAATGATTGGAGGTCTACTTTATTTGATTCAGAATAGGCCTGACATAATGAATGTTGTTTGTATTGCATCTAAATTTTAGAGTGATCCTAGAGAAAATCATGAGAGTGTGGTGAAAAGGATTTTTAGATACTTGCAAGGTACATCAGAATATGGTTTGTGGTACCCTAAGGATGATGACTTTATTTTATGTGCATATACAGATGTTGATTGGGCTGGAGATGTTGATGACTGGAAAAGCACTTCGGGTGGAGCTTTCTTTCTTGGAAAGATGTTGGTTTCATGGATCAGCAAGAAGCAATCATGTACTTCTTTATCTACTGTTGAAGTTGAGTATGTTGTTGTTGCTACTAATTGTACATAGGTTCTATGGATGAAGAAAATGTTGAAGGATATCAAAGTGCATTGCACTAGACCGGTAGTTATTCACTGTGATAACTCTGCTACTATTGACATATCAAAGAATCTGGTATTTCATTCTAAGACAAAGCACATATCTATCAAGTATAACTTTATGAAGGAGAAGGTGGAAGAAAATGAAGTTAGATTGGTTTATGTGAACACTAAAGAGCATATTGCAGATATTTTCACTAACCTTTGCCTAAAGAATCATTTGAGTACCTGAGAGACAGGTTAGGGGTTTCTGCCCCTCCGGCAGAGAATTGATTGATGTGTTTTGGCATCAGTCTGGTATGTATTATCAGAGATATTATTCATTCTGGCAATGATGTGGGGATGCTACTACTCAGGGGGAGTAGTTAGCCTTGTGTTTCAATGGTTTTTGTTTTTGCTTTGATATTTTTGTCAGATTTCTGACATTGATGTCAAAGGGGGAGAGATATTGATGTGAAAAAAAGGAGTTGTATACATTAGGGGGAGAGAGATATGTGTAATTTAGAGCTTTACAGAGATATTATTCAAAGGGGAAGTTTGGTCTTTATTTCAGTACTTCATTTCTATATCTTTGAGTGGGAGATTGTTGGTTCTCTTCCATTGGGGGAGACTTGTTTGGCATTTCTTGTTACTTAGATGTTTTTCACATCTAGTGTTGCCATCAATGTCAAAAGGGAAGATTGTTGGCCATTTGGAGGAATTGATTATGTGTTGCATTGATGTTTTATCATTGATGTCAACACCAACCATTTTGGATTCTTTACCGACACCCTTCTGGTCTCGGTAGGATGTGTGGTTTCTGGTTGGTTTGGATCCGGCATGATCCGGTATGATTTGGTTATGGAATTGGCTTATTCATGCTACTCATGTTCATATTCAGTCAGTTGGTTTTGGTCTGGTGATTGGATGCTATCATGTTTTCTTGGAAGTTTGGTTTGTGGTTTTGGCGAGGGTTTCATCAACAGAGCTTTGATGAAGATCTTTGATGATATGCATAAGCGGTGTTGGTGCAACTTCTGGTGAAGATTCAGGATGCTGATAGTGACCATGTTCAAGACTTGGTGGATTGGGATCATTTCTTTAGCGTGTGGACTTATATTGGGTCTCGGTTGATCTAGGTTATGGACTGGCTTAATGTAACATGTGGATTGGACCTCTCGATGTGTTTTCGAGATGTCTTATAGGTTGAATATTATTTGTTTGGTCTAAGGCCGACATGTTTTATAATTATATAATTGCTTTATTGTCTGGTGGCCGACTTGATTGTTTATGGTCGAGGGTTTGTATATATATTGATGCACGCCAAAAAGGATGTACAAGACACATAGATTCAAACGTTAGTGTTGTTAGCGACAATAAAAAAATGAAAGACAAATGAAACTATGATCCTAAACATGCATACCAAGAGAGATATAAAACATATAATGAAAAGCATACAAAAATGAAGGAAGGAAATAAAACCCCCCAAGATGCTCTCCAACATGTTCGTAGTTGCTCCTCCCTTGTTCCTCTCCTCTCCAAGTTCCACATGAGTGTAGCCCTAAGCTTTTTGCATTACTTATGGATGTCTTATGGAGATTCAAGATTATGAAAAATGAAAATAACTGCTTATGCAAGTGTAAACAAGCTAATATGAGAAAAGCACCTTATTTATTCTATGTTAATTCTAGCAAAAATAATAACACAAAATGCTTCTAAAATGTTCTCTCAAAATGACTATAAATCTGATGCTTAAATATTTATGGATACTTTTGAAGAAGGAATGGGCTCTATTTATGGGAAAACTGGAGAAATGGATGGTTGAGATTGAGTAATCTCAACAAGGGCCAGGATTGATGGGATTATGATCCATGTGATGGCTTTCAACCCAATCCCAGAATGAAAAATATCAACATGAGATGGCTTGAGAGGACAGGGAAGAAGCATTAAATGCTTGAGATGATATGAAGGTTATCTTAGGAGGTAAAGTTAGGCTTGAGTCAATGAATAAAGCTTTTATCCAATGAATAATGTTTTTATCCAATGGACAAACTCTTGTGCAAGAGTTAGTGGGGATAACCATGGTCAAAGCAATAAATACTTGAAGAGACCTATGAGTTAAATGGGGGTTGAGTTAGAGGGAAAGCCTCTAACCATGTGGGCAAGTTGAATTAACCATTAATGGTTATGTAAGAGCCATAAATGGCTATGTAAGAACCATTAATGGTTTGGAAGACTTTAGGGGTTAACTTGTTGAAGAGATAAAGCCTTTAATGCTTTTCAAAGACTTTGGAGGCTTTGAGAAGTGACTTTAAGTTGCTTAGAAATGTGACAATAATTAGGGGATGGGATTAGGCTAATTAGGAATGGTTTAGAAGAATCTAGAAGAGGTTTAGGAAGCAAGTGGATTTGGTGGGTGAGAGAAAATAGGATTTTAATTAAAATAAAATTACTTTATTTCAACCAAATGGTGCAACTTACATCTGTAGGAGAATGCAAGTGGGGGTATTTTAGGGATTTAAATAAATATTTATTTATTTATTTAAAGGAAGAAAGGGGATAAATTAAATAAATATGTTTTATTCATTTAATTGATTGTTAGAGTGTGGCTTAATGAATAAATTTAAATAAATTGAATAATTTATTTAGTTAATAGAAGAAGAGGTTGAGGATGAATTAATTAAACATTAATTTAATTAACTGATTATTGATGGTTAAAATAATCAAATAAGTATTAAATATTCATTTAATTAAGTGGACAGATTTATATGTCAACATTTGCCCCTCTTTGAGATAGTGTGGTTTATCACGTCGTTTCAAAGAAAGAAAAATAGGTATGAGAAATATGTCCCATAAATGTTAATTTAGTGGGTGGTATGCCCCCTCAAGAGATGGTCTGAAAAAATTCAAAAAATCGGGCGATCTCTCGAAAAAGAGAAAGAAGTTGGGGGGAGATAGAATAGAAGAAATTAGAAAAAATGGTGAAAGAATGGGAGAAACCAGAGTTAATATGGAGAAATGAGAGGCTTCTGAAGTTCATAGGGACCATGGCACAAATGTAATGTTGTGTTGTTGATTGATACTATACAATTGATCAAAATTGGTTGGACAATCTAGTGCAATTGGTTGAATTGCCCCAGTTGAGTCAAAGCGTGACAGTTGATGTCAGTTGTTCGCCTGGACAAGATAAAGTCTGAGTAAGTGAATCAAAGTGACCTGTTGTGACTTAGACAATTGTTAGAATTGCCCGATGAAGTCAAGGTATTTGAAGCAAAATACTTTTTGAGACTTAGACAATTGATGCAATTGTCCATTTTGATTGTGTTTGATTGGTTGATCAATTGATTGTGTTTGCATTGTAGGTTGGTTGTGGTGAATCATAGCAGCCTCATTGAGACTAGGTCACTGTAATAAATGTTCGTTGTAGTCTACGATGGTCATAATTGATTACCTGATTAGACCTGAAGATACTTGATCAAAAAGTATCTGTTGATAGTCTAGGTGTGCGTGAGTCGATGTACCTATGTAGATAGAGTAACTTGCTTTGCTTATAGGAGGACCTAGGATGGGAAACGCAACCCCTCCTGTTAGAGATGGACGGTGATGAACGTGGCTTGATTAGTTTGATGCAATGTTAGATAGAAGGTATGGAGAACCTAGGATGGGAAATGATGCATGGTATGCATTTATGATGATGACCTATAGAGGGAGATTTAGGGGGATGATTCAATGTTAGATAGAAGGTATGGAGGACCTAGGACTCATTCCTATGGAAGAGGATCAACAAAAGAGAGTATGCATTGTCATTACTATGTATGAATGATATGCAGCAATATGGATTTATGGATGGATGGAATGCAACGGAATGCCATATATATAGATGAGATGAAATGATGATCCATAGATTATTCACAATGATTTATTTTCATCATCGAGCATGGTAGTATCGTTCTTGGCCGAGGTAGCAGGAACCAAGTTTGCGCATTTCACCTATAAGCAAGCATCGCAGACAAGGAAATTTCCCCTCCATTCTGGTTCATGTGTATATGATCAAGGTATATGTTGTAGTCAGTAAACCATAGTGATCCATGACTATATTTGTGCATAGGATCACGTAGCTTAGTGAACTTCCCACATAGCCCCAGAACATCATTGGAACAATCTATAGACAACAAACAAAGAAAAAGATATCAAGAACCATCCTGGCTACTCTAATCACTTGTGGATATCTTGGAGTAGCATAGGAACTTTATAAATAAATAAATAACAAACTGAACAAGTACTTTTTATCCAAACCAAATTTTCTTGTCAAAGAAAATGTTATCATGTCTTGTCTGTGAGGAAGGATGCATCCTTGTGAAGACAGTTGTGTGTAGATGTTTTGATTGGTTGGTTGATTTGATAAGTGGTCATCATTTGAGTAGCTTAAAATGTTTGTTTGGTTTCTGTTGCGATGTGTATGTACAAAGAATAATATATATTGCAATTTTTTTGATTGATTTTTGATGTTTTTGTCATGTTTTTGGATTTTGTGAATGTTTTTGGGATTTGTCAAGATTTTATGAATTTTGGTATTACCTTTAGGATGTTTTTTAATGAAGAACTCAACAAATCACAAGTAATGTATAATCCACTTCCATCAGTAGGTTAAGAGCATTGCCCCCAATTAGATGTTGCTATGAAAGTGGGATGCAGGACACATGAAGTACTAACCCTATCATAGATCAATAACAAGCCATGGTTTGAATGATGGGTGAATGAATGCAAAGGATGTGATCGCAACAAGTCTGAAAGAAAATGGAGTCGTAGCCTTTACGAATGGTGCCTGTTTACTAGGTTTTCACCACCGTACTGACCCAAGGCGCCACCGAAGTGGTTTTCACCGTTTGAATGCATGATTTTTCTTTACTATTTTCTTGATGTTTTGGTATTTTAATTTTTTTTCAAGATTGTTTTCTGAATGTTTTTGGTATTTTCTGATATATTTGAAGGAGCCTGATGCTTTGCACAGCTTATGTATGAAACCGTTTCAGGTGCATGTTGTTGATCGAATCTGCTAGTGGTTCTCCTTCTGAAGTTTCCAACTGATATGCCCCAAACTCGAAGATGGCAGTGATGACATACGGACCCAGCCAATTGGATTCAAACTTGCCTTGGTGTTCTCTATTTAGTTGGTTGCGAGGATTCTTCCTAAGAACAAGATCACCTACCTCAAATGTGTGATGTTTGACCCGATGATTGTAGCTTTTTCTCATGCATTGTTGATAGGCTTTTAGGTGGTTGTATGCAGCTTGTCACCTTTCATCAAGCAGTTCTAAGTCCTGAAAACGTGAGACTCGATATGCTTCATCATCTATCAGATTGTACAAGGAGATCCGTAGAGATGGTATTGAACCAATGGAAAATATCTTGGTGCAAGATTAGATTGTTAATTCGAATCAAAGCACAAAACATGGAAATAAAAGACATAAAACAAACAATATATGATACCTTGACAAGAGAGTTCTCGTGTTCCTCTGATTTGGACTCTTGATGAAGCCAAGAATGTGCCTCTCCTTAGCTTGATCTGATTGGTCCAATGTAGATATGTAGTTGGTTCTCCAAAGTGTGCGCAAATGAGGATGGAGATGGATAGATGGATGGAAGAGTGAAATCAAAGTGGCTAAATATGCAAGTGGGGATGATTTGGCTAGAGTTTGGGTATCTAGATGGATTTCACTAAGCAAATTAGCACCATGCACTTACAAGATTTGGAGATGAGATATGAGGGAATGGAGTCCTCAATTTATAGGAAGAGAGGAGGAGAAATGGAGGACTAGGATTGACCCAAGATGGAGGGTCAGGATTTCTTGTGAGTCCACAGAAGGCCCAAGAGGAGGTGTGGAGACCAAGAGATATGCCTTAAAGGCATTTCTTGTCTCCACACTCCTCAAGGTTCATTGGGAAGACTTCCCAATGTGCCTAGGGAACAACAAGGGATAGGATATTCCTTGAGGGATAAAGATGAAGAATTAAAAATTATTCAAAAGGGATGATCATGGGGATTGGAGGAATAAGGAGGAGTTAAAAATTCCTTGGAGGATGGGATGCCTAGACGAATGTGAGATTTTGAAAATATCACATTCACCTAGGAAAAGAGCATTTAAGGAGAGTGGTTGGATGGAAGGGACAAGGAGTTGACTTTGTGGCTAATCATGATGATTAACCACTAGCAACTCATTAGGAGAGGGATTAGAGGAAAGATTAGATGGGATTAGGGTAGATAAGATTTGTAGGAGGATTTGACTAGGAGAGAGAATGAGTGGAGGGAATTAAAAATTAGAAGAATAATGCTAAGTGAGTTGAGGGAGTTTCTAGAAGAATTTATTAGGTTAATGATGGATTAGGAAAAAGGTGATTTGTAGGAATCACTTAGGTTAACTAATTAATTGAAGTTAAGAGGAGGAATTTGAGGAGTTTTAATATTGAATATTTTTAGAAGAATAAAAGGGGGTTGATTTATTAAATAAATCAATCAACAGACCATAGTGACAATATTAATTATAATTAATTAATATTGAGGAGGAATTAAAATTTGGCATAATTAATAAATTAATTATGTCAGGAACTTTAAAATAATTAAAATAATTATTTTTAAGTGTCTACATTTTGCCCCTCTTTTACACAGCAGCAAATTTGGCGGTGGGTAAAAGATAGAAGAAAAATAAATAGATGCCCCAGAGTAAAGCGTGGGAGGTGTATGCCCCCTCAAGAATTTTGTCGAAAGGAAAATTGATGAAAAATTCTCGAAATAAAGAAGAAAGAATTTGAATGGACGAGATGAGTGAAAGAGAAAGAGGGAGCAGATGTAGAAAACGTAGAAGAGCATATAGAAGAAGAGAGACCGCGGGGGGAATGGGCCCTCGAGGGGACCCATATAAGACACAAAGCGCCCAATGAGGGGTCATTGTTACACACAAGCCTTGGAGCCAATCAGAGCCTAGAAGAGAGAAGGATGTATGGATCGCATTCCCACCCGTGATCATCACGCCAAGAGGATCTGACGATACGACAGACCCACCAGCTATGGACCAGTGGTATGTAGGACTATCCCCCCTTTTGATTTTTTAGGTTAAGGGTAGAATTTGGGCAATATCACGGATCCATACCTGCGGCATAGCGAACAGCTTCGTACACTGAGAGTGTGCGATCTCATAGGACACAGAGTCAGCGGCCGACACAGAGCCAACAGACAGGTGGATCGGTGGGTTTTAGGCCACCGAGAGGAGGGGAGCAGGAGGATCAGGTGGAGGAGGTACAGAGGAGGGGGGTGGAGAGATGGGAGGGGAGAGATATCTCCATTTTGGCTTGTGTGTCATATTTTGACCCTTCGGGGTGATCATTGTACCATTACAGACATATTCACCTTTTTTTCTTTTTTTTGAGCTTTTATATATATGTGTGTGTGTGTGTGTGTGTGTGTGTGTGTGTGTGTGTGTGTGTGTGTGTGTGTGTGTGTGTGTGTGTGTGTGTGTGTGTGTGTGTGTGTGTGTGTGTGTGTGTGTGATTTGTGGTGATGGATGATGTGTGTACTTTATTATGATGGATTCTATTTATTTTCTTGTAATGTGATGTATGGATGGATATGATGTGCTGACCTATTTGTGATGCAGTGTGGATGCTTCTATATGTATGCCTATGATATGCGACTGACATGTTTATGGGTGCAGGATGAGTGATGGTGTTTTTGATGTGAATATATGTTGTATATGTAGATGTAAATGATTTATGAATGAATAATTAGCATAGGTGCAATCTATATGAGAAATGAATGTAATGTCATTTATACAGATATTGCAATGTAAGTCACCAATGATATGTAAATGATGTGATCTAAATGAATGAGTAATGTAATGTAATCTATGTGGATGAATTGATGTCGTTTATTATAAATGGATAATGATGTATGCAATGAAATCTAAGTACAACCTATGCGGTAAATGTTTGTGAAAAATGACAATATAAATGAGTAGTGAAACGAAATGAATAAGTAATGCAATCTATATGAATAATGCCACTTACACGGATAAAGTGAATGAATAATGCCAAGAGGGAATATGCCGATAGTAATACAATGATCTTAGATAGAAAATAAAAGAATATGGAATAGAAAAAAGGGGGGTTGGGGGTTTAATTGAGGACTCCATGGGATTATTAGATTAGGATTTTATGGAATGATGATGAGAGTTGTGCACAAAAATGTGGAGAGCCAACCTAGTTTGATATTAGCCTGGGTAGCCTGCACCACTGATTATAGGAATTAGGATGCCATGAGAAACCTAGGGCGTGGACTAGTCAAACGAGAATCCCTTACACACAGCTATGCAAGTGTTGAGAAACACTAATACAAAGTTATGGGTACGTGCAAGGAAACCCTCAAACACACTGATACCTTTTGTACACGAGAGGGTAAGTGTTGATAAACACTAGTACCAGGTTGCCGGTTTATACAAGAGAGATCCAAAACACGCCATGCTATGAAAATATGCCCCAGTATGCACCTATTGTAAACATACCTGGATATGGAAAATCCAGGCAGTCATAAATAGATGCAGTTGTAGGGCAAAAGATGCAAGTCTAAATGAAAAATCCAAGAAATCAAACAAGTCATTCACTCGTGACCAACTGACACCTCTTGCCAAGAGTAGGATTAGGGTGGAGGATTAAGTTGCTAGGCGAGGGAAGGATTCATCCCTTGGGCAAAGGACAAAGCGGGTGGACTTTTTGGATTAGGCAAGTGATTATATGGCCTTGAAGATTAACTTGTGGACTTAGGACTATCCTGAAGACTTCATGAAGCTCACACAGAGGCACACAAGCTAAGTTTGATGGGACATTCCTTATTCATGATTTAGGCGAGGACTCATCATCATACGTGTGATTTATTCAAAGGTGGAAGGGAAGGAATGTTGCGATGGGTGGATTTGGATAGTGAGGGTAATGGAGCACCGACCTAATAGACAATGGATCCAGTTTATTTACCTTGGCGCCTGCATGGAGATTTTCACCAATGTACTTGTCCATAGCACCATGAAGTGATTTTCACTTATGGACGAATTGATTTTATTTTTATTGGGTGTCATAGGGTGCCTGTTTGCTAGGTTTTCACCAGAGTGATGATCTTTTTCTTATTTTTATGTATTTTCATGATTTTTTTATTTTTTTATTTTTTTGACAATTAATGACTTTCTGAAGACTAGGCAAAGAATCTTTTAAGGTGTATGATATTCATTGGATCATCCAAAGGATCTCCTTCAGGAGTAGCCAACTGATGGGCCCCTGATCCATATTTTGTTGTGATTACATATGGTCCAAGCCAATTAGGCTCGAACTTGCCTTTATTTTCTCTTTCTTGAAGGTTTTTCTGATTCTCCATGAGGACAAGATCACCAATTTGAAATTCTTGGGTTCTCACTTTCTTGTGGTAACTCATGCATAGACGGTTTGGATATACCCGGAGATGGTTCAAGGCCTTGAGGCATCTTTCATCTAACAATTCTAGCTCTTGTAGACAGACAATTATGTATTCTCCATCTGGTAGGATATTTTGCAGCGATACCCTTAAAGAGGGGATCTCGATCTCAAGGGGGAGGACGACTTCGGAGCGAAAGACAAGGGAATAGGGGGTGGTGCTTGTGGGTGTATGGAAGGAAGTGTGGTAGGCCCACAAAGCAGGATGGAGTTGGAGGTGCCAATCGCGGACAGCTTCATTGACTATCTTTTTGAGGATTTTGATTAGGGTTTTGTTAGAAGCCTCAGCTTGACCATTACCTTGGGGGTAATGTGGGGTGGAGAAGCGATGTTGGATGTCGAATTTATGGCAGAGTTCTTTGACATCCTGGTTTTTAAATTGTCTGCCATTATCTGTAATGATAACTTTTGGAATGCCATATCGACAGATCAAGTAGTTCAGGATGAATTTGGATATCTGCTTACTAGTGGTAAAAGTGAAAGGGATAGCCTCTACCCACTTAGTAAAATACTTGGTGGCAGTGATAATGAATTTATGTTCATTGGAGGATGAAGGGTGGATTTTCCCACTAAGATCGAGCCCCCACTGTGAGAAGGGCCAGGGTGTAATGAACGGCTGCAATTCTTGTGATGGTGCATGGATCTTGTCGCCATGTTGCTGGCAAGGGATGCATTTCTTCACATAGTTATGTGCATCTACTTCCATTTTAGGCCAATAATATCCTATTCTCAAAATATTTTTAGCCAAGGTGAGCCCACTTGAGTGTCCCCCACAGATGCCTTCGTGTACTTCACGTAATGCCCATTCCACCTCTTGTTTATCTAAACACCTTAGGAGGGAACCATCAAAATGCCTTCTAAATAGGGTGTCTCCAAGGATGGTGTAGCGACCACATCGGCGGATGAAGGTTTGTTGTTGGGTTTTGGTAAGGTGTGGGGGAATGGTGTTGTCTTTTAGGAAAGTGAAGGTTTCTTGTTACCAGGGGGACTCGGGACCAATGAGTACACACACCATTTCAGACTCTGGTAGATCGTATGGCGGTATGAATAGTTGCTCGACCAAGAACTCACACTTCTGACTATGTGCTGGCATCTGAAGGAGGGAGCCAATGGTGGCCATTGCATCTGCAGCCCTATTGTTTGTTCGTGGGACTTGATCAAACTTTATCATTGTGAAGTGTTGCTTAAGATCTTCAACCATGCTGCAATAGGAGAGAAGTTTGTCATCTTTTATTTGGTATTCGTCATTGACTTGTTTTATGACAAGTTGGGAATCACCATAGACTTGTAATTCCCTTATCATCCACTGGATAGCCAAGCATAATCCTGTAATGAGTGCCTCATATTCTACAATGTTGTTGGTACATTGAAAAGCTATCTTGTATGACTTTGGGATGCAATCTCCTTGAGGTGTGATCAGTAGTATTCCTTCCCCCGATCCATTTTGGGTGCAAGAGCCATCAAAGTATAATTGTCATGTGGAGGATGTGGTGACAGTCATAATGAACTCATTTGGTAGTTCTGTAAGAATAGGATGGTCACCTGGAAGTGGAGCGTCAGCCAACTAGTCTATGATGACTTGTCCATTGATTTCTTTTATGTCTACATATTCAATGTCAAACTCGCTTAACAGCATGACCCATTTAGCGGTTCTGCCAGTGAGGGCAGCTTTTGACAAGAGATATTTAAGCAGGTCAATCTTAGCAATCAGTTTTGTTTTGTTGTTTAGCATATAGTGTCAGAGTTTCTGTGTATTAAATGCCAATGCCAGGCATGCTCTTTCAATGGGGGTATAATTGAGTTCATACCCCACTAGTGTCCGACTAATGTAATATATGGCATGTTCCTTCCCTTGATCATCTGTTTGTGCCAATAATGCCCCCAATGCGACTACGGTAGCACATATGTACAGAATAAGAGGTTTTCTAGGAGTAGCATAAGTACTGGAGGTGACACCAGATATTCTTTGAGTATTTCAAAGGCCTTTTGACACAAACAGACTCATTTGAATTTTGTGTCTTTGCACGACAGGTGTGCAAATGGATGGCATTTATCTGCAACTTGTGAAATAAAACGTCTAACAAATTGGAGTTTTCCCTAGAGGCTGCGCAGCTGTCTGAGAGTCTTTGGTGGAGGCATTTCCATGATGGCTTTCACCTTTGCAGGATCAACCTTGATGCCTTTGCGAGAAACAATGAAGCCTAGTATTTTTCCCGTTGTGACACCAAAAACACACTTCTTAGGGTTGAGGCACAGTTTGTATTTTTCCAATCTTTCAAAGATCTGCCTTAAGATAGGGATGTCTTCATGTCTTGTCTTTGATTTGCCTAGCAGATCGTCCACATATTCCTCCATAATTTTATGCAAGAGGTCATGAAAATTCGTCGTCATGGCACGTTGATATGTGGCTCCAGCGTTTTTGAGGCCAAAAGGCATGACCCTATAACAAAAAGTCCCCCATGGTGTTGTGAATGCAGTTTTATGTTGATCTTCGTCTACAATCCTGATTTGATTATATCCAAAAAAATCCATCCATAAGTGATAGCATCTCATGTCCTGCTGTAAGGTCCATGATCATATCTATGTTGGGGAGCGGGAAATCATCTTTAGGACAAGCCTTGTTTAGATCTTGGAAATCAGTACAGATGCAGATGCGGATGCCCCCAGCAGGTTTGCCGACAGGTACAATGTTGGCTACTCATTCAGCATAGTCTATTGGTTTGATGAATTTTGCATCCAACATCTTTTGGAGTTCTGCCTTGACCAGGAGTGCAATATGTAGATGCATTTTGCGCAACTTTTGTTTTACAGGTTTTGCATCTGGGCGGACAGCGAGATTATAAACCACCAAGTTAGGATCTAGACCTGGCATATCAACATAGGAGAATGCGAAATTGATTTTTGTCTCTGTGAGGAAATTGATGAAGTCTTGTTTCTCTTGCTCTGTGAGGGACTTGGCAATGAGCACGTTTTTTGGAATGTCTCCAATGCCCATATCGATACTGTCTGTTTCTTCTATTAAATAATTTGACTTGTCTTGTGGAAGGTACCAATGGTAGGGAGGTCAAGTCCCTCATCCTCAAGTGCCTTTTCCAGGTTTTCACTATCAGATACGCCCTTTGTTTTTGCTTTTTGCTCATCCAAAGGTGCCTCGGAGAGGTTTTCACCTAGGGAATCATGTTTTTTCTTTTTATTATCTTTTTTCTGGCTAAGAGCATTGACTTGACTACCAAAGTATCCCTTTTCATGTAGCTGAATAATGTGTACTTTGTTGCAGTCTTCCAAAGTTTGCATAGTCAAGAGAGTAATGAGAGCATTATCATTGGCACAGATATCTAAAGTGGGTTTGTCTTGTTGGCCCCAGTCTATGAGTTCGGGATGGACAAGATGTAGCTCGTGTGAAATGGGAGGGATTATGGGGGTGATGGTGTTGATGTGAGTGTCAAAGAAGATGTCATTTTCATATTCATAAGGCATTTCATGGAACTCTTCTTCGTCAGAGTTTTCGATATCCAAAGAAGGACTTGGAGGGGCACCAGTGATAGTAATTTTAGGCACCGAGTGTACCCCAAGCCTCTGTTGTACTTGTAGGAGATATGATTTATGGGTGCTTTTATTCCTTTCTCCTCGGGTCCCAAGCCGTGTCCTTTGTAATCCATTTTTTTTACTATAGCTGATGCTTTTGGATACATTTTTTTAGGTATTTTTGTTGGGTCTTCATCTTCTTCCTGGTAGAACCATGAAGAGACATTTGTGTCAAGGCTTTCCTCATCAAGGGGGCCCCACTGCTGGAAGGTGGTATCTTTGCATTGTATAACCGGTTTTTGATTTTTTTTGAGTTATTTTGGTTTGCCAAATGACTTAGGAGATAAGGGGAGGTTGACTATTAATAAGACATTCTCCAATTTATATTCTCCACAACCATTATCTAGGATCTTCATTTGTGTGTCTGCTTGGGATGAGGTGGAAGCAACATTTGATGTGTCGCATGGAGGAGTTAGCGAGGGTCTATTTAGTGGACAATGATATGGATGCTTCCCCTCTAAGATCTTGCAATATTGAAAAGGTTGTGGATCACCTTTGATAGTGATCTCTCTTCCATTGATGGGGAATTTGATACATTGGTGATAAGTGGAGGGTACGGCTTGCAAGGAGTGAATCCATGGCCGACCGAGAAGGATATTGTAGGGGAGATCAAGATCTAGTACTTGGCAAGGGGTTTCAATTGTGATAGGGCCCACTTGAAGAGGTAAGGTGATCACACCCTTTGAAACTCTTTCTGCATCATCATATGCTTTTATTGTGATCCTTCCTAATATATCTACTAGGTCCTCAGAAATTCCCAATTGTTTTATTAACTTGTATGTACACAAATTGAGTCTGGATCCACCATCTATCAGGATACGTTTGACCTTGTGCTTCTGGATAAGGGCTTCGATATGCAATGGTTTATTATGGTCTTCATCTGTAGAAGCATCATTGGAAGTGAACACAAGGTTTTGTTGGGCGGCAAGGTTTCCAATGAGAGATTTAAATTGGGTAGCATTGATATTATCAGGAACACGAGACTCAAGGAGAGCTTGTTCCAAAATATCTTTATGGACAAGGGAAATCTTCAGAAGTTCTAGGATGGATATTTGTGTGGGTGTCTTCCCAAGTTGGTCAAGGAGGTCATATCGGCAGGTGGAAGACATGGGGGGAGGGTTTGGTGGGGGAGAAGCTCCTTGCATGGTGACTTTGCCTCGACGAGTGGTTACATTGCAGTCATTTTGAGAGTAGGAGGTGGAAGGTCTGGCGCCTTGAATGACTATCCTAGCAGGGTTAGGTCTTCTTTGGAGAGGGGGAGGGTTAACTCCTTGGATAGTTATGACAATGACATGATTGTTTGTGGGCTCAATGCGACCTACTAAAGAGTCAAAGTCGGTTATGTGATTAGTGTAGTCATAGTTCACTGCGTTAGATGATGATCCTTTTCCTTTATCATGTTTCGGGAAGGGTTCCTAGTACATTTTGAGTTTGTCATTGTTATTACCAGGTTTTGCATTTACTACTTCAATTTCACCCCTATCAATGAGATCTTGTATGTAGATTTTAAGCTTCATGCATTTTTGTGTATCGTGTCCCTTGATATGATGATACTCACAATATTCATTCTCATTATACCATCTAGATTTGGGTTGATTGGGATCAAACGGGTGAGTAATCAGGAAAACCATTGCGCCTGCTTGAACAAGCTTTTGAAACACCACTTCAATGGGCTCAGCAAGAGGAGTGAAGTCTCTTGGAGTCCTGTTGTTGGATCAAGGTGGTCGTCCTTGGATTGAGACATTGTTATGAGGTTTTTGGGATTGATTTTGATTATTTTGATTGTTGAATTAGCGATTGGTGGGGGTAGGTTTTGGAGGAGCGGCCACAGTCTGGACCCGTTTTGCATCAGTTACACCATCATTGACTACGTTCTTGTTTTTGCACCAAAATTATGGTTTATCATTATGATAAGAGGAAGAATTTTGACTTGATCTTTGGTAGTGTTTCAAGGTTCCTTCCTCCAACAAGACACATTCAAGGGCTAGGCCCTTATCAGTCAATTTTTGGAAAGATTTAATGCATTGAGATGTCAGAGGCCTTGATAGTTCGAGCACCAGATTCTTTTGAAATAACTCAATTTGGTGTTGTTCTGGCATGTCCCATTGGAATTTCTTGATGAGGTGTCGCCATCTTTGCAAGAAGTTAGCGAAAGTCTCTTTGGGCCTTTGCTTTGTGTTACACAGGTCCATCATGGAAACATCATTAGCCATGTTGTAGGCATAGTGAGCCACAAACTTTTCTGCCAAGTCTGGGAAGGAGATAATGGAACCTCGTGGTAAGGACGAGAACCATGCAAGGGCATCTCCCATGAGACTCTTAGAGAAGAGCCTTCGAAGGTATAGGTCACTATAGGAGACTTCTTGGCATAGGATGTGAAATTCCCGGACATGGTCGCGGGGATCCCCTTTGCCCTCATACTTGATGAACTTAGGGATCTCAAACCCTGGGGGTAAGGTGCAACTGATATAGACGGGTCATAAGGACAAGGATAAAATTTCTCAAACGAGTAAGGTTTTCTTTTGTTAGTCCCTTCTTTCATGTCCTTGATGATGTTTTTCATGTCCTGAATTTGTTTAATGAGGTCTTGTTGTGGATTTTGGAAATGATGGATTGTGTTTGCCCTAGAATCGGATGAGTCATTGAAGGTGCACCACCACTAATGTATTGATATGATGAAGAAGTGGGGATGTGAGATGTGATGACCGACGTTGCAGGGACTTGAGTGACAGTGAGTTGCGACCCACAAATTGTTGTGACAAGATTAAGTGCGGCCTGAATGAAGCTAGCGACATTGTTGACGGGAATGGAGGTTTGTGGAATAGAAATATATAGTTGAGTAGAAGAATATGGTATAGAGGCATGTTGGAGGATAGATGAGATCGGATTTGATAGTGGTATAGATGGTAAGGAGGAAGAAGGTGGAATGGATACCATGGGCGAGGTGTCATGGGTGCTATTGATTGGGGTTGAATGATTGGTGGGGCAGCAATTGATTGAGTTTGAATAATAGGTGTGGCATTCTGAGTGGGAGCAAGGTCTTCTTGTGGTTGTTGACCAAGGGTGGATTTATCAAATCAGGTGGGAGTTGAGCTCCATTTTCAAGGAGGGTCTTTAGAAGCGCAGTAGGGTTGTGTTGGATAAATTTCTCCAACATCTCTTGATAATAAGAGTCTGCTAGGAAAGTTTGCACTTCCAGAGAGAGTTCATCTTGGTCAACCATATTAGGATTTTGTGTTTGATTTTGAATGCTAGGTTGCATACTTTGTGTAGGATCTTCATATAGCACACTAATGTCTGGCATACCATATTGTTGTTCGGCCATCTTTTTATTTTGAGATCAAGTTGTGACCATACAAGAATAACCTTAGAAACTATTGGAGGAGGAAAATTTTGATGAGAGGACTTAGAAAGGCTCTTCAATTTTTGGATTTGAATTTGACGAAAATGGATTTTGCTGATTGATAGGGTCCTTGGATTAGGACACGGATTTGATTAGGATTTTGCACCTTAGTCCTTAGATGAGGATCTTAGGTGGGAGATGAAACCACAAGCGAGGTAATGACCAATTTGGGTAGAATTTAGACCTTGGAATGATGATTAAAAGTCTTTCTTCCACTAAGGGTTGACTAATGACCCTAAGAAAGCAACGACGTAAGTTAAGAGTCTTGATTGACTCAAGGGATAAGGCAAAGGCACTTGGAGAGGATTCTTCTTCAATCACAAAAGCCAATTTATTAAGGATGAGGTCTAAATGAAACTTCAAAAGGCATGCAACCTTAATGTGAGGTTAAATTGGATTAAAGGATGATTTGATTTGGATTTTGAGAATTGATTTGATAATTGAAGGTGATTGATTTTGTGATTGATTGATGTGCTAAGTCCTTAGGAAAAGATTGGGGATGATTGATTGAAGAGGGATGATAGTGATGATTAGAAGAAATTTGGTGACTAGGCCATCCTTGGCATGAACATGACTCAATAGATGATTGGTTCGGATGGCAAGTTGTATGAAGGGACACGACCACCTTGATTTTGACGATAGTTGGTGTTAAAAGACAAACTTGAACCTTGATGGAGGGCACGGACTCTTAATACATCACTAGCATCAAAATCATTTCTATGACCATGGACGTAATCGTGGTAATGATGCAAGAAGGTCCTATGTTTAAGCAAGAGTTTGTGGTTTGTATACCAAAATTTTTTACGTCTAATGAGTTGTTCTTGTGTGAGATTCTTCTTCTTAATAGGTCGGTGGATTGACTTCTTAGGATGCTTATACAACTTAGGTTTATTGAACATGAGATGGACAAAGTTTCGACGTAATTAGGACTTTGTGTGGATGGTGACTAGGATGTGACTATGTTTGGAATTGTGACTAGGATCTTGACTTGGATGATTGTTTGTTTTTAGACAAGTGTTCTTTTTTGTAAATTGTTTGAGGATAAAAATGTGTTTTTAGTCTGCTCTTGGCAAGCAAGTATCAAGCAAATCAAACACAATAATCAAATGAATTTTAGCTCAAAGACATTCATGCTCACGTACAACATTCTTAAGGTTGGCAAGGACAATAGTCATTGGATCCCAATCAGTTTCCCAGCTACGCTTACCCAAGGCGAACACTTAGATGCTTGACCCCACTAGCTCCCCTCCACGGAACTCACTTCTCTAGGGCAGCCAAGCATCAATTCTCATGAAAACTCCTCATGGTGAACTTTGTGTCTCTACTAAGGGTCGTAAAAATATGGGCGGCTTCAGAGGTCTGACCTCCTGCGCCAATGACTAGAAGGTTTTTGGCCACTATGCACAAGGTGTTTAATATGTCTTCTCGTTAGGAGCTACCCTTCGCAATTGTGCAAGTGCAATTGAGGCCTATAGCCCAACAAAGCACCAAGAACTTAGTAGTCACGCAAGCGTGATTGAGATCTCTAGGATCCTACTAAGCACCCAATGGGAGAGTGAACTCTCATATAACCCCAACCGTTGACCCTTTCATCATCAATGGCCTATTTATTATAGTGAGTTGGGAACCCCAGGTCCAGGTGTACTCACTTGGGTCATTCCCCTCTCACCGGCTCAAAGAGCAAGTTGGGAGGGTAGGCCCGCTGAGGGTAAACATGCAACAAACATGAAAAGCTTGGAGGGTCTGGATTTCTGATCATCTAGCTAGACGAGAGCATACTCTCCTACCTTTACGCTTTTCACAAACACAAAAGACAATGATTTATTTACCCCCTGATTAGATCTAGTTGTCTAGTTAAGAAAAAAAAAAAGACACAATGTTTGGTTGGAACTCCTAGGCAACCTACAAAACAATTGGATTACTAGTTTCAAAATGAAGTCTTTGACAAGCATAGGTTTGATTGATGAATCCTTTAACAAATGAGATCTGCAAACACGTGTTAGACTGTCAAAACATCCAAAAACTCTTGATCCTGAAAAGCCCTAAAATTTGACTAAGTGTGAAATTTGGAAAAACCTCCAAAAACTAGATTTTGCATTATAACTCCTAGAAGTTTGAAACCCCTCTCAAATATCTTAACAATTTATATGGAATATAACTTAAAGTATAAAAAAGAGAAAAGAGAAGAGGAAATTTCACTTATACTTAAAAGGTATATTCCATATATATCAAAAGACTCCTAAAAAAAACTTATTTGTTCCTGATATGACAAAACAAAGAGCAGCAACTCGTACGACCAACCCTACTTCACCATACGACAAACCCTATTTCACCATACGATATGCAACAGAAACTCATATGACACCCAGAATCAACTCGTACGGGTTTTCGGGCTGGAAGTGTAACCTGCAACTTCATAAGACACAGAAACTTGCAAAAACATCAAATTAGGGACGTGGGTCCCACCGGGTGTGTCAGAATGAACCAAGGGAAAATATCTTGGTGCAAGGTTAGATTGTTAATTCAAATCAATGCACAAAACATAGAAATAAAAGACATAAAACAACAATCTATGATACCTTGACAAGGGAGTTCTCTTGTTCCTCTGATTTGGACTCTTGATGAAGCCAAGAATGTGCCTCTCCTTAGCTTGATTGGATTAGTCCAATGTAGATATGTGGTTGGCTCTCCAAAGTGTGCACAAATGAGGACGGAGATGGATAGATGGATGGAAGAGTGAAGTTGTGGATGAGGATCAAAGTGGATAAATATGTGAGTGGGGATGATTTGGCTAGAGTTTGGGTATCTAGATGGATTTCACTAAGCAAATTAGCACCATGCACTTACAAGATTTGGAGATGAGATATGAGGGAATGGAGTCCTTAATTTATAGGAAGAGAGGAGGAGAAATGGAGGGCTAGGATTGACCCAAGATGGAGGGTCGGGATTTCTTGTGAATCCACAGAAGGCCCAAGAGGAGGTGTGGAGACCAAGAGATATGCCTTAAAGGCATTTCTTGTCTCCACACTCCTCAAGGTTCATTGGGAAGACTTCCCAATGTTCCTAGGGAAGAACAAGGGATAGGATATTCCTTGAGAGATAAAGATGAAGAATTAAAAATTCTTCAAAAGGGATGATCATGGGGATTGGAGGAATAAGGAGGAATTAAAAATTCTTTGGAGGATGGGATGCCTAGACAAATGTGAGATTTTGAAAATCTCACATTCACCTAGGAAAAGAGCATTTAAGGAGAGTGGTTGGATGGAGGGGACAAGGAGTTGACTTTGTGGCTAATCATGATGATTAGCCACTAGCAACTCATTAGGAGAGTGATTAGAGGAAAGATTAGGTGGGATTAGGGTAGATAAGATTTGTAGGAGGATTTGACTAGGAGAGAGAATGAGTGGAGGGAATTAAAAATTAGAAGAATAATGCTAAGTGAGTTTAGTGAGTTTCTAGAAGAATTTATTAGGTTAATGATGGATTAGGAAAAAGGTGATTTGTAGGAATCACTTAGGTTAACTAATTAATTGAAATTAATTAGTTAAGAGGAGGAATTTGAGGAGTTTTAATATTGAGGATTTTTAGAAGAATAAAAGGAGACGATTTATTAAATAAATCAATCAACAAACCATAGTGACAATATTAATTACAATTAATTAATATTGAGGAGGAATTAAAAATTCGCACAATTAATAAATTAATTATGTCAAGAACTTTAAAATAATTAAAATAATTATTTTTAAGTGTCTATAGGTATTTCAACCTCAATAGGCAGGATGGCTTATGTTCCATAAACCAGTGAGTATGGGGTTGTGCCTGTAGGGGTTTGAATGCTAGTTTGATACACCCATAGTACTGGATTTAATCGAATGTGCCAATCACGGCCAGCATCATTGACTGTCTTTTTGAGGATCCTCAATATATTCTTGTTTGATGCTTCGGCTTGACCATTGCCTTGTGGGTAATAGGGGGTGGAAAAATGGTGTTGGATGTGAAACTTCTCACAGAGCTCACGGACATACTAATTTTGAAAGGAAGCCCATTATTTGTAATGATGGACATGGGTACACCATACCGACAGATGATGTAATTAAGTTTGAATGAGGGGATATGCTTGTCGGTGACCTGGGTAAGTGGAACAGCTTCGATCCACTTTTTGAAGTATTCTGTGGCGGTAATGATAAATTTATGGACACTGGATGAAGATGGATGGAATTTCCCCACAAGGTCAAGTCCCCATTAACAAAAGGGCCATGGTGTTGTTATTGGTTGTAATTCCTGTGCTAGTGCATGTATCAGATCTCCATGAACTTGGCACTTCTTGCACTTTCTAACAAAGTAGTAGGAGTCTTTTTCCATGGTGGACCAATAGTATCCAGCGCGCATGATTTTCTTTGCTAGTGAAGGACCGCTTGAGTGAGCTCCACAAATTCCTTCATGTACCTCTTCCAAGGCTTTTGTTATCTCATCTTGTTCCAAACATCGAAGAAGAGTACCATCAAGACTTCGTCTATATAGGATTTGGGCAATGATGGTGTATCGAGTGGTTTGGCGGATAAAGGTTTTTCGTTGGTTATTTGATAGGTTAGGGGGAAGGGTGTGATCACGTAGGTAAGTGAAAAACTCACCGTACCATGGGGATTCGAAACTAACAAGGCAGCGTATCATTTCAGTTTTAGGGATGTCATAAACGGGGATCCAAAGTTGTTCTATGAAGAACTCATAGCGTGTCGAGTTTTGTGGAAGATCTAGGAGAAATGCAATTGTAGCCATTGCGTCGACAGCTCGATTCTGATCTCTTGGTACTTGCTCAAATGTGATAGTTGTAAATGAGTCTTTGAAACTATCCACCATCCTTTTATATGGTATGAGCTTATCATCCTTTGTTTGGTATTCATCAGTGACGTCGGGTTCACCAAATGATGCACGCCAAAAAGGTTGCCCAAGACACACAGATTCAAACGTTAGTGTTGTTAGTGATAATCAAAAATGAAAGACAAATGAAACTATGATCCTAAACATGCATACCAAGAGAGATATAAAATAGATAATGAAAATCATACAAGAATAAAGGAAGGAAATAAAACCCCCAAGATGCTCTCCAACATGCTCATAGTTGCTCCTCCCTTGTTCCTCTCCTCTCCAAGTTCCACATAATTGTACCCCTCAGTGTTTTGCACTATTTATGGATGTCTTATGGAGATTCAAGATTATGAAAATGAAAATAACTACTTATGCAAGTGTAAACAAGCTAATATAAGAAAAGAACCTTGATTATTCTACGTTAATTTTAGCCAAAAGAATAACACAAAATGCTTCTAAAATGTTCTCTCAAAATGACTATAAATCTGATGCATAAATATTTGTGGATACTTTTGAAGAAGGAATGGGCTCTATTTATAGGAAAAATGGAGAAATGGATGGTTGAGATTGAGTAATCTCAACAAGGGCCAGGATTGATGGGTTTATGATCTATGTGAGGGCTTTCAATCCAATCCCAAGATAACAAATGTCAACATGAGATGGCTTGAGAGGAGAGGGAAGAAGCATTCAATGCTTGAGATGACATGAAGGTTAACTTAGGGGGTAAGGTTAGGCTTGAGTTAATGAATAAAGCTTTTATCCAATGAATAATGCCTTTATCCAACGGATAAACTCTTGTGCAAGATTTAGTGGGGATAACCATGGTCAAAACCATAAATGATTGAAGAAACCTATGAGTTAAATGGGAGTTGAGTTAGAGGGAAATTCTCTAACCATGTGGGCAAGTTGAATTAACCATTAATGGTTATGTAAGAGCCATAAATGGTTATGTAAGAACCATTAATGGTTTGGAAAACTTTAGGGGTTAACTTGTTGAAGACATAAAGCCTTTAATGCTTTTCAAAGACTTTGGAAGCTTTGAGAAGTGACTTCAAGTTGCTTAGGAATGTGACAATAATTAGGGGATGGGATTAGGCTAATTAGGAATGGTTTAGAAGAATCTAGAAGAGGTTTAGGAGGCAAGAGTGCAACTTGCATTTGTAGGATAATGCAAGTGGGGGGGTAGCTTAGGGATTTAAATAAATATTTATTTATTTATTTAAAGGAAGAAAGGGGTTAAATTAAATAAATATGTTTTATTCATTTGATTGATTGTTAGAGTGTGGCTTAATGAATTAATTTAAATAAATTGAATAATTTATTTAGTTAATAGAAGAAGAGGTTGAAGATGAATTAATTAAACATTAATTTAATTAACTGATTATTGATGGTTAAAATAATCAAATAAATATTGAATATTCGTTTAATTAAGTGGACAGATTTATATGTCTACATATATATATTATTTAAGATCTCATTGTAGATCATGATCAAGAAATGGGATATGAATATATGATGTGCGAATAATGTAATATCATTCAAGCAGAGGATTTGGTCGATCATTGGAGATCGAGTTGTGTTTATATAAGAGGATTTAGTCCTCTAGTATTGAGCTTAACCGGAACTGTACTCAAGCATAGGAGATGTTATCTTTGTAGTTCATTCATTCTTCCGGATTGTAGTCTGGATTTCTATGTAGTCAATAAGACTCCTTTTGTGATGAGAAGTGCGCTCTAAGTTGTTGGCCTTCTTGCAAGTGCAGGCCACTCAATTGTAATTCACATATTTACTGCAAAAGTATTATCTGATTGTGGGTAGGCTTCCCGCCATGGTTTTTCCCTTTACCTGGTTTTCCATGTATAAATATTGGTGTCATGTGAATGGTATTTATTCTCTTATTATTGTATATGCTTAATTAGTTCAACTGCTATTCTGGTATTTGGTTTAAGCATTCTGGTATTAATGTTTTGGGTTCCGGTATTAAAGTTTTAATTGCTAAATATTCTAGTAATATGTGATAACGGATTCACCTCCCCCTCCTCTCAGTTGTCTTCTGGTTATTTGAACTGTCTAACAGAAACGACAATTGATCTTAGGGTTTTTTTATGTTGCAAACACAATGGCAACCTTCGTTTTAGCCCAATATGCACAAGAAATTCACACTCAATTGGATCCTTCAAGCATGCATATAGGAACTTGATAGACTTGAAGCTCTAATACCATATAGAAGTTGATGATCAACCACAAGGGCCAAGAATCATCTGCAAGTAAAACACCTATCATACAAAAGAGATCAAACAAAAAAATTATGCTCTATAACAACCATAAAATTTTGTATTATTGCACAAAACAATATTGGAGATACAATATGAAAGATAGATTACAATGAATGAATGAATCCTTATAAAGGATGAATGAAACCCTAGGTGCAAACTCTAATGCTAAGATTAGGTGAACTAAAGCAATGTAAAGTAGGAGCTAAATTAAGTTCAACTACATTTAGAATTAATGCTAGAAAAGCAAACTCTAGATAACAAAAATTACCTAAGTTTATCTTAAGTGAAAAAGTAATTTAAAACCCTAATTAATAAATAATTAGATAATTATCCTAATTACTCCAACAAAGAGGAGAAAATAAGATATGTGACCATTATTTTTCTAATATTTTTGTTTGATATCTTTCTAAATATCTTTAAAAGGAGATGGTATCTCCATCTACTAGAGAGTTTTTTCCTATAGAAGAAGAAAATATAGAACTAATATACATCAATTAATTTGTGCTGATTTTTTTTATGTGTGGTTGTATCTACCCACTCAAACATTAGATCTTCATAAAGGTTTTCAATATATGAGTTGCCCCGATTAAAACCTTAACTCAAATGGAGGTTTTGTTACTTTTCCTAGCTTGTTAATAACTTTGTCTAGTCAATGTGTCTCATTTCCATCTGTCTAATGATAGGTAAGTGTTGTTTCCTCTAATCATCATGATATATTGTTTCATTTCATATAATATGTTTTCCAATCATTATATTATAGGTTAGGTGTCAAATATTATTCTTAACTCTATTACCTATAGATAAGGCACAATCACTTATTTTTTTATTCTCTTAAACTTCTCCTACAACCCAGGTTTGTCCCATGGTCCCTAAAAAGAAACAATATTGGTACCCTATGAAACTAAATTTTTAGGCCTTCAAGTTCTATTTAGTTATTAGTTAATCCTCAAGTTTGGATTAGGTTCAAGTCAATTATTTTTGTTCCAACAACCCTACATAAAAATTTGTTCAGTTATGGTTTGATTTTTTAACAATGTTGCACTTGGTGAAGATGAATGTCTCAAGCCTAATAAGGTAAGGCAGATTGTAGAATATATAAGGGAAGGTAAAATTGTTTGAATGATCAAGTGTGGCACATATTTTTCTGATAATAAAAAAAAGTGCCCAAAAAAGTAGCAAATGGTGAAATTTGCATACCATGTTGATTCCCATTAGTTTTGAGCCCATTTTAATGAAATGGCTTATTATGCAATCCTCTACTAAGTTTGGTCCTTCCTTAATCCTTATCTATCCACATTCATGCCCATTTGCCGACATTAATATACAATTGAAATTAGCTTAACCCTACTTACACTTATTTCTTCACATTTGCCTCTTTATTGGCCCAAATCACCATTTATGTGCTCCATAACTTGAGATCTACATTTTGTTACCCTCAATTCATCTTACAATTCTCAAGTTCTCTCTCAAACCACTCAAGATTTGACGCCATTTTATTTTGCAAATTTAAAGTTGTTAAATTGGTACACATTTGTGCAAATATTGTTGTCTTTATATTTAAAGATTTATTTGTGAAATTAAACATATGTAAGAAATAACAAAGAACAATCGCATTGCAATGTGTATTCATTCTGAGAATAATCGAAGCACTAAAAATGTAGGTCATGGTACCTTGCTTGTTTTTCCCAATCATTTTCACCCAAGGTCAATTGTCCAAAGAGATCTTGACCCTCACAATTCAACAACTTCATCTAATATATTTTTAAATATTATATCCTAACACCATCAACCATAAAAAATTACAACAAACCATATCAATTAAGTCCTGCCATTTATAAACTCAATTTTTGTGCCTCAGAATTACTTCTACTCTACTCAACTCGAGATCAACCCACAAAATAACCAAGTCCTCACAAATTTAGAGTCAAAATACACCTCAAGAGCATTATTTGTAGTTACACATTATGTCATATACATGTTCTATTTTTCCATCCCTATTCTATGTTTTTTTATCCTTGGTATGCCTCTAGCTTATGATTCTGTGTTTACAATAATTATCATGTTTATATCATAAACTCATATTTTATGATCTTTATTATGTGTCATTGTCTATATTTATATTCCTTCTCATACTTATCATTTGTCTTATAAGGTTAACATCAAATTGCACTTGTGCTTACATACTTGTCATCTAATGATGTATTTTTAATGTGTTGCTTGCTTATTCATGTTCTCTCCTCTAATTCTTTTCCTCAATTATCCACAACTTTGGCATCTAACCAAATTAGTCAAATTTATTTTTCTTTTATTGTTTTTAAAAATGATACTTCCACACATGTTCAATTTAAATATTTGACATTTGTTAATAGTTGTAATTTTTTTCTTTAAAATTTCTATTAGCTTGTGATGTCAAACCTTTTATCTCAATAACCCAAAAACTTTGACATCTTATCCACTTAATCAAAACTTATTTTTCCTTTTTAGTTTGTAAAAATTGTACTTTCAAACAACTTCAATTTAAATTTTTAAAAATTGCTACTATTTTCTCTTCACTAGATAAAAATTCAATTTAATATGTAAACTAATTTTACTTGCTCTCACCTAGCACTTTGAACGCATATCAAAGTTAAATCATAATATATGAGTCAAAATTGCATAATGCGCCTCAAATTTTAGTCATAATATATGTCAAAATTGCATACCCATTTTTCCCTCATGTTATGGGCTTGCTTTGACTATAGTGTAGACAACTTATAAGTGCACCACATTTGAAACTTTGCTTGACATTGTGTGAATTTATGTATTTTGTTGTTACATTCAAGGTCAATCCTCTATTTCCTTTGTTTGCAATTATATAGATAATTTGAGAAGATAGCTAAACAAAACTTTGAGAACCAAGATATGTCAATAGAGATTCATTTTACACTTGATGTTGCATTGTTCACTTAGAGTTGTAAAGCTAACCCATTACAAGTTTGACCAAGAATTTAACCCTTGCAATTCAACAATCATTAAAAGGTGTCTTAAAAGGTGTCTTTAACAACACGTATCATCACTACATATTGAATAAATGAAAAAATAAAAAAATCAACTAGTAAATTATAGAGATTGCTTCTTGATTTGTTATGGATGTTTTTTTGTTTTTGGTTTTTTTGCTAATAATGGATCCAAAACACCCTCAAAAAATATTCACAAGCAGCATTGAAGGTAAGGTTGTTTCTTTTGAATTGTAAAGTCAAAACTATAATCCTACTTTCCCTCAAATGAGTCCCTTTACAACAATTTTTTTTTAAAATGGACATGAAATAAGTAAGAATCAAAGGGTTGGGCTATAAAAACTATTACATGTGGCTATCTAGCATTATATTTAGCACAAGTTACAAAAGATTTTTCAAAAAAAAATCTCAGTGTCTCCTTCATAACCCATGCTAAATATAATCTTGGGTAGACGCTACCAAAACTATTAGGAGGTTGGTCAAAGGATGTGTATCCTACACTTTCATGGACCCAAACCATGCCAAAGCAACATTACAATATGGTAAATGGATTATCTATGGCCAAGTCGACTATGTTCAAGCTTGGGATCTTGACTTCCATCCAAAAGGAATTTCTAAATCAAAATATCCTATGTGGATAGAATTTCCATTTCTTGAGCTGGTATTTTGTCCCTTCTTACAAGACATTGCTTCTCAATTAGGAAAAGTCATGTGGTGTAAACAACATTCAGATAAATGGGCTAGTTTATCTCATCTGAGACTATCCATTCATAAGCCACATCCACAACAAACCCCTCTAAATAACTCCAAACTTGCCACTACTTCTCCCATTACCGATAACTTAAAATTTGATATTGTTATCCAACCAATAAATAATCACATCCCTTCCACCACCAACACACCTCCACCTTCCATGCCATCACCCTCTATTCGCCCTACAACTCCAAATAGTCATAGGTCATTTAAGGATGCCTTACCAGAAGCTCGAAATAAAGCCATTAAAAGACATAAAGAGACTCCCACCATGTCTACGAACAGTTTTGTCGAGTCCCTTTTCCAACTTAGCCAAGTAGTCCTATACAATCTCAGTCCAAATCTCCCTCTCGAGAACAATGCCACTAGATAATATAATGGATACTCAAAATTGCATTTTAAAAATCAATCCACTACATTGTTGATGGATGAGGAAACTCTTCCTGATTCTTCACAATGAAGTGCAATGTTCAATCTTGTAATGTTCAAGGACTATCTCTACTTGAAAGTATCATGTGAAGCACTCTATTCAAAGCAACCAAACTAATGTGATCATGCTTTAGGAGGTGAAAGTTAATAATAAGTTGCATTTGGAGGTCATTCTCATCTCTATGGCATAAGGCCCTTTTCTTTCCATACGAATCACAATGATGGTAGTGGCGAAGCAATTTTGGATCTTGCTCCTTGGCTTGCCAAACATATTGTGGCATCTTGATTTGATCCGTATAATTGTTGCACTTGGACTACTATTCTTTTTCAAGGTACCTTATATGGCTTTTGTTCTATTCATGCTATGAATTCCCCCTCAAAGAGAATCTCGCTTTGGGAATGGATTCAATTTAACCTTCCTACAATTGAGTGGATTTTGGGAGGTGATTTCAACATGGTCGAACACTCGTAGAACCACAACTAGGATAGCTCCTCTCTCCTCTCTCATGCTGAATTTGAAGCTCAGACTTTGGCTCAAAACTCCTCAAGAGTTTTATGGCCCTCTTTTGGGCAAACTTAACACTCAAATGCCACATTGATCTACTTGGTCCAACTATCACGAGGGCTTGTTGAGAAAAATGAATCATTTGGACCGTTTCTATATTCATACTCTCTTCCCTTGTTTGGCCTCTTGGTTCATCTTGATCTCTCAACAACTCTCTCTGACCATCTCCCAATCTTCACCACTCTTTCCTTCACCAATTCTCCTACTCTCCCTAATGAGCTTCCTTACAAGCTAAATGTTTCACACCTAAGTCAATAAGATAGCATAGTGGTCTTTTAGCAATTTGGAAAGCTGAACCAAAACCCAAAAATGAAAAGTTGGATCAATTGGTGGGAAAAAACCATCATCCCTTGTACGCAATTTCTTTGACTATGGGAAAAGAGCTACTGCCAAACATCGTAGAATTGAAAAATCCATCAAGGCTCAACTAGAACGCAATCTTTCTCTTCTGATTTCTAATCCCCATAATGTCTCTTTCTAACAATTAGTGGTTGAAACTGAAAATCTACTCATAAAATTGGTTGTGTATAAAGACAAGGAGCACAAGTGTGTGCTAAATTTGAATGAACCATGGATGAGGATAAAGAGTTTATATTTTTCTTTTAATACCTACAACAAAAACGAGTAAATATCTTACAAATGGCTCTTGCAAACCAGCCGTTCTAACATTTTACAAATCTTTTATGAACACTCCAAAATTCTCTTTATTGATGAACCCCTTCTTCCTATTTATTATTAATGAATATTGTTGCATCATGTATCCCTTGCAAAATAGACTTATACTATAGGCATTCTATTTGGTAAATTAGAATGATGAGCTCCTTTTGGCTCCTTTTTTTTAGACTCTCAAGTCTGCAATATTCAATTTTATTTGAAAAGCTTGGCAAATCACTTCAAGAAAGCTCATTTGGTATGATCAATCTTTCAACCATGGCCTCAACTTTGCAACCTCCAACATATGGTGGAATCAATTAAGCATGTTGGAGTCGTAGTACTAAGATGGGTAACCTCCCAAAAAGGTCTAATGTTTCACCTCTGTGAAAAGGTCCAATGCTATGCTTCACCTTTGTGAAAAGGTCCAATGCTATGCTTCACCTTTGGAGTTGTACTGTACATTCATTCTCATGAGAGATGAGTTCTTGTGAACCACTACTCAAGAATCATGAGTCATGGGTCAATGAGTCTGATTCCAAAACTACACAATTAAACCCTAATGACAATATCATAAATAGGGAAATCCATCAAGCATTTATAAAGGTTTAAAAGGCAAGCACCTTTTTAAAAATGAAATTTGAGTATTTTAGGGTTTATAGAATCCAACAGTAAGCTCAATTCAACTTGGCCTCCTCTATCAAATAGCCTCTTCTACAAATTCAACTTGTTCCAAGTCGTCCTTTCCTTGCCATTCTATTTTTGAAAGATTGAAAAATGATCTAATAAATACAATATCCACTACTTTCTTCTTACAAATATTTAAAAAAAACTTTTTTCCACTATCAATGCTAAATCTATCTTGCTATCCCCTCACATCGATGCTAAATTTCAAACAGAATGGAACAAATATAGTCTTCAAATTTGGAGGTCCAGAACAGATGTACAAAATCTCAACTTTTGCCATTAAAATTTTTCATGGAAATTTTTTCATGTTAAACTTCCCATTGGTTACCATCTCAAATTGGTCACCACCATTATTGTCCTTTTTGTGATGAAGGAGAATCTATCAAACATGCCTCTGGTTTTGCCAAAGCATTTGGTGCTCCCCATTCCCCTTGCTTCATATTCTCTTCTCATGCGTTTGGACATGGAAATTGTTGTCCTTTTTGTGATGAAGGTGAACCATCAAGCATGCCTCGTGGTTTTGCCAAAGCATTTAGTGCTCCCCATTCCCCTTGCTTCATATTCTCTTCCTCATGCGTTTGGACATGGAAATCCTCTTCACATGTGTTTGGACATGGAAAACCCGCTTTGCCCGGTACCTCCGACATACATAATATAATCACACAAGCAGATCATCTTCGAATTCTTCTGGAAGCTTCAATTTCATTGTTTTGCTTTTTTACTCCCAAATCAAAATTCAAATGATCTATTGAAGTGAAAAACCCTATCTGACACCCTCTTGCCACTCCCAAATCAACATTCAAATGATCTGTCGAAGTTTCTCTTCAAATGTCTAAATTTGTTTGCAATATTTCTTATAAAAAAAATTACATATCAATAATGAAATTAAAAGCAGTGTGTATGCTCTTAAAGAACAGCTCCTCTAATTGGTTTGAGAGATAGGCAGCTGACCATGATATTGCAATTTCAGTTGATAATACTTTATTGGCTTCCGTTGCAATTGTTGTTATTGCTGCTGTCTACCGTATTGAACCTTTCAAAGGTTGATAAACACATGTAAGGTTGTTGGATGGCATTGGGAGGTATCTTTTTGTCCGAATGAAAGTGTCATGAGCTTTCAACAGATGATTTTGTCCCAGTAATTGATGATTCAGTTATGTTAATGCTTACTATGTAAACAGATTTTGTTTCATGGAGGGGCTTCTAAAAATAAAGCAGGTGCTGTAAAGATTTCTTAGAAAAAAAATTTAAGCAAGTGGTCCCATGAAATGTGTATTACAGTTCTGCTTAAAAATTTAAGCTCCTAAATTGAAAGAAGCTAGTGGTCTCATAAACAGCAGTGAAAAATGAAATAATTTATTTTTTCTATTTTCCCTAATTTGCTTTTTCTATTTTTCCTTTAAAATGTTTGATAGAACTCATCTCAACTCACTCTTTTCTGAAACTCATCTACTCTCACTGTTTTAAAAAATTTAACTCATCTTCCATATTTTTTTAAAACCCTTTTCAAAATATATTCTACAAAAATTATGTCAACAAACAAATAAAATAAAATAAACTAATTGACCAAAACAGAGCCACAAATAAGAATTCATGTCCACTGAGAACAAATCTACAAATGAAATTTAGGTTTCATTCAATAAAAAATTATAATCCGCCCACATGAACCTCCACTTAAAAATATCCCCTTTTGACATAAAATACCAAACTAATTGACTACTACAAACCGTACAAATCTGCATATTCTGCCAATAACATAGAAATCCAACTTTAAAAAGATAATATTCATACTTCGACTTTATTTCAACAATGATATGGTAGTAACATCAATCGTATTGTGCTAAGGACTGTAAATCCCTGCCATGGTAATTACAGTTAACCAACGAATAATATTATTAAGGAAGCTCGGCTGATTCTTCAGCCAGATGTTCAGACTTTATCTTTCTTCAAATTAAAAAATCGATAAATTAACAAATAACTTCCGACCTATTCGCCACATATAATAGATCTTACGATTTTGAACCTTGTTATCAGCGAGAGTTAAATGTACGCCTCATTTCAAACGACAAGAATTTGTTTGAGATGAAAGCTACACACCAGATTTCAAAAGAGAAATCTTATTGATCTCTTATTTCTATTATCATTTGGCAAACGACTACAGAGTAAAAATGACTTTTCTTACCAAAGCATGTATAAACAAGTATTTTAACTTCAGCACAGGCACAAATAGATGTACTCACTAGAACATTTATCATAACAGAAAATAATCATCGCATCTAGTATCTTAAATCAAACAGTAAATAAACAACCACCAAAAGATTTAACCTAGAAAGGCTCTCAGTCAAGGCCAGGATTTTCCACAGAAGAAGGTTACAGCTCGGTTTGTTTGTAAGCAAACCCTAACCTTCATCAGAATTGTCATCTGTCAGGTAATCAAAAGATAAACGTCCAGTGATTACACGAGAGAATCCTCCAAAATAATGAAAACTAGGGTCAGATCACAACCCGTTCGGCTCACCTTCTATTCGGTGTGGTTAAGACTTGAACTCATCATCGAGCCATTTTCAAGAAACACAAATTCAGACACATGTACAAAATCAAAATCCTGAGGGTGCATGAAATCAATCCAACGCCATTTTAGGCAAATATCACCTCCACACCACGATAATCAACAACCACGACGAGTTATATCTTATCGCTGCTCAAACCCTAGGTGCTTTCACGAAACCCTAACCACGCCTTGGGGAAATAGGCTAACTCTAGTTAAATAATAGCTTAAAATAGAGTTAAATGTTTGATCACCTAATCTAGCAACTCTAATCATACGAACAAAATAAAGGGAGGAGAGGTTTTTTTTTTAAATGTCCCTATACACATGGGAGCATTCAAGGAGAATGAAAATACTTGTTATAGAATGTATTAGAGGAAGAGTACCAATTCAAGGAGAATGAAAATACTTGTTATAGAATGTATTAGAGGAAGAGTACCAATTACGATCTATTTTCTAATAAGTGTTCATTTCTTGTATATTTAACATCTTAATTACTAATGTTAAAAAAATAAAAAATAAAATAATGAAATTTCATCAATAAATTTCATATGTATTAATAGTCATCTATTTTTTAATATTTTGGATCATAATTGGTCCATTTGTGCATCATTAGTGGTACTCATAGTGCATGACTATTGGGACATTTGTGCATAAGCATTGGTCAATCTAAATGCACAATTATTGGGGCATATTTAAGCAAGTATCAAGCAATGCTTTGAAATGTGTACTTTGTGACCCTTGCACGCATAACGGATCCTATAGTGTGCATTGTTACTACCCAAAAGCTAGAACAATGGCTATAAGCAATTAAGTTGCATGCAAAGACAACCAAAAAAAATTGTCAAAATTTGATGTACCATAACTACTACTAGTATGCTTCCCCTATGTGATTATTTCTCAATAATTTTCAATGAAATATATTGACACTTGCACCAGTTCAGGTGCAATGGTTACATCGATGGTGAGAACTTTGAGTTATGTATTAGAGGGCTGAAGAGTCACTAGAAATGAATATTGGCATTGTTAGCAGTAGTCGTTTACAATATAAGTGATTTGATCTTACATGTAAAATAAATTGAATATTAATGTAGCAACTTAATTTAAACCAATAAATTATGCAAAATGTTTTTGTTGTTTGTAATGATTTTACAATATATGTTTACAAATAGCAATTACAGCTTGGAGTGCAATGGCTAAGACGAAGAGGTGTGGAAGGCTAGTTAGGAGAAAATTTGGTCTATTTTTTAATATTTTTATGTAGTACATGAAGTCAATTGGTATGAAATTTAGAAGATGATATTGTTTGTGCAATGATTGCCTTGATGAGGAAATGATAGCCTCAAATCAATAGAGAAGGGAGAGAAGAAAAGTGAGAGAAATTGAGAGAGAGAGAGAGAGAGAGAGAGAGAGAGAGAGGTCTACGAAGGGGAAGAGGGGGAGAGGGAGTGAGACATGTCTAGATAAAGAGGGAAGAGACGAAGATAGAGAGAAAGAGTTAGAGAGATATAGAGGAAGAGGGATAAATATAAAGAGACATGGATGGTGAGATAGACTGATAGAGAGATAGAGATATGAGGAGATATAGATGGGGAGAGGAAGAGAGAGATAGGGAGATAGACATGGAGATAAATAAACAAAGAGAAGTAGAGATACATAAATAGAGAGAGAGAGAGAGAGAGAGAGAGAGAGAGAGAGAGAGAGAGAGAGAGAGAGAGAGAGAGAGAGAGAGGGGATGAAGAGAGAGATATATGGGAAGATAAAGAGAGATAGAGTTCTCTTACAAAATATAGTGGACTAACATATATGACAATTAGTAATTGTTAGTTTCTATTAGAAAAAGTGAATATTTTTTTATTATGATATTACTTACAAGCTTTATATAATCACCTTGCGACGTAGGTGTCACCTTAATCATTTGCAATAATAATAACACTTATTTTCCTTTGAAGGACAACTGAAATGATAAAGTAATCAAATGTGTAAGGTATTCCATATAAAGTGTAATAAAATATAGCATAATTATAGAAGGACATCTGGTGTAATGGAAAATTCCATGTTGTAGTACCTAGATGGTATTGAGTTCAAACCATCTTCAATAAAAATAAAAATAATTATATTATTTTCTATTTAATAATGTATATTATTAAATATAATATATAATAAATTTTGTGTGTGTACATATATATGTGTGTATATACTATATACATTCATACATATATATGTATATATATACACATACATGCATACATACATACATACATATATGTATACATATGTATACATGCATACATATATATACTGTTAGGCCCAATATGGAAAGCTAATGTACTGAGAGGGGAGGGGTGAATCAGTACTTCAAATCCTTTTATCAACAATATCTTCACTGTTGTGCATAAACCACAAACTGTTGTAACATAACATAAAGCTAAAACAAATAAATAACAATCATACATGATTCACTCCATAACACATATATTTTGGTTACGCAGAAACTCTTGGTTAGAGAGAAAAACTGCGGTGGGGATGGCACCCACAACTTCACTACTGCAATAATAAAGGTTGCTTGATTAGAGCTACATGTTCAGCTATTCTGATAGCTTACCTTGTTAGGAGTATCAAGATCATTAGATCTACCTTGCTAAAGGATTTTACAACACTTATTCTAAATGTTGCACCTAGTTAAAGGCTTTACAATTTATAGACTTTGTTAGAGTCTTTTACCCTATTAAAGGTTTCTCTTACAACTTCAAAATATTACAATAAAATCTTTACAAATATCTGCAACTTTACATCTGGAATGTTATAGCAGATTCTATGTGCTCAAAATGAGATTACCTTGCTTATAGCATACCTCGATAACCCATAAAGTAACTCGATAAACCCTTCTGTTTACTCTGTTCTTTGACTATTCTCTGAAATCCTTCTTGGTGACCTCTGTGTCTCTGTAACAGTCATAACACTCAGTGCTTCCTTATCTATCACATGTGTCTTGCTTCACACACATTCATCTCTTCTTTTTTTTCATATATTTTGATCCTCAAATCATGTTGTATAAATAGATATCTTATGTCGATGATCAAGTTCATTGCTTCGATCTTACAAACATGATTTATTGAATGAATAACCATACAAAATATTTCATTGGATAGATGACCTCAAAATCATACAAAATCTTTAAGTATAATTTCCAATGTGATAACGGTTATATGTTCCTTGATCTTGTAACACGTTTTCCCATGTGTGTCTAGATTCAATGAATCTAGTAACACGATTCACTCGGTGTATCATTGTTTCTGCTCAGTAGACATGGAATATTACTCGGTAGACAGCTCGGTGAATACTGGGCTCTGTGACTACTTTCTTCTATAATCGACTGTTTTGTGCATACCGACTGAATGTTTCGATAGTAGTAACCGACTAGAGTATATAGAATGACTTTGGATATAAAACTAATGGCAACTATAATAAGTAGTAACAATCTCCCCTTTTGACATTAGTTGAGATGTTTGACAAAACTACTTTCAAAGTCATAACTCAAAAATCTATATACTTACAAAATTTTGACAAAACTGACAACATATACTTTTGTCAATGAAATAGTATATTCAAATATACTCCCCTTATCAATATATTGTACAAAACTCTGCTTTTGCATGCTCGGTGATCAATATTTTGTATTGGGTTCTGTTTAGTGATCATTGCTCGGTATACTCCCCCTGTATACTACATTCCCTATTGAAATGTGGCGACTGATTAGCAAAGTACTGTACACTCAACACGTATCCTCGCTGGGGTCTGGGGTCGGGCTGGGCCCCGGGCAGGGGTTCAGGGGCGGTAGCCCCCGAGAAAAGCAGGGGTTCGAGGGTGGGAGCCCTCGAGAAAAAAAAAATTTGGGTATTTTTTTGATGAAAACCGACATTGTAATAAAACCCTAAAAAGGTCGACTTTGTTTGTTGCCCTTAAAAACGCATGTTATAAGCGACTGGGATGCTTAAGGCATTGTAAGGTTGATGTACTATTTTTTCTTGGATAATAAGAAAGATTGGACGCCTGTGTATGGTGGACGTAACTCATTCTGGGTGAACCACGTTAAATCTCTGTGTTATCTGTGTCTTGTTTTATTTCTTTATCTTTTGTATTTAAATCTGCATATAATTGTTAGTTCATATTTGCTTCGGATCTGCTTGAAACCCTAACATTCCCCTATATACTTTGATACGATACTCACTCCCCCTTTTTGACAAACATCAAAACTTAGTTACCATTCGGTGGTGGCAACTAGTCAAAAATGGATTTGTACTTCGTTCTAGCATCGGTGAGAGCAGCAGAGAGGGCATCCTTAACACTGCCCATAAGTGAATTCTGAGTTGTAATGTCAGCTAACAATGAAATAAGTCCATCTAAGGTGCTTCCCTCTTGCTGAGTGGATAGGGAGGTAGCTTTGTTGATCTATTCCTGGACAGATGAAAGATGAGGAATGAATGATGTTTGAAGTGTCATTATGTCCATCCTTATCTTGTGCTCGTCATTCTTGAGTTCCAATTGTTGAGCCACGAGCTTTTGTAACTTTGTATAAAAATTATGAATGGAATTTGGCTCAGTAGTCAACTTAGTTGAGAGATCGGTGATCTCTTTCTCAATCACTTCAGTTTTATTTTTAATATCTTTAATGAATAAAGAAAATGTACAGAGTTTCTGAAATAAATAAAGAATGTGCTTGAGTTGAGGGGTCAACTCAGTAATAAATTTGACAAATTTAACTTTGCCAATAGCAATAGCTTTCTGTACCTCTTCAATCATTTTAGCAGTGAGCTCCTTGTCCTTTAACTTGCTCAAATATTCAGATGCATCTACTCCAGATGTCTCTATCTTAATTAGGAGTTCATCCAATTGAATGTGGATGGCGACATCTTTTGTCATTGTTGCTTCAGGTAGCATATCGGTTAAGAGTGCTTTCACCTTCTGAAGTACTTTATTTTTCTTTTGAATAGCCATTTGCTTCTCCTGTTCGACTTTGGCTTTGCATAGTTCACCAAATTCAATGAGTGCTTGCCCTTTTAATTTGGATATATCAACATTGGGCAACACTATTGGTTTTGGCAAATCTAATTTGAAACTATGCTTTTTCATTTTCTTTTCTTTACCTTTCACCGGTTGAACTAAAACAATGGCTTGGGAGGCTTGTTGACCCTTGGTAGGTTGCTTGGTAGAGGCAACACTTTGGTCGGTTTCTTTAGCCTCTGTAGTGTCCTTTGGTGTCTCTGAGCTTGTCTTGGTTGTAACATTTTTAGTGCTAGAGGGAGCTTGAGAGGTCTATTCTTGAGAAGTACCTTCTCCTGCTGTTGACTTGTGACCTTTTGTGCCTTGTTCTGTATCCTGAGGGGCCTCGGTTGAAACAAGTTGATTGATCGGACGATAGGGCTGAACTTGTTCCAAAACTGGTTCACCAGATACAAGTTGGGCATAAGCATTCCCTTCTATCATTTCTTGTTCTGGTGCCTCGGTGTCCATGATATCCTCATCAACTTGTATAATGTCAGCAGGATCTTGCTCGGTGATATCAAGATCTTGCTCGGTGACATCAACTATTTCAACTTCAGCTTGCTCACCAGCATTCTTGATTCGAAAGATTTCCTACCATTTTTCTTTGGTCTCATTCTCTACATCCAAGTAAAGGCCATTCATCAATTTCAAGGCTCTTTGCTTGACTAGGAATTTTGTGTGGCAGTTTTTCAGATGTTCGGTGATCTCGTCTACTGACATGTTTGGGAAAAGATGTACCAGGCTTCTTTCTCTCATTTGTTTCTCTAAGTCCATGGCATACTTCCACTTGTTTTCAATATGCAAATATAATTCATTTGGAAGAGAATTAGATACTTCCAATGGGACCAATCAAAATTTCAATAGTGTGCAGATGACAACTTCTTCTATTTGTCTCTTTTCATCATCAGATCTGGATTCATATTTTACATATCTGAATGATCCAAATCCACCATATTGCTTCAGATTAGCACAAAAATTTTGAACACTATGTACATTTACCTTTGTACTCTTGACAATCTGAAATTTGTTTTTGTCTTCAGATTCAGTGTCACTAGACTCTTTAGTCAAAATGAGTCTCCAAGTAGATTTCTTGTAAGTTTTTGTTACCTTGGGTGCGACAACATTCTTTGTTTTCTTACTCGGTGATGTTGCAGATGCTCTTGTGTTAGGTCGCTTTGCTGGAGGAGTCTGTGATACTTTTGATGTATCTTGTTTCTTTCTTTTCAAAACTTTCCCTTTAGGCAATTCGGTGCTTAGTGTTATAGCTACCTCTTGGGCTTCAAATTCCTCTTCAGTGATGGCTAGGGTACCCTTGATAGGTGTGGAGGAAGAACCTTCTCCAAATTTCTTCATTAATACCTTGATCATTTTTGTTTCCTTCCTTGTAGCCTTGGGCACTACAATGCTCATTTTTACTTTTTCCTTCACTTCTTCATATGTTCCATACCTTAGCTCGGTAGCATGCCTTGGTAATGTAAGAAAAGCATCTATCTGATGTTGTGTGATGTCAAAATTAATCTCATAACCCATAGGTGGCAAAGATTGAGTTCTCGGTTCCATAGCATTAACATAGCAATAATCAGTGTCCACTTCAAAACATATGTCATCCTTGTATATTTCCACTAACTTGGGTGGAATTCTATATCTGTTATGCATCTTCTCCTGAAACTTGCTGAAATAATCATCCATAATATCATTAAAATTATCACCTAGCTTCTTGATGAAGTCATTGATTTGATGGGTGATTGGTCGGTGTAGTTCCCAAACAACTTTACCGACTGATGGAAAGAATTTCTCAAAATAGAAAAACATGCATACCAGAAGTGATCCAAATTTTAGTGTATTAGCCGAATTGTTCTTCTTTGGCTTCCTTGTGGTATTGAGATTCTCAAACAGGTTTTTCAACAATACCTCACATAAATCAATTTTCATGCCTTTCTTCACAATTTTATATGCTAAGTCGATTGCTGCACAGGGTACACTGTTTTCCCTTGCCAATTGGAAGAAACAATAACCTATTAATCTAATGGCAAACTTTAGCTCTGCATCTGTGACATTGTTCAATTTCAATCCTTTGCAATCAGATTCTACTCCGGTTAAACTGATCAATTCCTTCTGTGATATCATTTTCTGAGCTTGGGCATAATCATAAATAGGGTAGTCGGTGATCAAATGAATGATTTCCTTGGTGATCTTAAATGGTTGCTCTTCTAGCCACATGAAGTCATCATGAACTTTGCTCAGAACAAACTTGACCCATTGGGGTTTGAAGACATGGGGATAGGTTAGGGCTTCGGTCAATCCCTTGATTTTGATGTGTTCATATTTGCTATCCATTTTACCATCGATACACAATTCATCATATGTGTCTTTGATTTAAACATGACCTAGTTCCTCAACTCGACACTTAGTGAAGAATCCCACATCCTCGACTAATAAAACTCTATCCAGAATGAGTGAAAATGCAGTTTTGTCATCCGATTCAGATGCAATTTTGGGAGTTAAAGAGTATTTTAGTGAGGGCTTTTCAATGTTCTCAACAACAACGGGCTTCTGGATCTTAGGGGCCATTGCAGATTTCAGATAAATATTAACAAAAGATCCTTAGGGTTTGAAGACTTTCAAACAACAGACACTTTCTACTTAGCAAATAACAACTTGATATGATCGATAAACTATCTTGATAATGCATTGTGATTGATGTAAATACCTTTGACTTTGCTTCGTAGGAGGTTTGATCACCTTTGATTCACTTTGCTCTACTTTCTTGAAAACTTGGTGAGTGAAAAATGACCGCGCAATAGCTTTAAGTATTCATTGTACCTCATCGGGCTTCGTGCAGTTAGGTCAGAAAACATTAAATGCACTCGGTACCACTACTTTTTATGCTTTTACTGAGTAGTCAGACTTCCTGCATTTACCGACTTGATAGGCTTCCAAAAGACTTTGATAAAATTTCAATTTTTCTAATGCATCTTTAATTATGCAGATTTTGAATTAAGTACAAAATGAAATAAGAACTGTTAAGATTTGACCTTTGAGATAATGCAATCCCTTCATACCTTTACCGATTAATTTGGAATAGGTGCACCTAGCTCGGTAGATAAGGTGCTTTCTTCATTTGACACAATTTCCTTCTTTTTCCAAATCATCTGTAATTTTTCTTTTATTTCCTTAGTGTCTCCTCTAGGTTGATCTCTGCAATCTCTAGCCAAGTGTCCAACTTTGTGACAATGAAAACATGCCATACCAGGATTTCTCCACGATCTTTGATTGTTTATTCTAAACCTTGTAAAGTAGTTGGCACTTATATGTCCATATCTTCCACAACATTCACACCATATCCTTGTATTGTAATCCCATGGTACTGCAGAATACTGTCAGTAAGGATCTGTGTGAGTTCGGTAGCCTCTAGTATTTGCTCGCTGTGTAGACCACATATAGTTTTTATGTTTAAACCAACACTCCTCGGTACTATGTCCATATCTATTGCAGTTTTTACAAAACCCTTTGAATTTTGCCTTCTAATAATTGCTAGTAGACTTTGTTCTACATTGGTTAGATGTGTGACCATATTTGTTGCAATTTTGACAATAACCATTAGACCTAGTGACATTCAGTTGCTTACCTTTTTTGATTTGGCACATGTTAGCAATGTGACCTTGTTTTCCACAGTAGTTGCAAATAGGCTTCTTTCCTTTGATATTCTTCTTATTTCTAGCTTGCTTTGATGATTCTCCTCTCTCGGTTGTATGAATTCCCTTCTCGGTAGAGTCTTTTCCTTTGTAACCGAGTCCTGCTTCTTTGTTGGGTCTTCTTGTATTCAGTTGCTCATCCAACATCTTTGATGCTTCATAACTCTTTTTCAATGTCTCCTTGGATTTCTTTTATGTTTCAAGTTCATTGGTCAACCTTGATACTTCAAGTTTCAATGCTTGATTCTCATCATCTTTCAGATTTGCTTCATGATGTGCATAGCCCAATTGACCTGACAGATTTTGTTGAATCCCAAACAACCTTGTGATTTCATCATTCTTTTCAGATACTAATGCTTCAAGCTGTTGTTTTTCTCTTTCTAGATCTCTTACTTTATCTTCAGATGTCCTTAATGCATCAAGATTCTCAGTCATCTGTGTGTTGAAATGTTCATGTCCTCTTTTCATTTCTTTTAGTTGATCAGTCAGTGCTTTGTTCTTCTCCTTAAATTCTTCAATCATCTCTTCAGTCTCTTCAGATATACTATTCTCATGTGATGTTTCAATTTGTTCCACTAACTCTTGAGAGTCCTGCAAATCATCAAATAATCTCCTTCTAACTTTCAATGATTTTTGCATTTGTCTTTGCATGTCTGCGATCACTTGATTAGCATGATCCAACTCTTCTTGTAGATACACAATTTTTCGAGATTGTTTATAGCCTTCCATTGATAAGATCTTTCTCTTTAGGCTTTTAAACCCTTTTCCAAGATTAGAGTTCTGATACCAATTGTTAGGCCCAATATGGAAAGCTAATGTACTGAGAGGGGAGGGGTGAATCAGTACTTCAAATCCTTTTATCAACAATATCTTCATTGTTATGCATAAACCACAAACTGTTGTAACATAACATAAATATAAAACAAATAAATAACAATCATACATGATTCACTCCATAACACATATATTTTGGTTACATAGAAACTCTTGGTTAGAGAGAAAAACCGCGGTGGGGATGGCACCCACAACTTCACTACTACAATAATTAAGGTTGCTCGATTAGAGCTACATGTTCAGCTATTTCTGATAGCTTACCCTGTTAGGAGTATCAAGATCATTAGATCTACCTTGCTAAAGGATTTTACAACACTTATTCTAAATGTTGCGCCTGGTTAAAGGCTTTACAATTTATAGACTTTGTTAGAGTCTTTTACCCTGTTAAAGGTTTCTCTTACAACTTCAAAATATTACAATAAAATCCTTACAAATATCTGCAACTTTACATCTGGAATGTTATAGCAGATTCTATGTGCTCAAAATGAGATTACCTTACTTATACCATACCTCGGTAACCCATAAAGTAACTCGGTAAACCCTTATGTTTACTCTGTTCTTTGACTATTCTCTGAAATCCTTCTTGGTGACCTCTGTGTCTTTGTAACATTCATAACACTCAGTGCTTCCTTATCTATCACATGTGTCTTGCTTCACACACATTCATCTCTTCTTTTTTTTCATATATTTTGATCCTTAATTCATGTTGTATAAATAGATATCTTATGTCGGTGATCAGGGTCATTGCTTCAATCTTACAAACATGATTTATCGAATGAATAACCATACAAAATATTTCATTGGATAGATGACCTCAAAATCATACAAAATCTTTAAGTGCAATTTCCAATGTGATAACGGTTCTATGTTCCTTGATCTTGTAACACATTTTCCCATGTGTGTATAGATTCAATGAATCTGGTAACACGATTCACTCGATGTATATCAACTCGGTGTATCATTATTTATGCTCGGTAGACATGGAATGTTACTCGGTAGACAGCTCGATGAATACTGGGCTTTGTGACTACTCTCTTCTATAACCGACTGTTCTGTGCATACCGACTAAATGTTTCGATAGTAGTAACCAACTAGAGTATATAGAATGACTTTGGATATAAAACTAATGGCAACTATAATAAGTAGTAACATATACATATATACGCATATATGTATACATGTATGTATGTATGTATGTATGTATGTATGTATGTATGTATGTATGTATGTATGTGTGTGTGTGTATGTATGTGTGTGTGTGTATATACATGTATACATATGCATATATGTGTGTGTGTGTACATGTATATACATGTATACATATACATATACATTTTTTGTTGGGTAATAGGCCATAGCCAATATTTTATTAATTAATTAAAAATTGTTACAAACCCGATTTGGTGTGGGCACTGGTAGGAAAGAGTCGGGTGAAGAAAACCTCTGGTCTTGCCCAAGGATTACATCTTATATCAAATTAAAAACCAAAAATTACATGATTGGCTGAGTGTTAATATCCACATAAATCCTATACAAGGGAAACAATTTCCTTGGTAAAATTATACATAATACCCATCCATGGGGCCACCTTTCATAATTCTTTCTCATCTAACTCTGTGTGAGCTGATTCCACATTTTTTAGCATCAACAGCTATTTGCCCTCTAAATTGTGCTATATACAGCACTTGGTGCCTATCCTGCAATGCTTGAAACCACTTCCAACTCAAGGAATTGTTAGCTTGTTAGCTTCTATAGACTATATAACAAACCATTAAACCAGACCAAGCCGATAAATCATAGGCACAATAAAGCCATAAAACCAGACCAACCAATAGAATCAAAATCCCAAATAACTAGAGTGAGACCTCTTTTTATCTCAAAAATGAAACCAAATTATCCTGCAAAAATGATCACTACCTGTATAATTGTAAATATATGAATCTAAAATTAATATACGGTTAATGGGTGGAAATAAAGGACTAACATACATTAGCATCACCAATCTTGCCTACTCAGATATACATAACTATATGCAAAAAGATGCAGTTATATCCTACAAAAGCAAACTTTCAAGACCATAAACAACCAAATAATATTGCTAGCAAATGTTATACCATCTGCTTGTTGAAATCTTAATGAAAACAACCCATAGGTACTACAACTAAAGGTCAATAAACCAATCATAAAACAAGGAATTGAGAGCCTTAAGCCTTGCCATAAATTAAATAAATGATAGATTACAAATACTGCATCAAGAATCAAAATAAACTAAACCACCACCACACCCTATAAATTAAACATCTACTATTAAAGGCCACTCTATCCCTAATTACCAGCAGAGGACGTTTAATAATTCGCACATTTTTCCCTTCCCTAACCCTTACTTCAATTCCATAATCTTCTGGAAAGGGAATCTGCATAAATTCATCCACATTACCAACGACAAGTTCCAGGTTACCAAGAAATTCAACCCCAAAGATAGCTTTGCTTAATTGAACCACCTCCTCCTTTTTCACACCTATCATAAGCAAGATAGCTACAAAGGTCGCTGAGATATTGCAGTTCACCCTATATCGGTACTCGTTGTTGATGCATTCATCCCCTAGAATCCTCCTAACCGCTCTACACAATAAATCATCTAGCTCGAGCAACACCCTACTCCAATGCTCGACTTGGATTTCTCCCCTAAAATCCATAAGCCTAGAATCGAAAGCAGAGACTAATTTTAAAATTAACTCCATAGTCGCTCTGCAATCTCTTCAAACAAAGCTAGCCTTGCGTATGATATGAAAGAAAAAAAGGTTGGTTGCAGGTGTTAAATCATTTGCTTGGGCGCATGTAAGAATGAATAATCAAGGACTGACTCCACAAGCTAATCATGCATTAGGGATCATATCCCAATAATTCTTAACTCCCACACCCTAACATCATTAAAAGGATTTATTTAATTTATGAGATCAAAGGCCTATGAAAACATGATGTAAGATACACTCGCGAGTTAAGATTAATATTTTACCAGCATAAAGTAGGGACCACCACACTTTTGTTAGATCGGAAGGATCTCTACATTGGTTAGGAAATATGAATTTACTCTCTAGCCTCCTATTTTTGCCAGAAAGGTGCCATCAACACCTAAATTAGCTAGTTTATCTGCCTCAATGTTACCTTCTCTGTATATGTGATTAATAGTAACAACTTTGAATTGTTCTAATAATTGGATTGCATTTGCAAGCCTTGAGTTCAATTGCCAATTGGGAGTACTCTTGGTTCTCAGCGCATTGATGATGATTTGAGAATCCCCTTCTATGGCTAGTTTCTTAATGTTTAGATCATTATCTAATCATAAACTTTCTAATAGGGCCTCTATCTCGGCTATATTGTTGGTAACCTTACCCGTAGGTCTAGCAAGTTTTGCATAGACTGGTCCATCCCAATGATGTATGATACATCTAATTCCCACAACACCTAGATTGCCTCTGGATGCTCCATCAAAGTTAAGTTTGAACCAACCAAATTTCATTTTTTTCCCATTTGTAGTTTTCCCTTAACGTTTAGCTCTCTTTTCCCCCACATTCATATTGTAGAGGAATAATAAGACCCCACCACTTCCTTCTGATACTGCTATCCCAATAAGAAAATGTGCAATCTTTAAGGTTGGCTTTCTGGATTTTGTTATTGGCGTTCTCAACAATCGAGGCTTCTATTTTGTTGCATAGGGTGTGGATTTCCATCTTATTGCCCTGAAACATCCTTCTATTTCTTTCCTTCCAAACTTCCCAAACTAAGATGGATGGAGCAAGTTTCCACGTGACACCATACAAACTCTTATGACCCAATCTTGATCAGTTGATCACGTTGTTTAGTAGATCATTAGATGAAGCAAATTGCCAACTTAGCTTTCTATGTAGCCAATTCCAACATTTTGTTGTGAAGGGGCAATTCAAGAGTAGATGATCTATTATTTCCTCATTTGCCTCATAGAGGCAACACCTAGATGGCCCTTGAAAGTGAATTCTCCTAAACCATTCAGCCATCAAGAGTCTTTTTTGTGGGGCAGCCCAAAGAAACATACAAGCTTTAGGGAGGCAGTCTTTGTCCCAACACAAAAGAGTGGGAATAATAGTCTGCTCCCAATGTTGGGATTTGACTAGTTCTGTATAGCCTTCTTTGACTCTAAAATCCCATGAGTTAGAGCCTAACCAAATTAATTTGTCTTCCCCTATCTTGAAGGAGATATGCCTTTCAGAGACTAAGTTTCTAAATTCCTTCTTCTCATCCTTCGATAAAGGTATTTGGTCTAGGGACTTCTATTTCCACCCTAGGACCAGGTTCTCATTAGGGAATTAAATATAGTTACATAAATATGTACCCCACATGTTCCTCAATACCTCCTTAATTTGAGGGTTCAAAGGCACTTGATTGAGGGCAAGGAGTCCATTCCAGGAGTCACTCTAGAAGAGAGATTTATTCCCGTCTGCTATGTCCCATGTTAACTTGTCTATGATCATATGCCTATTTGCTAATATGAAATTCTAGATCCTGGAGCCTTTGGGGGGGTTAGGTATTCTAAAGATATTGCTAGGATCTAAACCTATCAAATATTTCTTATGCATAATTTTCGCCCATTTCCTATCGAGAAATTTGTACACATGCTAGACAAGTTTAGCCCTTAAAGCCTTACTTTGCCAACTTAGATTTTTGAGACCAATTCCTCCTAATTCTCCTCCCGATTCTCTGAGCTTGCATATATTGCTCCATTTAATCAAAGGCAAATTCTTTTCTATTGAGGGCCCTTGCCAATAAAAGGTTCTCATGATTTTATTCATCTTATCTTTAGCTCCCTGGGATAAGGGAATACAAGACATCTGTTAAGTAGGAATAGCTAACAATATCGATTTTAGCATTGTGGCCCTTCCTGCATTGGAGAGTCATTTCCCTTTCCAGAAATCTATTTTATTGTCAATTTTTGTCACCACTGAGTCCCAAAGTTTACATGACCTAATACCTTTGTCTAGAGGTAAACCTAGATATTTGCAGGGGAAGTGTCCCCTATTAAAACCTAGTATCTGACAAATGCATACCTCCTCCCTGATATTAGTGTTTAAGAAGTAAATTTCTATTTTGTTTGCATTGACTATCTGTCCAGAGGCCTAAGCATAGTTGTCAAGGATAGCTTTAAAATCTCAAGCTTTTGCTTTGGATCATGCTCCAAAGAGCATTGTGTCATCAACAAATTGCTAACGAGTGATGTTAGAAACTCCATCTTTAACTTTGATACATTTAATGTTTCCCACAAGATGAGCTTTGTTGATTGCCCTGCCTAGGGCTTCTTCCATAATAATGAATAGAAAGGGGGACAAAGGATCCCCTTGTCTAAGTCCCCTGGAGCTATCAAATAACCCTTTAGGGGAGCCATTAATTAGAATTGAGAACTTAGGGCTAGAGACACAATTAAAGATCAAATTGATGAGTTGTTTAGCAAAACCAAAGCCTTCCATGCATTTACATAGAAATCGCCAATCCACCTTATCATAAGCTTTCTTTATATCTACTTTTATCAACATACTAGGCTCTGAGTTCTTTTTCACTGAATGAATAACTTCTTGTGCAATAATGACTCCATCTAGGATGGACCGACCTGGCACAAAGCTCGTTTGTTCTTCTCAAATGATAGAGGGAAGAATTTTCTTAATCCTATTGGCTAGGACTTTAGATAGCACTTAATAGATTGTGTTACACAACGAGATTGGTTTGAAGTCATCCGACTCCTCTAGTGCTTCTTTTTTGGGGATAAGAGTTATGAATGTGTTGTTAATTTCTCTAAGAATTGTTCCCAAATTTCTCATGCTTTCTATAGCCTCCCACAATTCAATATCGAGAATAGGCCAGCAATTTTGGAAGAAACTTGTCGGGAATCCATCCAACCCTGGCACCTTATCAGGATGAAGTTGTTTTACAGCTTGGTGAATCTCTTCTAATGAGAATTTACTAGTAAGCATCATGTTGTCCTCTTCAGTGATTAGCTTAGGAAGATTGGAAAGCAGATTATGTTGATAATGGAGGACCAAACCATCCCAATTGTTCAAAATATTCCTAAAGGAGGACTCTATTTCTTGTACAATCTCTTCAAGATCATCTAAAGATATTCCCCTATCATTTGTTAACTTAAAGATTCTATTTAGGATTCTCCTCTTTTTTGGGCTATTGTGAAAAAACTTAGTGTTGTTATCGCCATTACTGAGCCAATTCTCCCTTGATTTTTGTTTCCAAAATATCTCTTCTTTTGTTAGAATATCCTCATACTTTTGGAGAAGCTTCTTTTCTTGGATATACTTATCATAATTCATACCTTCTCTGATAATACTTTCATTCAGGTCAACAATTTCTACTTCAATGCTCCCTTTTTTTGAGAAAATGTTTTTAAACTGATATTTGTTCCATTGTAGAATGTTGTGCTTAACATATTTTAACTTAGTGATAAAACAATACATTCTTGATCTAGAAACCTGAATTTCCTTCCACCAAATTTTAACTAGATTGAGGAAATTTTTATCTTGAAACCACATATTTTTAAATTTAAAGGGGAATTTGCTAGGTTTCTTTCCTCTGCTATATTTAGGGAGATTGGAAAATGATCTGAACCAGAGTGGGTCTGAATAGCTGCTCGCTCATCAAGCTATTAAATTTTGCCAAATCCACTCTGAAGAAAAATCTATCTAGTTTTTCCATGATTTAATTGTTCCCTACTCCCCTATTGCTCCAAGTATACGTTCCATTGTCCAATCGGATGTCCAACAGATTGTTGTTGTGGAACCAACTCTTAAAATCCCTTTGGGCTACAGATTCTTCTTGTACACCTCCCTCTTTTTCTGCTAACTCTGGAATTACATTAAAATCTCCTCTTAGGATGTAAAATTCATTATAATTTAGTGCCATAAAGGACCCAATCTCTGCCCAAACTTGCTTTTTCCCTAGAATGTTGATGGGACCATAAATATTAATGAGAAAAAACTTAGCTGATTTAAAAGGCTTCTAACCCTACCCCCTTGCAATTGGATTTTTTTATTATATCATCAAATATTACCTTTCTAGGATCCCATAAAATTGAGAGGCCTCCCGCAACTCCATCTACATTAGTGAAGACTATTTTCCAAATGCCCAACTTTCTACAAAACTGATTCCAATCTTCTGATCTAAGCTTAGTTTCTTGAAGCATAAAGATTTTCGATCCAAAAGTTGAAAGATAGCACTTAAGAAGGCATTGTTTGTTAGGGGCATTCAAACCCATAACATTCCATGAAGTGAGTTTTATTGCTCCTTGGAAAGGCACTTCCCCTTCCCATCTTGTAGTAAAGTTGTAATCTTAGTCTGACCTTCAGCATCCCCAACAATCACCCTACGCTCATTTAGGGATTTCATGCCTCTCATTTTACCAATATTCCCACAATCTAGGGTTTCTTTATTTGGAAAATTTTGATCCAGTCCTAATCTTTGCCCCCATTCATCGTCATCCAAACGCTTTGGAGAACCCTCCTGAGCCTCCAACCACAATACCTCTCTCTCTTGTGCATCCATCTCTAGAAGTTCCTTAATCAACCTTTGTTTCTTCGTCACCCTTTCTTCATTATTCTCCTCTTTCAAATTTGTGCCTTCCTCCAAGGTGTTGTTAAATCCTAATAGATTATATGTTACCTCTAGTTCAAATGGAATCTCAGTTTCCTCAGCCTCCTTAAACTCTCCTTCCTCCTATCCACCTTGCACTTCTTCTATCTGGAGATTCATCACCTCATCTACCTCATCCACCTTCTGTTGATTATGAGAAATAGCCTCAATACTCTTGTTGGTTCCCAAATCAATAGATCCTAAATCCTAGAGAAATAGCCACTGACTCATAAAGAGTTCTAGGATTGGGTTTGGCCAACGAACAAGATTCAACACAGAGGCTTCAATCTTCTACTCTTCAGGCTCTGAAAAACCTAGGTGGGTATCCCTATAGCAATGTTACACAAGGTTTTGGCTTTATATAAACAAACATTACATGGTATAGCATATGCTTTCAATGAAAATATACCAAGGAAAGTATGATGAACTACAAATTTTGGCTTGAACCTTTGCTTGTATCAGTTTGCTTGCATTGAATGTTGGCTCTAATCTATTCTACTCTTAATGTAGAAAAATTGAAAACTTAAATATATAAGGTGAAATAAGAATGTGAGAATGATCTTGAAACCTAGAAAAATATGACCAGTGCATGTTCAAGGGGAATACAGAGTCAAACAACTGACCTAAAGACTAATAATATCATACTATCAGTATTAAGATCCAATATTAAACATTCAAGACTTGCTTAAAATGCTCATATTGAGAATGCATCCACGACTTCCTCACAATATCACTTACACAAATGTTGCAGTATTCAAGACAAAATTTAATTCATTTTACTTGAAATGAAACCTATTAAGGAATACACGTTCTCCATTAGAGAAGACAATTTGAACATGTCATTAACACAATAAATCATACAACAGAATACGAGAGATATGAGCAAGAAAAATGAATGTTCTCTATATTGATTTTGAGAATAAAATTGATACATTCATGATAGATTTCTATGCTCACTAAACCTGCAAAAGACTAACTGTCATTATATTGCTTCACAACTTTTCTAGTACATACTAATCAAAACTTCTGAATCCTTCTTCTTGGCCTTGAATTCCCTTTTTTAAGTCAAGGGAGAAAAACAACCTTCATGCCAAGAAGACACTTGTCACAATCTGACTACATTACAATTCGCCCTAAGGCCTTTTGTCCTTATTACTATGCATGCAATCTTCTTTGCTGCATAAATGCAAGCGACTGAGAGGGCATCATCCTGGGAGCTTTTGATTGTAGGTCTGTAAAAATTGCCTTTTCATTGGTACTTTAACGTTTGATCTTGTCATGATCTTAAGTACATATTGGCATCTGGTAGAAGGTAACCTGGAGAATGGTCTTTGACGTTTGAGTATCTCTATTAATCCTCAAAATAAACAACCTGCACAAAATTTATAGTAAAAATAGAAGGATTATGATTAGTATTCTCCCTCAAGTTGCTCTTCTTCCAAGGAGAAATACTTTATATGCAATGCTTCTATCTCATCCATTGGCCAAGAAAAGCCCCTCAAACCCTACAACTTATTTATTGATTCCCTTGTTTTGTGGGCTAGCACAGTTGCGGCCTCCAAAGTAAATCTATGGTACATCAAATCAACCTCCATAATCTTATCATTGATATTATAATACAATTCTCTTTGAGTCGGATTAGTAGCTAAGGAAGTCAAAACTATATTTATGGCCTCTTGGAAGCCCCGCTTCCACTCTTCTAAACTTTTGATTTTCCCATCACCTGCCAAAATTGTGGCGATATCCCACTTTTTCAATCCCTGGAAAGAATCAATCATTTTAACCAATGCCTTATTTTCATCCTCAATGTTAGCTAATTCTTTAATCAATAAATTAATTCTTCCACGTCACACCTACAATTTGGGGTGGAGAGGCTACATTTTTTACTGCCAGCATGACCTCTTTTAAATCCTAACCCTTTGGCATCCAGGTGGTCCTAATAGGCTAAAAAAATGAAAAATTTCATCCAGTTGACTAAGAAGTTGTGAAGTCAAAGAATATGAGGTGTGCATATCGTTCAATTTTTCAATAATTTTACCTAACACCTACAAAATTGAAGCCTTCTTGATTTCAAAATAATTATTCTTAGCCTCATCTTTGACCCTCTGTAATTCTTTATTCATCCTTTCTAACTCTTCAGGTCTAATTCCTGCTGAAGAATTTGTCATCATTTTCTTTATTTGCTCCTTTAATGCAATGTTTTCAATGAATAACTTATTGTAATTTGCATTAAGAGTCACATGCATGTCCTTTAGCCTTACATGTTTTTGCTCAAGATCATCTACTACTAGTTGAGAAAATTGGACTACATGTGACATTATAGCTACATTCTCAGATGCAATAGTGTCTTCAAATGTTCTCACCACTGCATCTCCTGTCTTCTGTTGTCCACCCTACAAAACTATATATATCTAAATATGTGGGGCTTTAGACCATAGAGAAAAAACCTTTAGGCTTATGCTTACCCTTGACCCATGCTCTTCGAACTCCTTGGCAAAATTGGGGTCCTTCTGTCGTATGATTTGATCTAACAAGAAGATTCTCTCAAAATCCCAGTCGAGAACAAGAAGCATGCCACAATTTTGAATCATCTTCCTGCCTTCTTCAGGGGTGCATCTGAAACTGTTCGTATCAAAATTCCTAACCTCTTCATCAGATAAATTCTTTAACTTTTCTCTAGGCCAAAAGAATTTGAACTCAAGAGAGGTCACAAAATTGTCATCTGGCATGAAGTTCTTTGAAGCAATAATTCTTTCATTATCCACTTCTTCTACAAGGATTGTGCTTTTCATCTTCATGGAATGTTTCTCACAGGGGAGAAGGTGGTGGCACAATTGCATCAAAGTCTCCTTGAATATCTACAAAGTTAGACATTTTTGCTTTTCCTTTCTCAAATTTTCTAACTTGTTAAGCAGTTTGTCTAGAAGTTCCAAGAGATAGTTCTTCAACTATTATTGTACTCCCCTTCTTCTTGTATATTGTAGGTGTTGGGTCAATTGGCCTTTCTTCAAATTTAGCCCCTTTATCCCTGACATCCCTTCTCTCCATTTTGATTTGTATTATGTCATCTACCTTTCTCATCATGAAAGACATCCTAGCAAAATCATTCTAAAATTCTATGTAAAAACCCTCAAAATTAGGATCCTCCTGCCTCCTTTCCATCTCAAGCTTCTTCATGAGCTCCCATTTCTTCTTATTCTAATCTACCTCAGTAGGGAAATCATTTCTAATTAGATCCTCTCTTTCATCAAAAGAATGGAAATAACCCTTTTCCTTTAGATTATGTATCCTAAGATCATTTATACATCCCTCAAGGTCAAAATGCCTAGCCTGAGCAACCTTTAATTTGTAGTTATTTACCAAAAAGTCTTGTACCTTCTCCAGGGTATCACAACCCATAGTGAAATCTCCAAAAACAATCAACCTATTATCTATTTTAATTTGCTTCCTCTCCATCCATATTATCTGCCAAATTAATTCAAGGAATGCCAGCCTTGGAGAGTCAAAAAGTGGCAAAACATGGGGTGCATGTTCACACCCGTAGACCCTGATGATGGTGCAGTTTCCATAAAGGAATAAATCTCTAAAATTATGGATGAATTCCCCTCTAGATATATCATCCCTTCAACCCTACAACTTCTTATCCTTAGAACTTTAATGATATTCATGGGTAGCCTTGGAAACCTAACTCGAAGCCTTGACAATACTTTCATGACAAAATTATCAAAGAAAACACAGTGATTACCAAACCTGGATCCTATATCCCACACTTGAGTCCACCTCCGTACTGGCCATGGAAGACTTGTGTGTGGGTAATTTGTCCTTATACTCAATTATGGACCCTAGTAAGCCATGTTCTGATAACGAATCAAATGACACAATAAAAAATAATGTTTGAATACCAGCTTCTCATCTTTATTCTTGGCTCCTATTAACTCCTCATGAAGCTTGTCATGAATAATAGCTGCAAAATCATATATCTCATTTATTGAGGGTGTTGGATATTGATGATAATCATCATGAAATCTATGGGCATTTGAGTAAGCCCACAATTCACCCCAAGAACCTGTCCCAATGCATAATACGTCTTGACAAAGTAGGTCTCAAAGCATGCAAATTTGAAGGCTTCCTTTTCAGATGGCAAGACATAATTCTGAGAATCCAAAAAAAAAAATTCTCATGAAATGAGGAACAAGGTCCTTTCTATACCTATCCCTTTTGTATTGATAACCCCTTTGCAAATTTCTCCTATTGATGCCCTTGAGGGCAGACCCATCCAGACCAAAACACTCAACAATGGCCATATGTGAGATGCCCAATAGGACATAGCCTTCTGCAGTTATTACAATCTAGCTTGGGGAATCATTAGCATTGGACAGCTCACTTATCAACATAGGCTCTACAAAAAAATTTGGCACTACTAGCTTTCCCAAATTTACTGTCCAAGGATTGGACACTGGGATAGGCTTGTCTCTGTTGCCATGAAAGGAGTAAAATATATCCCAACCCCTTTCTTTTGTGAAAGCATCTTTGCACCCTATCTCCTTATCTGTGAAGGCAATTATGTAATTATCATACATGGAGGACCCTTCAAATAATTCTATAAGGTCCTGATGAAGGCTTCTTGTCTATCTGGTTGGCCTTTGAGCTACCTCTTCTAATTTATGTTCAACTTCATGTTGTAATTCTTTTGCAGTCATTGCAGGAGCAAGAGGAGTAGTAGGCACTGTTGTTGGTTTCTCTGTCTGGGCTGATGATTCTCCTTTAGATGTTTGTCTAGGCCACCTTGTAGCTTTAGGAGTTTTCTTTATGAGGATTTAGCTCTTGAGGAATTGGGGTTTTCTTAGCAGGAAGGTTGGTTGCGGTAGGGGCATTTTCTGCAAGAGGAGGGGTTTCAGTGGAAGGTTTTTCAACAGAGGTTCTTTGAGTTCCCCTCCTCCTCTTTTGGGTAGGTTTTCTAGCTTTAGGAGGGGGGCAGGCTCATCTGAAGACTCACTATCGGAGACAATAGTGACAGTCTTATGAATTGTCTTTCTTTTCTTCTTAGTGGCCTTTTCCTTTGGAGGGGAGCTTGCTTCAGCGTCCTCAGACACTTGTGGGGTAGTTTGAGGGTTTGGCTCCAAAGCAGGAGCACTCTCAATTGCTGGTGTGTGCACAATTACATCAATGGGGACAACATGAGTAATTTTTGGCATTGTAGAGCTAGTACCAGTTTCAGGGACACTTTCAGTAGTGGGAATAGCAAAATCCTTAGCAGGGGAAGCCATTTTAACACTTAAAGCAAAGGAGATTTTGGAAAATTAGATGTGAACGCAAACCCTACAGACTCTAGGGCATAAACAGAGAGCTCTGCGTATTCACAACTATAGCACCCTAACAATGCACAAGGATGGTGAGATAATCGACTTACTGGTTTCTCTTTTGTTGAATTGATGGAGGGCACACTGATTCACTAAAGCTTGCTCTTCTTCTTACTCTGGAATGCTCTGAATTCTCTTTCAAATGCAAGGTGTGGGAGAAAACCAATGAATTTCTCTTTTATGGAGTCGCCATTAATTCATCTGTGCCGAACAAAGTTAGTAGTTGGCACCAGATTTAAATTTCACCCGTTGATCAGGAGATAAATGGTCAATATTTTTATTTGACAACTCTCGAATGATGACATGGCATTCATAAGACTCTCGTGGCCACCTTACACTTTGTAAAAAATTATATCATTTGAGCTGCTTTTACCATCCTATGATTTTTACCATCTCTGCAGGATAAGCCTTCCTTAGATCCCTCTTGTTTTCTTATCCCACACCATCTTTTAGTACCTTATCTATCCCTATGGGATAAGGTTTCTATGTATTTACTTTGCCCTTTTTTTATCTTGCGACATCTAGGAGCATCTCTTTCACCTTCGTGGGATAAGGCTTGGTTATCTTTCTTTTATCATCACTTGTCTCCTTTTATCCCACAACACATCTCTTATCTTTGTTTTTCCTCACGGGATAAGGTTTTTGAGCATGCCTTCTAAGAACATCCTTATCCTGTGTTGCCCGTAGCTCACTATCTCCCTACTTCTTGAAAGCACTTTTCTTTGTGTGTCTACTCCACGCAGGATAAGCCTTTTAAGCTTATTTTCTCTTATCCCGCGACCCATCTCTTATCCCCATGGGAACGTGCAGGATAAGAGATCCTCTTATCTGTAGCTTGTAATTCTTATCCTATGACCCTATTTGAATAGGAAAAAATCCTTGCGAGATAAGGCTTATTGAGAATCCTTTGATATTCTTTATCTAGTGGAACCAATCTTTGTAGATGCAAAATACAACGGGACAAACCTTCATACTCATTACCTTTTCCACTATCTCTTATCCCACGCTACCACTTTGATGGCTCAGAGACCTTGTGGGATAACATTTTCTTTGTAACTTTGATTTATTTCTTATCCCTCAAGCTCATCTCAGTGTCCTAAAAACTACTGTGGGATAAGACTTTCTTCAATGCTCCTTATCTTCCCTTATCTCATGTGGTCACAATGCATACTAAAAACTGTTGTTGCCCTTGTGAATGCTCCTTATCCTGCATGATCCTTTTGTTGTTATGAAGTGACTATAGGATAAGGATTCCTTTGTATCTTCTTTAGACTTCTTATCTCACGGTGCTCTGCCACTGCTTCAAGTATGTCGTGAGATAACTTTCTTCATATTTCTTCTTGACATGCTTATCTCACACAATGGTGACACTAAGGCAGACACTTAAGTGGATCTTTTGAGCACGTGGAAACTAGCCATGGGTAAAGTGATCATGCATGGGGGCCTTCCTAGGGGATTTTAAAACCTTTTGTCATGAGGATGTTTTGCAGGACTTAGGGATATAATAAAAATTGAAATTAATGGCTTCAAGTGGTGACTCCTAACGCGCGGGGCTAGTGAACAAATGATAGAAAGGCCTCCCGACCATGGATTAAAACTAGGTCACCAGTAATCAGAAGTCAACGGAAAAATATAACATGGCCCAGGAGAACAAAGGGAAAATGCAGCAGGGCAAAAGCCCTTTAAAAATCTAAACCCTACGGACTGAGAAAAATAGACAAGGCACAATAAAAAGCCAATTTTTATCACTTCTAACAAATCCTCTGCAAGCTTCTGCTATCCCCTTCAAAATGATCTGATGGTTCAAATTTTCCCTTAGGAGGGGAGAGCTTATCTCCACCCTCAATAGCTATAGTTGTGTGATTGTTAATGAGAAAGCCTCCCTGCTCTTGATTAAAGGTAATATTGACATTTAATATCTGAGCGAGGTTAGGGGAAGGACGTTTTTTCCTTATCACAACTTCATTGGTTGCTCTGGAAATGATATTACCTACAATGGGCCCTTCGTAGAACTCAACCCTAAAATAATAGACTACTTGTGTTGTGATGAGTTCTAGGGGTTCTAAATAATTCTCACATGTGCTGAGGTTAACCAGAATTTTAACCTCAGTAGAATCTGTGAAGTTTTCGTCTAATCCTATGAAGGATCCCAAGGTATTCCATACTGCCTCTAGGGTTTCAAATTGTATCAATTCAACAGGCATATATGGGATTCAAACCCATGTCGGTGAATGTTTAAATTTATACTTCGCTAGTTTAAAATTTCTTTCCCAGTCTAGAAAAAGAAAATTGTAACCTTCATAAAAGATTGGGTTGCCCTTTAACAATTCATCCTTCAAAGCTTTGCTATTATAGATTAGGAACAAAAAAGTATTGGGAAGAATAGAGATTCTTACCTGATCGGGGAATGTTGAATTCCACAATCTACAATTTGAGACATGTCGATCTCCCTCGTCCACTCCACTTGGCAAATAAACTATATTTTCTGCATTGATTACATCTTTCTTCATTTGCCTTGTGATCTGCTACAAAAGTCATATAATCTCCTCTATTAAGCATGTCATTCTTTTCTTGGGACTATCTAAAACCAGATTGAGGGTTAGTTAGCACCTTACCCCTCTGAAAACTATTTGTTTTAATCCAATTAGGGTTTTCTTTCCTATAGTTGTCATATTGATGATCAACCTTCCTCTGTGGGTGGGATTGGCTAAGAGCTTGAAATTTATTATTTCTTTCAAAAATTCTCTTATTTCCCTTCTGAAGATTAAGGTAATTCTTTGCACCCCTTCAATTCCCAGTTCTTGAGTTATTCCTTCTAAGAATTTCATCTGGTCAAAGGGTTTGTCTTTCCAACCTCTTTGTTTTCCTATATTTGACTTGTTGTCATTCATTATTTTCAGATTATTGTGTAATGAGTGCTCCATTGTTGTTTGAAAAATTGTAATTCCACCTTGTGTGGGGAAGATTATGTTGTTGATTGTGACACATATCAATCCACATTCCATTTGTAAAAATCCATTGCGGTCGATACTCCTGAAACTCAAAATGTGATATGCAGATATTACCATAGAGGGCAACATTATTTGCAGAGGAGCATTTGCTTGGTCCTACTTGAATCAAGTTTTCTCCTGATATGGCTCGAGGACGAGAAATAGGAGAACAATAATCCTTTTCTACCTTATTTTGTGAATTTGTGTGCCTTCGAGAGAAGTTATTCCTTCGTTGGAATGTCACAGGAATTTGATTTTTATGAGCGAAGGGTTCTTTATTTCGCATTTTCGCTAAGTCAGAGTAAAAATCTTCTTCTCTTGCCAAATTTTTTCTCATTATTATATAATTTAAAATTAATAAATATTAATTAATAATAATATTTAACAACACTAAATTTATTATTTAATATTATATCAATATAATAAATAGATATCAAATATAATATACTATAATAATAGGTTGGATTTATCCATAAGGATGGAAATAAAATGGTGAATATATTATTAGCCATGAAATGAGATAAAGTACTTTCTTGCCCCCAACATTATCATGTAAATGAATGTTTTACAAAACCCTATCAAAATATTTATTTTTTAATAAATGAGAAATACCAATGAACTAGGAAGTATGTGGCAATCATAGTATAAAAATGACGAGCAAAATAGATGAATAATGGTAAAAACCACTCAAAATTAATGAACAAACAAGATTCATCCAATCATCTTCCATTGGTATGAACTGTTCATCCTTACAACCAAAATGGCAACTAGGTGACAAAACTCAATTCAGGGATTGGACATCCTTACTGAATAGTTAGCTTTCATATAGCAAAGGCTCATTTACTTATCAACCAAGGACATAAACTTGAAACGGGCCAGCACGGTATGTGCACTAAGTTCATATTGCAACCATTCTATCCTACTGTAGGAAAGGAAATTCTCTAAAATAAATGTAAAAACATAATGAACTAATTTTTAATCAGAACTCACAACTAAAAGTAATTTAAGCAACTGCTACCAAATGATAATGTTCTGGAAAGCGGATAGGAACTACTCTTCCCATTGTGGTTGCAGGAACAGACACGGGAACTATTTATAGTGGTTGCAGGAACATTCAAATGGAAAAACAACAACTATTGCAAGATGGAAACTAACTGAAAAACACAAAGGGACTACTCACCAAGTGGCCCCCCCTAAGTGAGTATATCCAAAATTCTCAAACAACAATTAATGAGCTCAAGATAACATTGATTTCTTTATTCCAAATTGACTGCAAAAATACATGAGTCTAAAAGCTGAGTACTACAAATTCTATGGTCGTTCTATGTCCTCGAGAGGAGATAGAGACCTTTTATTTATATGGAAACTTATAACAGATTCCTAACTGATCAGCACATATTCCAACGGAATAGGCGAACGAGTTTATTATACTAAAAGAAGAAGTCAACTCAGGAAAACAAAACAACATCTGTCATGCAGCTAAGAAGATATAGCAACTATAAATGTCTCATAAACCATTTAGCTGAAGAAATGGTCAAGTGGCTTTGATCTTCTTCAATGTTGCTTTTCTTTTACTGGGTCTACATTGTGGCGGCATGCTTGATGTTCCTTCAAACCGCCAGCTTAGTATTTCCTTCTTCTTAGCCGACCCTGCATCATGATGTTAGCATGCACAAAAAAGCATGTGTATATACTAATGTTAACTTGACATAAATTAAACCATACTTAAGATTGATTTAGATATTTTGCATAGATAAATCATTTAGAAACCATTATATGACAACCTTAAGTATCAGACAAATCAGTTCCAAAAACACTTAAAAACGCATTAACTAGGAGAGTACCATGGTCCAAACATCATCTAAACACAAGACCTAGACAAGAATACTATGAAAAAACTATCAAAACAGAGCCATTATTTGGGCTCATCATTTCCCCCTGACCTAGCTTCTTGTTGATCCTCTAGCAATAGGAAAATTCCAAATTCTGGCATTGATTCTGAAATTGCCAGGGGTAACCTGCCCAGAACCTCCTGTAGACAAACTCCAGTAGAATCCTTTCATCTTCTCCAATCGCATCCACCTGGTGCATTTTGCTGCTTCACTATATGGTGGATCACTATCCTTGCATCCCATTGGTGGCCATAGGAGGAATAGAGGCTGAAAGCTGAGAGGCAACCAATGTCTTCCTTTCATTCTTCCCAAGTGTATATATTTGGGTGCTCTCTTTAGTGTTGCATGATAGTTTTGTAAGGAGTGTCGCCCAAACTGCTTCAACTCATCTGGTAGGCTATTCCAATGCTGGACCAAATGTCCTATTGCTACCTGTCCTTCTCTTGTAGCCATTTGCTCATATTCCCTATATACTTCTTCTCTTAAGGGTAGAATGCCTTTCCCGAAATCTGGCTGATATACAATCTTTTTCCAGTCAAAATAAAGTCTTCTTGGCTCTCTTGATTCAACCCTTAATGGCAGTGAAAGGTCAAGTTCTTCATTTCTATGCATCTGGAACTGCTCTCCCCTTGAAATTTCATTTTGCACCCATGACATGAGAGCTCTTAGCTGGATATCTCCAATGTAGAGGAGAGGGTTCCAATCAACATCATCAGGAACAATGTAATTGTGTAAATAAAATTCATAGAGCATATTCTTAATGGTTGTAGGAGATGTTTGATAAACATGATAGAATTCCTCAGGTGTCTGCAAAGAGGGACTTAGATCCTTGACAATTCTCATCATCTGGAAACAAATATGTTTTTCCTTTAAATACAGAGAGTAAACCTTAGGAGGTGCTCGACATTGCATTAGTTGTGGTACCATAGTGGCTATCGTTTCCACCTTAGTTTTAAGCTAAGCAATCTCCTCATATTTTTGTTCAATGATCTTCTTCTACTAGTTAATTATCCTCTACATTTTTGCTTTTTCCGATTCTCATTCCTGGTAAAGGGAAAGTGCCACTGCATGACTGGTAAGAGAATTAGGTGGTCTATGAATAGGTGTTTTAGGCTTCTTCTTTTCAACTTTGCTTCCTATTTCAATAACCTACTCTGCGGCATATGCTAAACTGTCAAGCCTATCAAAACCTACTTCCTGTAGCTACTCATGAAGGTTCTGCAACTCTTCCTCTTCATATTTTTCTTCTTCTTCTTCTTCTACCTCCCTTCTTAGTTCCTTAGGTGGAGGAGAAGGAACATCACTCTAGTGAGGACTGTGTGGGTCATGTTCTGGAGAATCAACCAGAATGGTGACATTCGACCCCTCTGATTGTTCCTGATCTTTAGGCTTTTTCTGGAGCCTACCACTTCTTCTCCAAGATTTTTCTTCAGTGGTTGCAGGAGAAACTATTTTTGTGACTTTCCTTATCTTAGAAACAGGGGAGGCTAAATACCCACTTTTAATTTTCTCCTCTTTCTTTCCTGCGTCAATTTTCTTTCTTTTTCCTTTTTACCTCCATGCAACAACCCTAGTTTTCATTAGGATTTGTGAAGGAACCCCTGCCGAGGATTCTTCTCTTTCAGATAGGGCTTCCTCCTGTGAGGGTTCCTCTGCTGTAGGAATAGTTTGTTCTGGCGACATCCTAGAAGATGAGGGTTCAATGGGGGAACTAGGTTTTTTTAAGATTTTAAAAATTTTCCCGCTCTTGAGATGGAAGCGGTTCTATTAGGCCCACATTATCTACCCTAAATCTTCTAATTTCAACAAATTCATTCCAAGACATCAGAGAGACATCTCTTAAAGATCTTTCAACCAACAACTTAATCAAACAATGATTAGAAACAAAGTGAGGCCTACCTTTTTGGGTTTCTATTGTGCTTATGGAAATAAGATTGTACAATATGTTCGGAACATTCATCCTTCTCCCGTGGCATAGATGACTCAGAAGCTTGAAATGATGAGAATGTAGACACGAGATTCTTCCTTCACAAGTTAAATACTTCAAGACATACAATGCTACTGCTCTCCATTCAGGCTTAAGAGATTCTTGTCTAGCTCCCTGTCTGTCTATTACCAAAGGTGGGTCTCCCTGTCATGTAAACTCTGCTCTCACACTTCGTGCGTCCTGAATTTTTCTGTGTCTGTTAGTAACCTAGTTACTTCCACAATTCGTTCCTCTGTCACCATAACTCTCAAACCTTTTACCTGAGCTTCTCCATCTGAAATTGTGTGGGTAAATTCCCTTGCAATTTCCTCATTAAACTCAATCAACTTCATAAAATAATCTAGCCACCCACTATTGCGGATTACTAGCTCACAATCTTGGTCTTGAAGAAGGATTTATTGAACTGTCGGTTCATGACGAACAGGTGGACCATCCATGGCTGCAATAATACTCTCAACTCACCAATGGCATAATTTTCCCAATTCTACAACTGAAATATACTCAATATGCTCTTATTTGGTCAAAACCCAGCTGGAATTATAAAATAACTCTAGGCAGACAAAAGGACAAAGTACATAATATCACCTCAAACCAAAAATTTGAAAAATTTAAACTCAATATGTGATGATATAATAATTATCTGCTAGAATAATTCACATCGTACTTCCCATTGTACTTCCCCTCCAACCTAAGGTTTAACAGGTGTCCACACATCCGAAGGAGGACTGAAAAGGACACTATGCAAATATCATAATGATAGGAAATATGGGTTAATTATATGCATATAACAAAAAAAAATACACATGAGCGTGCCTAACAATGTGCTATAATGACTGCAGCTGAAGAAATTTATTATATAGGAAGTTGATCCGCTATGCATGGAAAGCGAGGTGGAAATGAATGATGGAAGGAAATGAGTGGAGGCAAAAATGGAATATCTATTGCGCAGAAGTGTACTTTCACTGGATATGGAAGTATTTATTACGAGCATGCAACAAAGATTTAGGATGAAGACATAACGACAAAGTCACCGCCTATTACTGCAGGAATCTTGGGATTTTCTGGTGTAGAGAATTGTTGCAAAAACTCGTCCTTGGAAAGATGCTCGTGATAGAGGTGCAGACGATGACCATTTACCAATAATTTGAACTTGACAGGATTAATTATGGACAGTCGTACTGCACCTTTAGAGAATGTGTCAATCAACTCATAAGGCCCTAACTAGTGTGTTTGCAGTTTTCCCAAGTTGTCCTTATACCGCGAATCATAGAGAAGTTCCCAATCGCCTGGCTTGAATATTTTGTGTTTGATATAGTGGTAATACCATTTCATGCATTGATTCTAAATTGTTTATGTGTGTTGCAGGGCTGACTTTCTGATTTCATCCAAGGCATTAAGTTGCAAGAGCCTTTCTTGTTGTGCTGCAGAGAGAGTCACATCCAAGGCTATGGCTATTCTCAGAGTTTTATGCTCAAATTCCATGGGCATCATAGCTTTTGTCCCATAGACCATTTCAAAGGGTGTAAACCCTATTGTGGTTTTCCAAGTGGTTCGATAAGCCCATACTGCTTCAAATAACCTGCTAAACCAATCCTTACAGTTAAGAGCTATTGTCTTGGTCAATATAAATTCAAGTTCCCTATTAGTGATTTATGCTTGTCCATTCGCCTGAGGATGGTAGGGAGTGGACTTCCTATGCCTTATATTAAATTCATTAACCAGGGTGGTGATCAAAATGGAAGTAAATTGTGCCCCTTGATCTGTCACAATCTCTTTAGGAACTCCATACTGAGTAAAGATCTCTAAATATAAAAATTTTGCTACCTTATTATCTCTGGCATGTTTGAATGCTTTGACTTCAACCCATTTTGTGTAATAATTAGTACATACTAGAATGCATGACTTACTATTTGATGAGGGATCACTGGGCCCAACAAAGTCTAATCCCCATTTGTCAAATGGTGTAACAACCACTTGTGGATACAAAGGCATTTCATCAGAACGAGTTGGTCTTCCCATTTGCTAACATCTATCACATTTTCTGGTATACTTGATTGTATCCTTGTGCAAAGTTGGCCAACAATACCCTATAGTCAGTATCTTGAGAGTTGTTCTCTTGGCAGAAAAGTGACCTCCACAAGGCTCATCATGATAGGCATGAAGGATATCACAAGTTTCATCTTCTCTAACACATCGCTTCATAACTTGATCTGGCCCTGTATAGAATAAGCAATCTACTATCCATGAAAAGTTAAAACTCTTTTCTACCAGCAACCTTCTTTCTTTTGGAGAGAAATGAGGAGGGATCTTGTTAGCTACTAAGTAGTTTGCTATGTCAACATACCATGGAGTGTTCACATTAATTGAAAACAAATGCTCATCTGGAAAGGAGTCATCAATGGTTGTAGGATTATCCGGTGCTTGAATTATGGACAAAAAGTCTGCCACTACATTTGCTTTACCTAGCTTGTCAATGATACTAATGTGAAATTCCTGCATTAATAATAACCATCATGCTAACCTACCTGAAATTGAACTTTTATTCATAAGGTATTTGATGGTTGCATGATCAGTATGCACAAAGATTTAATAACCAATGATATAGTGCCTAAACTTATTGAGGGCATAGATAACAACTAACATTTCCTTTTTAGTGATAGTATAATTTAGCTCAGGTCCTTGCAAATTTTTGCTGATATAGTAAATTGCATTCTCCAAAATTCTTTGCTTCTGCCCCAAAACTACTCCAATTGCAAAATCTGATGCATCTATGTGAATGTGAAAAGGAAGAGACCAATCAGGTCCTTTAAGCACAACAGTATGGGTTAAGGCTTTCTTAAGTTTAGAAAATGCCTCTTCACATGTCAGTGTCCATTCAAAGGCCACATTTTGTGTTAAGAGAGTATACATAGGTCTTGCCATCTTACTAAAGTCTTTGGTAAATCTATTCTATTACCCTGCATGGCCTAAAAAAATTCTTACATCCTTTTGTTTTGCAAGGGTAGGAAGATTGAGTATTACCTCAATTTTAGCTGGATCAACTTGAATGCCTGACTGAGAAATACGGTGGCCCAACACTATGCCTTCTTGCATCATCATGAAGCATTTCTCACTATTGAGGGACAAATTATTATCCTCACACCATTGCAACACTTTGGAAAGATTTTGCAATGCTTCTTCAAAAGTGGCCCCATATGCAGTGAAATCATCCATGTAAATTTCCATACAATCATGGGAAATATCTAAGAATATATTGAGGACAACCCTTTGAAAGGTTGTAGGAGAATTGAATAGACCAAAAGGAAGGACTGAATAGGCATATGTTCCCCAAGGGCAAGTGAAGGTGGTCTTTTCTTAGTCCTCAGGTGCTATTCTAATTTGATTATATCCACTAAACCCATCCAAAAATGAAAAGTATTGCTTGCCTGCTAGAGAATCTAACACTTGATCAATGAATGGAAGTGGGAAATGATCTTTATAAGTAGTAGTGTTGAATTCCCTATAGTCCACATAAACTCTCCATTTTCCTCCTTTCTTAGGGATGATAACCAGGGGAGATACCCATTGACTGTCTGAAATAGGATATATGAATCCTGCATTTAGTAACTTTTGTAATTCCTCCTTGACTATTTCCCTTAATGCAGGATTAATTCTTCATTGAGGTTGCCTAACTAGTTTATAGTCCTCTTTGATATAAATTATATGGGTACACAATGTAGGATATAATCCCTTCATGTCATGATAATCCCATGCAAAAGCCTATTTTCAGTTTTTGAGTAGTTCTATTAATGACAACCTTTGGTCTGGTGTGAGTTGACTATTGACATTCAGATTCCTTCCTAAACAAACTTCTACTTGGGTGATGACTCAACATTAGATGGTTCAAATATAGAAGAGGTTTGGATTTCCTGCGATAATAAGGTATGAAATATAGTTGTGGCTGCAAGAAAATACAAAGAACTCATGGATGGGAGAAGAGTATGCAAAGGATCTATAGGTATACCACATGACTGTTGAGTTGCCCCATAATGATTTTCTATAATGTTAGAGAGTACCCTATCATCTTCTTGGAGTTCTATGAATGGTTCCCTACTCAACATCATAAGTTGTTGAACAATATTGAATTCCTCTACTTCTTCTCTTATATCTGGCCATACTACTTGCTCTTGATCTAGTTGTGGTTATGTTGGAGAATAAAGTACCAGAGTTTTAGTAGTTATACCATCTGAAATGGTCATGTCCCCTGATCTACAACCTATGTATGCATCAGTTGTAGCAAGCCAAGATCTTCCTAAAATGATTGGATAGCCCGCCAATGTTGTCTTAAGAGAAAGTGTTATAAAATCAGCTGGATATTCCCAAGAATCTAGTGTGAAAAAAATATCTTCAACCATCCCATCAGGTCGGACAGTAGAACTATCAGCAAGTCGCAGGACTATTGGGGTAGATCTAAGACCAGCAATACTGAGTTGCTGCATGACATCCTTGGTCATCATGTTTATGGTTGCTCCCAAATATATTAAGGCATTTTTAATTTGTATTCCATTAATAAATATCTTCACAATAGGACTACCTGGGCCAGAATATTTAGGGACAACAACTTTTCCTAATATAATATCAGCCAATTGCCCTACTATATGTACTATTTTTGGGTCCTTTTTCTTGCATCTAGGTTTTTTAAAGCATGCCTCTTTAATAGCTTGTCCATATATGGGAATATCCTTAATAGGTTGAAACAATGGAATATTACACATATGTTTTAATTGATCAATAAGATCAAAAGCTATGTCATCCTGTTGCCTAGACACTTCTACCTGTAATCTCTGAGGAAATGGAGGCATTCTAACAGGTGTGCCTAAAGTTTCAGATTGAGGTAACTGCTCAGATTTTCTAGGTTGATTAGGTGTAGTCTCCTCAGATGGTAATTCTGTTATAAATGGAGGAGATGGGGTAGGTAAAGTTGTTCCAGACTGTAAGTGAATATCACTTATATTCAAAGAATATGCAGGATACTGATTAGGATCAGCTGAATAAACTTGTTGCTATTGTTGAGGTTTATTGTTTGGATTTGGCAAAGGTTGTGTTGGTAGTTGAGTTGGCTTAGGTGGAGCAACATTAGGAGTTGATGGCATTAAAGTGGATTGTTGGGACTGTTGTTGTGGCTACAGATGCCCATTATTGACCTCCCCTCCATTGCGATGACTATTGCCAGTTACCTTGAGGTGGCGACCAATTCCCTTGTCGCTGCTGCCACTGAAAGGAAGGGTTCTGATAATTAGGCCAAGGTTTTTGAGAGCTATTTCAAGGCTGAGGAGTATAGTTTCAAATTTTTTGGGAATATGGGGGTTGCCACTGATTGTTTTGTGGATTATAGTTCATGTAAAGACTAGAAAAAGAAAATGGATCTTGTGGAATACCTTGTCTTGGAGGCCAAGGCCCTCAATGTGAAACATAAAAGAGTTGTTCATCATCTCCATAGACTGGCTTGAAATCTGGAGGAGCCCGATGACTATCAATCTTAGCAAGGAGTTTATACTTGTTGTCTCTCTTCTTTTGCCGACAGTGAGGACAAAATTCAGCGAGCATAGCCTTTGCTTCCTTGTGCTTCTTCCTTGCTTGAAGTGTATCCAACCAAGTAGCCATATTGTTAATAATATCCTCTTTAAAGTCCTTTAACAAATGAGTTATTTTCATCCTTGAAACTGATGTAGATGCCTTTGCAATTGAAGAACCAGGCCTATAGTGTCTTCCCTTCTTGGCCGAGCCTCTGGAATATTTTTGATAGATTTGCCTAATGTCATCCCATTGAACTTGAGTAATGTCTCCTCCTCCCATGAGGTCTAATGAGTGAACACAGTCTTCATTTATTCCCCTTAGAAAAATCAACTTCATGGATTCTTCACAAAAGATGCTATGCTTGGATTTTCTGACACTAAATAGAAACCTCTCCAGATAATCTTCCTCTCCAGATAATCTTCTAGACTCCCATCTTCTTTTTGTGTCATTTGGAAGATATCATTACCATGTCGGTCCATTCCTCCACAATAATCTTTGTACTTATCCAAGAAGTTTTTCTTCATTTCATCCCAGGTAGTGATTACATCTCTACCTAAACTCATAAACCATCTCAGAGTAGCAAGGAACAACTTGAGTTTATGGGCATCAGTGGTATAGTCATAACTTCTACAGAGGATGTCAAATTTAAATAGAAAGGTATCTGGATCTTCTGTGACCAAGCCATAACAATTTGGAAGAGAAGAGGCTGGTATATTCTTCAAGTTTGCATTATCAGGCTGGAATAGGAAACTCAAATGTTGGGTTTGCCTGCGGAGGTGGAGGATTTGCTGCCATTGGTCCCTGATAAAGAACCGAAGGTAGGATGTTTTGCTCAGGGGGTTCATTTAAGAAGTCTATGTCTCCCTCTGACAAATCAAAAACACCTCTATTTCTGACACGCACAAAGGTTTATGCAAAAGGATTTATTTCTAGTGCTTGATCTAATCTTATGTCACGAGTGGAATGTGAGGGAAGAAATATTCCTAATGCATCTCTTCTTCTTATATGCATATAGATTTATTGAAGGAATTATAAGAGATAACTAAGAAAGATTTAAAAGTAATAGTTACAACAGGTTCTTAGTTTGGCACCATCCCCGACAAGGGTGCCAAAAATGTTGGTCCTTACAACCAGAATGGCAACTAGGTGACAAAAACTCAATTCAGGGATTGGACATCCTTACTGAACAACTAGCTTTCCTATAGCAAAGGCCCATTTACTTATCAACCAGGGACGTAAAATTGAAACAGGCCAACATGGTATGTGCACTAAGTTCATATTGCAACCATTCTATCCTACTGCAGGAAATGAAATTCTCTAAAATAAATGTAAAAACATAATGAACTAATACTTAATCAGAAATCACAACTGAAAGTAACTTAAGCAACTAATACCAAATGATAATGTTCTGGCAGGCAGATAGGAACTACTCTGCCCATTGTGGCTGCAGGAACAGACACAAGAACTATTTCCAGTGGCTGTAAGAATAGTCAAATGTCAAAACAACAACTATCGCAAGATGGAAACAAACTGAAAAACACAAAGTGACTACTCACCAAGTGGGCCCCCTTGAGTGAGTATATCTAGAATTCTCAAACAACAACTGATGAGCTCAAGATAACATTGATTTCTTTATTCCAATTTGACTGCAAAAATACACGAGTCTGAAAGCTAAGTATTACAAATTCTATGGTCATTCTATGTTCTCAAGAGGAGATAGAGACCTTTTATTTATATGGAAACTTATAACAGATTCCTAACTAATCAGCACATATTCGAACATAATAGGTGAACATGTTTATTATACTAAAAGAAGAAATCAACACAAGAAAACAGAACAACATATGTCCTGTAGTTGAGAAGATATAGCATGACTTGCTTCCTAGAGCTAAGCTCCACTAAGAACAACTATAAATGTCTCATAAACCATTTTGTTGAAGAAACAACCAAGTGGCTTCAAACTTTTTCAATGTTGCTTTTCTTTGACTGGGTCTACATCATGGCGACATGCTTGATGTTCCTTCAAACCGCCAGCTTAGTCATTCCTTCTTCTTAGCCGACCTTGCATCATGATGTTAACGTGCACAAAAAGCATGTGTGTATACTAATGTTAACATGACATAAATTAAACCATACTTAAGATTTATTTAGATATTTTGCATAGATAAACCATTTAGAAACCATTATATGACAACCTTAAGTATCAGACAAAATAGTTCAAGAAACACTTAAAAATGCATTAACTAGGAGAGTATCCTGATCCAAACATCATCTAAACACAAGACCTAGGCAGAAATACTATGACAAAAACCTATCAAAACAGAGCCATTATTTAGGCTCATCACGAACATTGGGATGGTCATAAATATTATCTAACAACTTATCCATTTCAAATAAGGTAATCCCTTTTGTGTAATTAACACCAAGAGAGAAGGGTGCATGTGTAGCCGAGTTGGTGTGAAGGTGAGTCATGAGGCGTAGTGTTAGGCTAATGATCTCGGTGCTACGCATCAACTTTGGTTCAATTCTCACTAGTGTTACCATAAACCCTTTTAACCATAAACCCTTTTGAAAAAATTTGATCATAGGTGTGGCACGATGTCACTTCAAGTCACCCCATGGGCTAGGGTTTATTCTTCCCCTGTTCGAGAGGCACAAGTTGGGCGTCTATAGCGAAGGGGGGTAGGTTTCATTCCCGACTGGGCATGGAGTCAACAGGCAGATCGGTAGCGGCTCTAAATCAAGATTCATTCACTACTCGGGATGAAGGTTTTCGTCAGGATTCTGGTTTTCATTCCCACTCTCGTCTCATTCCAATGAATGCTCTATGGGTGGGGGGAAGTGTTTGGTGTGCATTGGTTAAGAGGGATTACTGTCAACCATCGGGAGGTGTGTCTCGTAGCACAAGTAACCCGACCATTGTTGCTACGTCTTTGGTCCCCACGGTCAAATCTGCTTCCATTATTTTGTCGGAGGAGGTTGAGAAGGAAGTTGAGCATAATGAAGTGGTTTTTTCAGAGTTAGGGCTTATTGGGTGCTTTATCGGTAGATGGTCGAGTCCTTGTGAGTTGCACAAATGGATCTCAATTAGTTGGGAACCCTTGGTGGAGGATTATGTGAAGATTTACCCACATGCTCATGGATTTTTCATTATGATTTTCCAAAGTGTGGCAGACAAAAACAAAGTCCTCGTCGGTGGTTAATGGAGTTGGGAGGACAAACACATGTTGTTGTTGAAACCGTGGCATCCAACCTTCAACCCTAAATCAGAGTCCTTCAATTAGACTCCTCTTTGGATCATACTTCCAAACCTTCCAATGCACTATTGGTTTGACTCATCTTTTGAAGTTGTTGGGAACTCCTTAGGTACATTTTTAATGGTCGATGATGACCCTTTATAATTATTGCACACTACGTTCGCTCGTTTGTTGGTTGTGGTGGATGTTTCCATGGGCCTCCCTTCTGAAATTTCTATTACATCCTCCAAAGGGAGTTGGCTTCAGTCTGTGGATTATGAAGGGATTCCTTTTAGATGTAGGAGATGTTTTAAGACTGGGCATAATGTTGATTCTTGCACTAGGCTTAGAGTGAAGCGTACGACGTCTTGGTGGAAAGAGGTTACTCCACATTTTTATATGGTGGATAAGGAGGTAGGAGATCCATCTCCCCCCAAATTGTGGGGGATCTTTCCAGGGATAATAGTTTGGACCCAGCTAATAATATGCAAAGGGAAGGTGAAGGTTTGGGTTGTGCAAAAAATTGAGGCTCTCATTTGGGTGGCATCTCTTTACAGGCTGGTTGTGCATTTGGTCAGAATTTGGTGGGTGTAGTCATGTTTGAACAAAGGATGGAGGGTGGGTTTGGTTCTCAAGGAGATCGTGTTGTAGGTTTTGGGGATGAGTACCATATGATTCAGAAAATGTTGGGGTACATAATTTGAAGTTACTTGAGAATGCCCAAGCGGATGGATGGATTGAGGTGAAACGGAAGAAAGGTAAGAAGGGTTTGGTTGGGAGTGTTTGTATTGCCCCTTTGCTGGAGGGTGGAGGTGTTCCTGGGGAGGTGGCTCCCTAATTGTAGCCACCACTAGTTCAGGCCAGTTTCAATTTTGGATCTATTAATAAAATAATCTTATTACCGACCAAAAAAAATTAACACCAAGAGAGGTGTTACATCAAATCCATTTGTTGCTATTTGTTGAGCTACTTTGTATACATTTTTCACGTATCAAAAAAATGTGCAAAATTTTGTATTATGAATTTCAAGAGTATGTAGACTTATTCATCCTTTTTGTGTCCTTAAAAATATTTTTAGCTAATATACTCAAAGTTGTCGAACAAATGCTTCATTGTAATTGAAAATAAGTCTATTGGTTAGCATCTCTTTTGTTGTAATTAAATAATGTGATCATCTACAATGATAGTGATTGGTGTCCCCAAGAACTTCATAGCATGTGTATACAAAAGTCTATCTTTGTATTACAGTGAGGGCAAAGAAGTAGGAATAAATTGATCATTTTTTGTGTATTCTCATTGTCATTAACTTACCATGGGCTACTTGACATGGGGCAGGTATATTCCCTCAAGTGTATTATTGATCCAAGCACAATTTCACTAGAAATTAACAAACTACACAACTCATTTTATCACACTACTAAAAAATCTCATATAATAGTGTTGGTTGAAAATTTTGTAAACTTGTGAGATTTACAAATTTGTGATTTCAGCCACGATGTGTGAGATAATATCTCTCCTCACAAAGGGGAGGATGCCTTCTTATCACTCTAAACAATTTTACAACAAAATATATAACTATCTATATTAATCTAATTATTGGATGTTACACCACATTTTCATCTTCCTTTGAGAAAGATGCTTATCCTCTTCTCTTATATTCAGAAGGGATATTTCTACTAAGAGTAATAATGATCGATAAACCACTTAGTTATTTGGAATTGACTAAGAAGCATACCAATGAAATTGATTAAAAAAGAAGCAAAGTTAATATGAAAGCTCAAAGACTTTTGTTGCTTCTGGGACAGAAGAGAAGTATTTTAAAGCTCATAATTTAACACATACTATAATCCTATCGACTTTTGTAACGACTTATGTAACACAGTATAACTTTTATCAAAGATAACAAAAATATGGCTCAAAGACCTTAAACTATTACCAGATAAAGCAGTAAATTGTGGTATATGACAGTTCAAAGACTTTCAATATAATGTATTTCGCACTTAGACTACGAAAAGAATCGTAGCACAAAGACTAGAAGTTCTTCCTGACACAACTAATAACCATATCTAGATTTGAAGTTTAGAACCCAAATTATGTAAGAAATAAGATTCAAAATCCTCTTCACAATGTAACAATGTCCTCACATACACTTTGATCAACTTAAGATAATATCACCACTATGACATAAGAACACAATGATAACATACAATGGGCTTCAACTCAAATATTGAAAACTCAACAACTATCTTATTAATCAAAGATACAAAATTGCAATGTATAAATCAAAGCTTATATCACTGCACAATTTTGATAGAGTTTTCTTGCAGGCCAAAAAGATAATCTAATTAAAAAGAGCTCCCTCCTATATATAGATGAGGAACTATGAGTAAAAAGGTGGAAAATTCTAACTAAATTTAACTTATTCAACATCATAAGTCCTAAGTTATTTTGAATTATAATGTGATCATATGAAATTAAATATTTTAGCTTTACATATGATATGTCTAAACAAAATAACTTCCTATAAAATATAGCAAAACAAATATTTTAGGGTACTTATTCTCAACTTTCATTCTTGGTCATGAATTCCACAAACTTGCACAATGAAGATTGCACTTCCTCATCATTTGGCCCAGAATTGTGACTTTCTATTGTTGTGATCCTAAGAAAAACATCAGAATAATTGGTAAAAGACATCTGATACTTCTTCAGAACACCTTGAATTTTGCTAAAAAATTCCTGGAGATTGGTAGGAGTGGATACCCAAGAAATATTACCACAAGGAGTCTCTAGATCTAAGGCAAGAGGAGATACTTGTCTTTCTTCTACTTGGTCTTTCTCACTTTGATCATCACCTTGTCTTTTCGTCTATTCTTTTCACTTATTAGGTGTTCCCTCTTGAGACTTAATCTTGGTTTTACCAATATTAATTTTATTCTTGGTTCCTTTGGAAGAGGAAGCATCTTCTCTATTCCTGGTCCTTGTTCAGACCTCCGACCAACTGGTCTTGTTGTATCATCTTCTGATTCAATTTTGAAGCTTCTCAACCATGTACTAGTGTTGGATAGAATAGGTTGAAACCTTTCTTTAATGGATTTACATTCCTTTTGTGACCAATTCATAGGATGAAGAGGAGTTTCTACAATCTTTTATGGCTCATAGATTGGATCAACCACCTCTTCATCATCTTCCATACCTTTTGGAATGTCAGTTAGATCTAAGTCAAAAATATGCTCTAAAGTAAGCCTTCTATAGTCCATCCTTCTAACATCCTCCTCGGTGTGGAGACCAATCCAGACACCTTGAATCTGGTGCATATGAGTGAAGGCTCTTTTTATCTTATCTTTCATTCCTCTGTAGTCAAAATATTTTATGATTTTGAACTTCTTCAATTCTCCCGATGGTGAGAGGATTCTAAGTAGAGGTTGTAAATATCACCCGATGGCGAGAGAATTATAAGTAGATATGAGAAGTCACCTACTTTGCATGAACAACCATTATTTTCCTTGCTAACTCCATCAAAATACTATTATTATTAGGATACCTCGGGAGCATGTATGGGTGATCATCGAAACAACCTACTCTCATGTATGTGAATGTGTAGGAAACTGCAAGAAGAGACCCCCGTACTCATTAATTTTCTTCCAGGTCACCTTTGATACTCTTCTCTTCTTGAGTGTCTTATCAAAAGAGAACATATATGAGCCATATAAAACATCTTCAATCCTTATATAATGATGTCTACTAGTCTTCATGGTTAGATGGTCATAGTATGTCCATACTAGCACTTTTGTTCGATCTCCTTCAGTGATGAGCCTAAGGAACCGTCTGAATGAAGCTGCCATGTATACCAAATAATAATTCATGTAGAAGTAAGAGTGATGGTAACATGTGAAAGTTGTTCACATACAACATCACTTATTTTCTCTCCCTATAAAATTTATTGCACACCTTTCTTCATGATAGAAATATACATGTACATCCATATCTCAAATATATTGGATTTCTTCAATCTTTTGAGTCTACTGAGGAGAGTAATCACGTAATTAATATCCTCTTTGAAGTTGCTTTGGTAAAGTTTAGGTCATCTAGTGGTTGTGGCCCTTGGCTTCAAGAGCCAATTAGTATTGATATTCTTCTTAAAAGATTCTTCATTCTGATTGTAATGAGCTTGAGATTTCTCTATAGTGATGTTGCCTTGTGTAGGAGGAGCCAAAACCTTAAAAAAATTATCTATAGCTTTAGGATCCAGTTTAATAATTACCTTACCATATCATCATCCCTAATAGTCCTTGTCTCCTTGTCAAAATAAGAAGCACAAGAAAGAATAAATTATGGTTCTAGAGTAGCCACTGGGAAGGATAAGACTAGATGGATGTGACTGTTGAGGAGTTGTTGTATGGCTAGTGATAACTATTGTTCCTCAATCCTTTTGAGAAATTTATACATATCAACATGTCTTATTTTGTATCCTTGATTTCTTCAATATTTGAACTCGCTAAAGAAAGTGGGATAGCACATTTTGGTATTCTGATATTTGTATTTCATCTTCTTGCTTGGTGTGGTAGCCGGTTCTCTAGACATCCGAGGTTGATCTACAAGGGTGAGGTGGAAATCCCACAAAGTAAGAACATCTTCATGTGAAGCAAAAAGCTCCATGATATTCTTCTAAGATGATAATACTTTAAAATCAAGATCAACATCTTGACCTATCAATTTGGGTAGATCATGTGTGCAAACATGGATAACTGACACAAAGAGATGAATATGATAGGCGGGGTCAAAGATGGCATCAAGAGGATGACAAGAAATGCAAGGGAAACATATGTCTTTGGGAAAAAGCCAATAAAGACTTGCAATTAGGTCTTAGATATCTGACTACAAGTCTTAAATTGTGCACAACATGTAACATGCAATTGAGTCTCTAAAACTCAATTGCAAGTTGATATAACCGCAAATGCAATGATAAAACACCTAAAAGATGTAATTGGGTTTTAAAAACCCAATTACAAGCATTTCATAGTTATAATCCATGTTGGTGTAATCGGGGCTTTAAAACCCAATTACATCTTGAATATAAAATTAGTTATTTGTTCATTGGGATTGGGATGTAATTAGGTTAAATAGACCTGATTGTATTATAGTAAAACTTTCATCTAAATGTGAACTGCAACAATTTCTTGTAGTTGATTCTTCAAGACCCAATTATAAGCTATAAACAATTTAACATGACTTGTAATTGGATCTTGAAGATCCGACTACAAGTTGTCATTGAATAATCAAAAACATTGGTAATCGAATCTTCAAGATCTGATTACAAGTCAAGGTTAATGTCAGTCTAGCTTGTAACTAGGTTGACGATCCGATTACAAGTCATCCATGATGTGGTCACCTTATAATCGAGTCTTCAAGATCCAATTACAAGGTAAAGGGAATGAACTTGTAAACTTAAAAGAAAACAACAACGTAGTCAAGTCTTCATGACCCGATTACACTTACGGAAATGTCTTAATGAATAGTTCAAAGCGTAATTGGGTCATGGAGACCTGACTACAAGTGAAGTCAGTCAAAGAAAGGTGACTTGTAATTGAACTTTTGAGATCCGACTACATAAAATAGATCATACTTGTAAATGGATCTCAAGAATCTGATTACAAATCTGTGTTTAATACAAGTTGGGGGAAAAGGAAAATAATGTGGGATCGGGTCTAAGAAATCCGATCACACATTCCTTCTTGGAAGAATTTCAAACTAGAAACAATGCATTCAAGTTTAAAGAACTCAACTTTGTATGACACTATATTTTTTTTTTCAAAAAACCTTAGTAATAAAATGACACCATTCATTATAAAATAATAAAGACAAATAGTGAAATGTAAGGAAACAACAAAAAATACCCATACTTGGTAAAAATGAAGAAAATTTTGATCCTATGACACACTTCAACCACTCAATTTTTAGAAGTCAAAAATAATTATGAAAAGAAAAAAATGAAAGGCAAATGCTTAAGGAGGATTTAAATTGCATTTTTAAGGGGTCACAAAGAGTCATTAATTGATTATAAGTTTACCCCTTTGCAAAAATAAATGCAACTCAAACTTGCAATTGGGTTTTAAAAACCTAATTACAAGTAAACTAAAAGACCACAACTTGTAATCGGGTTTTAAAGATCCAATTGCGAGTCAAAAAGGGAAATTAAAGAGAAACTAAAATAAAATAAACCCCTAGGATTGAGGGTTGACAAAGGGGAAAACAACAAACTAGAAAGCTAACTCGAGTATGACTTACTCCTTGATAAATATGCTTGAAAGAATATGAACTATAAATTAGAAAAAAATTGTAGGAGTCATTTCTCATTTTTTCTATTGCTAAAAAATGAGGACAACAAATAGTTAACAAGAGGATCATCATTTTTTGGGGGGTTAACCCCATGTCTCCATGCCTAAACTTCAAAGTTAGATTATTTTTCTGTTAATTTTAAATTTGAGATCTAATACACGTGATTTTACTTTTACAAATTTATTTGTCTTATAAGGGGTGGCCCTTTACTAATTTGTATATTTCCAATCCCCTTGTATGCTTTATATTTATAGATCATAATGATGGATACCTTATCCTTCATCCTTAACAAACTTACTACCTTTGCCAACATGGTTCCTGATGATGTTCAATACTTTTTACATAAAATATGTAAGTGATTCGGCTCCACACATACCCCTTTATCTTATTGATACATCTAGGGATGATGGCATTACTTTAGCTTTTTTGTCTATTCATGATGTTGATAGACCTAATAATCTAGTGATATCCCTCTTATAACTCATACCAATCCATCATCGATATCCATGGATTCATGGTCTATTGATGGCATATATAGTGAGGAGCTTACTGATGCTTTCTTAATTGATGAACATCCATTATCCCCTCCTCATATGATGTTGTCAATGACTCATTTCTTGCAATGATTTGGTCCATGTTATTTCTAATGCACACATTATTAAAAACCCACTAATAGATGCATTTAATGGGAATGACTATGTAATTTATGCTATGCACTCTCTCCCTACATGTAATAACTAATGGCTAGACACTTAAGATCTCATGTGTATTGGGATATTTCCATGTTTCACTTGAAGTATACTAAGTTTATCACCCTCTTCTTTGCTCCATCATCTTCCACATATGATAGATCCTAACCATCCATGTGTATATTGATAATACAAGAGTGTGCAATCCAATTACAAGAGTGTCTATATAGAATACAACTTACAATATGCTAGAGGATACAAATTATAAAATATAAAAACTACATTTATTAGTGATCATTATTTTTAATATAAATGAATTAATTATATTAAGGATGATCATGTCATTCGTTAGACTTGATTTCTACAAAATGAAATTATTAGAGAGTTAAATTTGTGTTAGTATAAGGTTAAGGTTCTTATACAATACCACTATTTTTTTTATCGGTAATATTTATGATTTTATTAAATATAACTAAAATAGTACATCAACAGGAAAAAACCATCAACCACCCAAAAAACCACCCATAGTCCACCAAACCACCGTACAAAAAACTTGATGTTCTCATACCAGAATCTTGCACAAACCCTACCCCACAACTACTAGAAATAAATTTTCCATATACATCAAGCCAAACTTAATTTGGCATATACTGTTAAAAATGAAATTAACTGAAAGCTACGATTTTCAAGAAAATAGAAAAAAAGAGGGTGGTACCAAGAGGTACCCTGGTCCACCATGTCTTCATCTTTCTTTCTTCACCTCTGCAGCAGTTGGTGCACTCAAAGCGTCCCCCTCCCTATATGCTCCACCAACCGCTCCGATATCTAGCTCATTTTGCCTTGCCAATTCTACTGAGAGGCACCTGGTAATCGGTCTCTTCCTCCACACCTCATCCACCATCCTAGCTTCCCCCCTCGCCTACTTGATAATTTCCTCCTACTCCATAATTTGAACATAAATTTTCAATCCTTCCCACCCTCTCCTTGCATCATCATGAAACCCGACTTTAACCTCTTCACGGTGTCGCAAGAAGGGAATCCTCATGTGTCTACCACGAAGCTCTGCATGCTCCTCTAGAATGCCTTCAGAAATGTTAAAACCCACCTTGGGACCACCCACTCTAGCAGAGATTCCATATTAAGAAGGTAGTCTCTTGGCACTATCATCGTCATCACCTTTCTAACCTCCTCAAAGGAATAGCCCTAATCGAGCCCCCACGCCATAATTAAAGAGTATATGTCTACCCTCAAACAATATCTGTGGCCAATGACAATCACCTCCTTGCCAAGAACTAGTTGAATAACTCTAAAAAATAGGGGATTTCTCACCAAAAAGATGTTTTTTAGTCATTTAATAGGAACCAGACCCCAAAAGGCAGGCATTAACTTAGAAGATTTGAGGGTGAAATTAGCTTCCATGCTGAAAGCCACACAAAACCGTTGAACTTAGTAGAAAAATTGTTATCACCAGCACAAAATTCATCATTTGCCATATTGAATGAGCATAAATTCCTTTTCTATCTATTAATGAGGCTTGCACAACATCTATTACCATTGCCGAAACATTCAGCATTAATTGCCTGTAATGCTCGATCCAACCTCGACACATTAGCATAGGTGAAAACCACATTTATTACATTTCAAGTATGTGATAGTACTATACTTAGCAAGTCATCTTAACTCCATTGAGCATTACTATCATTACCATCCCACCACCTCACCTCTCCCTTGGAAATCTCACATGCCATGTTAGACAAGCCATCAACAATGAAATTTCCACTTCTCCTTACATGAGAAAGACAACAACCTTGAAAAGATTTTAATTTTGCACAAATTAGGGTGATGAACTTATTCAATTTCTAGCTTGGGGTTACACCTTTCATAATAGCATTAACCACCACTTGGGAATCTCCCCCCCAAATGGACTTTCGAAGCCTTCATATTCACTGCCAAAACAGTTGCTAACAAAGCTGCTTGCACCTCTATGTCATTGTTAGTGCCATCTTGTAGTATTTTTGCACCTTTTAAGAGAACCTTCCCTTCATCATCACATGCCACACATCCCACTCCAGAGGTACTCGGGTTACCCCTCGAAGCCCCATCAAAATTATTCTTAACCCAACCCCACTTAGGTTTTGACCAATTCTCCTCCTTAATACCTATATCTTTGCAAAAAGGATTAAAACTGAGGAATCCATGAACGGGTCATACAATACCACTATTAAATTATATATTGTTATTATATTTTTATTTTTATATTAATAAATGACAACATCCTCGACCTATTAATGGACCTATAAGGGTTAATCCTCCTCAAGTCTCAGATGAGATGGTAGCATGGATACCTTGTGATCTAGGTTGAATCAAGATCAATTTTGATGGCACTTACCATGATAATCCTAGTCCTATAAGCGTTAGATGCATTGCCCGTGATCACAAGGGTAGTACACTAGGTTGGTGTAGGAAAGGGCTTGGCGTGGCAACTAACAATGTGGCGGAGGCTAGAGCGGCCTATTTGGCAGTCCGACTTGGCAAGTTTCTCTCTAGTATCGTCGATTAACCTAGAAGGTGATTCACAAATCATAATCAATGCCATAATTAAAGGTGGCTTTGATAATTGGAAGTTAGATAAGGTGGTGAAGGCAATTTGCAACCTGTTGTCGATATTAAAAGATATTAAAATTTTGCACGATTGATGTATGAGCAACATGGAAGTGGGTGTACTTTGTAAATGGATAGTAGGAGTTAATGCAAATATTGAAGAGCCAATTTGGGAATTTTCCGAAGATGACAGGATGGAAGTAGGAGCAAGCCCGTTGGATGGTATGGGAGAAAGTATGTCTGAAAATTAATGTGGAGTTATTGTGTGTCGCCATTACTCTCTCTGAGCAGTATTTAAGTTCTATTAAGGTGGCAAGAAAGGTTAGTTTGTTGTTGCTTGTTGGTGAAGCTTATGCAAAGGTGGCTTGGTGTAACTGTCATTTTGGCTTGCTAGGTGGTGTGTGAAAATGCAAGCAAAATTTTCCATGCATATGATCAAGCCCATGGTGGCTTTTTTAGGGAGGGTGATAGATGATCATTTGAAATGGGTTTTCAAGTACAGTGATAATGATTTCCTGCATTGGGCGAAGACAACGTTTGTTGATTCATTTCTAGAGGTAGTATATTGATATCATACTAATATTGACATATCTTTTATGTTTGTGGCATGGTGCATGGAATTATGCTCTAAGGAAGAGGTTATGTGTTTGGTGGCGCTCTATGTTAAGGATGAATGGAGTCTAGGAATGGAGACCTTTTGAAACAATATTTCCCTAGGGAGGGCTTTATTGCAATTGGTGGTGAATGGTTGCATGTAAAGGATGTTATTCCCCCTGTATGCTCATTCTTCCTTTAGGGTGTTGATGAGGACAAGGAGGTGCAGAGGACGGAGATGCAGATTGGTTTGGGAGAAATAAAAAACTTTCTTTTAAGAATGGAGAAATGGAGACAATGAGAGGAGGAAGAGCAGGTGACTGAATAAAGTGCAGAAGTAGAGCAAAGGAGGAAACGAGGTCATCTGAGGGGCTTAAAGAACAAAGTGAAGAGGAAGGTGGTGGATGGTACGAGGACCTTGAGTAGTGATGAAAGATGATTGGTGGATCTACTTCTTTTTTGTTGGTGACGTGTTTTCTGGCTCGCATGGTTTATGGTTTAGTTGGGTTGGGGTTTTGTCTTTCGAAGTGGGTGGATCTCTATCTTTTTTTATTGGGCTTGGTTGTTTGTAGGTCTTGGGAAATTTTAGTCTATTCATGGGTGGTGGTTGTTCTCATTCGTACCCTTGTTGGTTGACTTTGGCAAGGCTTGGATGGCTGGTTCTTGACAACCAATATACTTTTTTATAAAATTTTGTAATCTTCATACTTTATTATTGATAACTATATATTATTTACCTATAAAAAAATGACACCATCCTAACCCTAACATAAATAGAATAATTTAATTAACTTATATTTTCATATGATAGGTGCATCACAATACATATTTAATCTTTAAAATATATAGTGATATAATTTTTAAGTATAATTACATAGACACTATTTATATTTGATAAAAAGGATTTTAAAATTATAATGATAATACTATATAAATATCAAATTAATATAATCATTGTATTTTATAAATTGTTAATAAAATTAAATGAAAAAAAAAACATTAAAATTTAATAATCTCCCCTTCTTGAAATCTAATGTAGAGATTCACAATTAAACCACATAATCATTATGAGGGGCTTTTGATTTGATGAGATTTAGTTAAATTTACTTCAATTCAATTTGTCTATTCATGGGTGGTGGTTGTTCTCGTTCATACCCTTGTTGGTTGGCTTTGGCAACACCCGAAGTTTAGTTAAATTCACTTCAATTCAATTTGTCTAGTCATATGATTCAATGTTTTCTTTTCAATATATATTAATATTTCTTGAAAGGTTCTCTAAGATTGACTATTTAAAGATTCTTTATTTATCAAGATTGTCCTTAAGCTTTCCAATCTATGTTTGATATCTAATGTTTCATTACTAGCTTTGTCATTTAATTTATGAATCTTTTGTGAAGAAGACACTTATTGCATTTTTTGTTCAATGTGTTGAGATGAAAATATAAATGTCAAATAAGCAAGTATTCGTAAAATTATATGTATGGAAATGCATTTCAACTAGTCTAAAGGGTTTATTAATACCACAAAATAAGTGTATACATTAGAAAAATTTAGGAACTATTTGAATTTTGTCAATACCCATGTTTTAGATATACACTCTCCCATAACTTGTTTCATTAAACAAATATCACTTTTTAGGACCATTAGGTTGAATATTTTTCTAGAACCCTTACATATTGTACTTTTATTCCATGTTATTAAACTTGAGATAGTTGAATAACTTGTTTTGATTAATTAAAAAAATGTTTTTGAAAGGAACCCGAAACCTTGTTACAAAGTAGGAGAAAGATAAAGCATAAAAGAGGCATAAAATAGCAGTGCATGATCACCCACACATAGAACAATTCCCAGTCAAAACAAAAAGGGAACACAAGACAAAGGAAGCAACACTAGACAGCCAAAGGAAAGCACAAAGACAACACAAGGATAGCTAAATGTTTCTCATAAATTCTTCAGCATGAACCACCATCTGCTTCATATTGATCGCAATTTTTTTCATTTCTTCCAGCTCTTTTTCCTTGATATCAACCTATTTCCGAGTGTTGGGCCTTGTTCTTTTTTCATCACCCTTATTCTCCATCCGATCCTTATCATCCTCCTTGCCTTTAATTTGTTTAAATTTGTTAATCAGGTTGTTAACATGGTCAACAATGGCCTTAAGGATTTGAAAGTTTTGCTCGACAATCCTCTTCATAGTAAGCTCCATCCTATCCACTCTGTTGACCAGATTGTTCAGGTTAGTATCCAGACCCCTAGCATCTATGTTCTCTTCCAGCTCCTTCACCTTCTTTTTGTTGGTGTAAATAAATATTCATTATGGATATTATTACACTTTACTTAAGTCAACACCCAATCAGTAGTGCCCAGTCAATAGTGCACAGTCAGTCGCTCAGTCAACGCCCAGTCAACATTTTTTGAAAAAAAATTAGACCACTCTCCATTGAGCAGTTTGGATTTTTGGGTCAACTTTGGAGGCCCATATCTTGCTCAATTTTGCTCCTTTTTGGGTGCAATTTTTTTTTTATTTGGGCTAATTTTTCGTGCTCTTCACAGTGGTGTGGTTATTTTATGATTTTGGTGCACAAGTTTTTTGGAAATTTTGGATTCTCTCAGCTGTACCTATCCAATCCTCAATTTTGCAACTTCAAAGGCTTCGTTTGAGCTCATACGACCTCCTTTTTAGGTGTCGTTTTTTTTTAAAGTGCATATTTTTCCATCTACTTTCATAATATATGATCAGATTTCAGATATTTTGAGTGGAAATTGTACTTACAGATATTGGTCTTATTTGGCCTACTTGATACTTGTAATTTTCTTGGATCTTAGGGGGGTTCTTTGATTGAGTGAATTTGGGGGGGTGTCTTGTGTGATTGCACCTCTCTTTCCTTGTGCTCTTTCATTTTTTTTGCAATGAGTCCTCATAAATTTCCATCTTTAACTCCACATAATTATGCATCATGGAAAATTAAAGTATGGAGCAAATTAATGGAAAAAGGTCTCACGCATTACATAGATGGAACAATAGCAACACCACCTGATCCTAAAGTTGATCCCAATGCTCAGTTAGAATGGCTCACTAAGAATTGCATGGCTCTTGGAACTTTGCGTAAGTATGTATCAGATGACCTCATTTGCACATTGAGAAGTGTACAACAATCAAAGAGGCTTGGGATATGTTTTAGAAATTGTATGGTCAAGTTGATGAAATCAGAGGTTACAAGATTGACAATGAGCTCACCAACTTGGATCCCAAGAGTTTTGATACAATCCAAGATTATGTCACTAAAGCAAATGAGCTAAGAGAAAAGCTTAAGGATTGTGGAATTGACAAAAAGGATGCTCAGTTGATATTCGACTTGTTGGACAAGCTTGCACTAGAATATGCGGCATTTGTGTCTAGCTTCCAAACTTATTGTTTGATAGTGGGGAGTTCCTACAAGATGCCTTCATTTGATTCTTTCACAGAAATGTTGATATTGGAACAATCTAAGTTGTTGAACATGGGTCTTCTCAAGTCTTCAAAATCCAAGGCTTTGGTGGCTAATCAAGGGAGTCAAGGCAAAGATTCCAACAACAACAAGAAGCAATCTAAGTCAAAGCCATAATAAGAAAAAGGGCAATCATCCTCTCCATCACAAGGTGATTTCTCATCCTCTTCCAAGAAGGGGACTCCGCCTGAGAAGGATAAACCAACTTGTGCATATTGCATGAAGTATGGTCATGATGAGCATCGATGCCACACCAAGCAAGTTGATGAGTTGACAAATCTTCTTAACAAAAACAACATCAACTTGCCATCCACCTAGACAAAGAAGGATTCATCTCCTTCCCCTTCCTCACAGTCTAAGGGAAAAGGGTAAGCATTTGTGGCTACAATAGGTTCTTCATAGCAGTGGATACTTAACTCGGGTGCCTCGTATCACATGGGTTCTACAAAGGAGAATTTTTCTTCATTGGAGCCATCTAAGGTACCTCACATTTACATAGGTGATGATACACAAGTTGAGGTTGAAGGGAAAGGATCAGTTGACATGGACGATGGAACATTTGAGAATGTTCTTTATGTTCCTAAATTGTCTACCAACCTTCTCTCTATCTACCAAATCACTCACTATGGGAATGGGAAAAAGGTTGAGTTTACACCTGATTCAGTTGTGGTAAAGGAACTTGATGATGATGCCTTGGTAGCAGTGGGACAAATCAATGACAACTCAAGGCTTTATTCATTCTCCCATTTTGTGCCAAGTTCTCCTTCTAGGGCCTTGCTTACTCTTTCAAATTTAAAAAGGAAGCTATAGCATGAGTGGTTTGGTCACCTCAACTACTGCTATCTTCAACAACTCAGCACTAAAGACATGGTCACAGTTCTACCTCGAATTAGTTTTTCAAAGGGTGCATGTTCAGGTTGTTCCATGGGCAAGCATCTCAAGGAGAACTTTGATAAGGGGAAAGATTGGAGAACTTTAGAAGTTCTTCAACTTGTTCACAGTGATGTAGTAGGTCCATTTCTAGCACCTTCATTTAGCAAGGCCCGCTATGTCCTCACCTTCATTGATGACTACTCCCACTTCACTTGGGTCTACTTTCTCATTCGTAAGAGTGAAGTATTTGACAAATTTAAGGATTTCAAGACTCGTGTGGAGAAGCAATCCGGGAAAGTGGTCAAGATTCTTCGTACAAATAATGGAAGGGAATATGTGAACAAAAGACTTGAGGATTTTTGTACATTTGAGGGGATTGATATTGATCATTCTGTTGCATACACTCTACAACAAAATGGAGTTGCAGAGTGCAAGAATAAAACTCTCAAAGAAATGGCTAGATGTATGATACATGCACGTTCTCTTGATCCCGCTTTTTGGGCAGAGGCTATCAATTGTGCCACACACATCCAGAATCGGGTTCCTCACAACGCTTTACAAGGTATTACTCCTTTTGAGGCTTGGGCTGGTAGGAAACTGATTGTGAGACATTTCATAGTCTTTGGGTGTCCAACATGGGCTCGCATACCTCCACAGAATTGCAAGGCATTGGAACCTTAGAGTTGGCCTTGTATATTTGTTGGATATCATGAGGTTGTCAAGGCATATAGATTGATGGATCCTGAGACACATGAGGTTTTTATTGAGAGAAGTGTTCACTTTGAGGAAAGCTCTCCTAGATTAGCCTCTCTAACTCCTCCACCTTCCTCCATTGTGGATAGTGATGCTAGTGATTCAGATGATGAGGCTCCTTTAACTCCAACTCGTAGGGTTACACCTCTACAGGGTCCACTTGTAGTTCAGGAGCCTCATTCTCCACCTCCACCTAGACCTCGTTGGGCTTGATAGACACTTGAGTCAGCAGGTTCTCTTGTTGGGGATCCTTCAGATAAACCGAGGACTCGATCACAGCATCAGGATCTTCCACATGCATTCATTGCTACCACTTTTAATCCACAAACATTTCGGGAAGCATCAAGGGTTCCTGAGTGGGACCAAGCTATGGAGGAAGAGTATAGTTCCTTGATGAGGAACAAGACATGGGATTTAGTCCATCTCCCTAAGGGAGAAAGATGGTTCGATGTAAGTGGATCTATCGAACCAAGTTTGCAGCGGATGGTAGTGTAGATAAGTATAATTCTCAGCTTGTTGTGAAAGGTTTCTCTCATGTTCCAAGTGTTGACTATACTGAGACCTTTGTGCCCATAGCCAAGATGAACTCCATTCACTTGGCACTTGCTATTGTTGTAGATCATGGTTGGGTTGTACATCAGATGGATGTGAAGAGTGCTTTTCTTCATGGGGATCTTGATGAGGAAATTTATATGGAGTATCCACAGGGTTTCATCCAGGATACTTCCTTGGTTTACAGACTAAGGAAATCTCTCTATGGCCTCAAGCAGGCCCCCAAGGCTTGGTACACCAAGATGGATTCCTTTCTTCTCTCAGCAGGGTTCACTAGGTGTCATTCTGATCTGAATGTCTACATTATGCGATAGGATGACTCTCACTTGATACTTGTGCTCTATGTTAATGATTTGATCATTGCAGGGAGCACTACATCCATCATTAACAGGGTCAAATCTGCTTTGCATGATAAATTTTCTATAGCCTATGACTGACTTGGGTCTTTTGAACTACTTTCTCGGGATAGAAATTTTTGAGTCACCTTCCGAGATTATACTATTGCAGTCCAAGTATGCTCTTGATCTACTTGCACGCTTTCATATGGTTGATTGTAAGCCTTCCCTGACTCCCCTTCTTTTAGGAGTCAAGCTTGAGGCTCAGTGTTCTTCTCCACCACTTGATGCCACATTGTATCGTCAGCTTGTGGGTAGTCTCATTTACTTGACTCACACATGCCTTGATATTTCATTTGCAGTTGGCATGGTTTCTTGCTTCATGCAGGAACCACATGAGCTTCATTGGAAAGTCTTAATACGCATCCTTCATTACATCGATGGTACACATCACTATGGGATTCACTATGTTGCAAGCACAAGACTTCGCTTGGTTGGTTACACAGACTCTGATTGGGCTGGCGATCTTGATGATCATAAGTCTACTTCAGGTTATAGTTTTCACCTTGGTTTAGGCCCCATTTGTTGGTAGAGCAAGAAGCAACATGCTATTTCTCTCTCTTCGACTGAGGCTGAGTATCGATTAGCTGTTAATGCAGCGACTGAGACCATTTGGCTTCAACAGATTCTCACGAAGTTTGGGTTCATCTAGATATAGTCCAGTTCAAACAAAGTTTTTGCCTCACACTTGAGATTACTCTCACCATAAAGGATAATGATTTTGTCAGAGCAGCAAGCCAGGTTGACAACCCAATCAGCACACTTGTTGGTTTCTCTATATACATGTGTGAAAATACACATTTCAGAAGTTACATTAATTTCCTTCGTAGTTTTGATGGCATTGTGTATAGACCAAGAGGGAGGGAAAACATTATTCAAGCAATTCATAATGTTCAAAGAATCACCTTCAACCCAAACTTTAGTGCAATTGGAATCCTTAGCAAGAACCAACCCATGATAAGCAGAAATGGTTTCGGAAACATGGTTGGTTTGATTACCTATAGGAATACATTTGATAGCTTTTCATAATCCCCCTTCATCCCTTAAAACCACACCACACCTTGCATTACCAAGGTTACCCTTGGAAACACCATCAAAGTTAATTTCCATCCATCCATGAGGGGGGCATTCCCATCTCGCCTCTTCTCTAGGATTAGCATGTATGATGTTACTCCCCTTTATTCTCCAATTCTTGAAAATGATGTTATCATCTTGATATTTGGGGTTCATTGTTCCACCAATGATGTAGAGGTTATCCACCATATGTCTTTTGATTTTATCAAAAATAATTTGAGCTTTTGAAGCCTTATCTCTAAACACTCTATCATTTCTTTCTTTCTAGATTCCCCAAAAAATATGAGGTAAAGAAAATCTCCATAACAAAGTAACTAAATTGTTCTTTGAAGGGTGGAACAAGGAATTAAAAACATCTTGGACAACTTTAGGGAAGACCCATCTAACATTGAAGTTGTCCAGACATCTAGCCCAAATATCAGCAGAGAAGGGACAATGGATAAACGTGTAATTAATGGTTTCCTCATTTTGCATACAAAGATGACAAATACTAGGCAGACAAAAACCTCTAGTTTTGAGATTGTCAGTCGTCAGGATCTTATTTTAAAGGACAGTCCATAAAAAAATATTAATTTTGGGAATAAGTCCTTTCACCCAAGCCTTAGCCCATTAAGGACTCTCCTGACTAGAATATTGCTGAATATAAAGAGAGGAGACAAAAAATTTACCATCAACAGTAAGTTTCTAGATAAGTTGGTCCTCATCATCAACCACCACCATAAAATTCATAATTTTATTCAGATGCTCAAGGGAAGGATCAACAGAGGATAAGTCCTTCCACTGGCCTAAATTCTAGTAGTCAGCCATAGTAGTACCAAATTTTTCCTTACACTAATCCTGAAACTTGCCCCAATCAGGATTGTCACTAATGGGAGAGTCTAACAACCAAGTGTCTTCCCAAAATTTAATGAAATTACCCTTCGCCACCTTCCATTTCACTCCTTTGATTATTATATCTCTAGTTCTAGTGACATTTTTCCACATGTTGGAACCAATCAGAATATCTCCAGCCTTGAGGAAACTATGAAGGGTAGGGAGCTGTCTTTTATACTTATTGTCCCATATCAATTTCCATTCTCCCTCAGTATTATAACCTCTCCATATCTGCTTAGCCATGAGAAACTCATTCATATCTCAGATTCTTCTAAGGCCAAGGCCTCCTTTTCTTATTGGTTTGCACACCTTATCCCATGCAATCAAATTAATTCTCTTCTTTTCCTCAACCCCAGTCCAAAGAAAGGTTCTTTTAATTTTTTCAAAGGCCTCCACAAACTTAACAAGGATTCTAAAAAGACTGATGGCATAGAGGGATACTCTGAAGAGTAGATTTCAAACGCTAGACCTTTCGCACTTGGCTGAGAAAAGAGCCTTTCCATCTAGCTAACTTCTTATAAAATTTATCCACTAGAGTGCCCCAAAAGGTATCAGGAGGCACCTAACATAAAGGGAGCCCAAGATAGGAAGTAGGGAGATTCCCAATTTGGCTACCCAAAATGTTACTAATCTTTGTCTATCTTCTCTCTGGAGTGTTTATGAAATAAACAAAACTTTTAGACCAGTTAATCAGTTGACCAGTAGCAATCCCATATCTGTCCAAAGCTTTCTTTAAGCTTCTAGAATCTTTCACAGAATAATTCCCCATAATAATTGAGTCATCCACAAATTGCTGATGAGGACAAACTTGGTTGGTAGATGAAGGTTTAAGCCCTCTAAACTCTCCCTTCTCAACTAGTTTTCCAATAAATCTGCCCAAGCATTCTGCCATGATTATGAAAAGAATAGGAGAGAGAGGGTCCCCCTGTCTGAGATCCCTGGAGGACTTGAAAAGGGAGAAGGGGACCCATTGACCAAGACAAAAAAAGAAGCAGAGGAAACTAGTTGCATAATTAGACTGATGCTTCTAGAGCAAAATCCAAAGGCACAAAGAATAGTCTGCATAAATCCCCAGTCAACTCTATCATAGGGTTTAGATAAGTCAAGCTTTAGAAAGAAACCTTCTTTTTTATCCCTAGAAAGAGAATGAATGTTCTCATGGATCATGATTATCGAGTCCAAAATTTGCCTCCCAGGGACAAAACCACTTTGCTGGGGAGATATGATAGAGGGGAGCAAAGTCAAAATTCTAGAGGTCAAGACTTTAGAGATAATCTTGTACAAAGAATTGTAGAGATTAATAGGTCTAAGAATATTCATGGAGTCAACTCCCATCTTCTTGGGAATAAGAGCAATGAAAGTACCATTCAATTCTTTCAAAATTCTGCTAGCACCAAATAATTCTTTCACAACATTGGAAACATCCCTTCCAACAATATGTTAATACATTTGAAAAAAGAACATAGGGAAACCATCTGGGCCCGAGGCCTTATTACCTTCAAAAGAGTTGACAACTTTCAAAATCTCATAATTAGTTAGGATAGAAGTAAGATAGGAGTTCTGATCAACATCCAAGATAGAAGGGATGCAGTCCATAAGGTCCCTTTGAGCTTGAAGGTCCAGATTCTGATCCTTAGTCAAAAGATTGGAGAAGAACTCCAAGGCAATCTTCCTCATAGAATATTCATCATCAATAGTTCTTCCATTGACTTTAAGCTGAGAAATCTTGTTGATAGCCTTGTATTTCAAAGTGGACATGTGAAAGTATTTGGTGTTTCTATCCCCCTCCTTCAGCCATATATTTCTCGACCTCTATTTCCAGAAAGTTTCTTCTTTGGCTATGATGTCATGATATTTCATAAGAATCTCATCTTCAACCTCTCTAGAGACATTGTTGTAGCCAATATTCTAAATCTCATCTTGGATATCTTTCAGATCTAAGAGAATGGCGGCTTTGGAGACAAAAATGTTCCCAAAGGAGTTCTTATTCCATCTATTGTCTTTCACAAACTTCAACTTTTTGACCACCTTTTACATAGCATTTCCTTCAACTCTAACCTACCACCAATCCTTGATTTTGCTTTCAAGGTCTGAGTGTTTGGTCCACATTCTTTCAATCTGTAAGGGAAATGTCTCCTTCCCTGCTTGGGATTAGCAATAAAAGATATGGGATAATGATTTGACCCAGCCCTGATATGAGCAGATAAAGAACAAAAGTAGGAATTAAACCAATCATGAGAGATTAAAGCTCTATCAAGCCTGACCTAAATTAAGTCTTCACCACTCCTATTGGTCCAAGTGTATTTAACCCCTTGCAAGTCCATATCATGGAGAGAATGGTTAATAATGAACTCCATCAAGTTCAATCTGTTGTCCAGATTGGTTTGGCTCCCTCCCTTCTTCTCATATTCTCTCAGAGGGGTATTGAAATCCCCCATGATAATCTAGCTATCTTCTGCAAACTTACTTCTAAGCGAGGATAGGTTTCTCCAAAAAACACTTCTACCAGCTTTGGTGTTAGGGGCATACACATTAGTTAAGACCCATGAAGTACCATCTTTCAAATGCTTAAATCTAATACAAGCCAAGTTGTTATCTTGGATCAACACCTCTCCCTTAACATTATTATTATTCCAAAAATTAGTTATACCCCCAGATGCCCCTTAAGAACTACCACCACTAACTTCCCCATTACTAAACATTTTCAGACATTCAACCTTCTCCCTAGACATTTTGGTTTCCTAAATCAATATAATATCCGGGTTTTTATCTTACTCATACTTTTTATTAAATCTTGTTTATGAGGATTATTCAATCCTCATATATTCCAGAAAATAATCTTTATAATTTTTTGGAAATACCTGCTTCAAAGATGGTTCTTTGAGTACCATCCGCTAGATTCTTGCTGGTTTCCATGGTCCTCTTCTTTGCATTTGAATATCTTCCAGGTGATGCATGTTGAGCCCCCACATCCCCTATTCTACTTCTGGTGTTTTTGGTAGTCAGATGGTTGTTATTTTTTTTGGTTCTTTCCCTTTCTTTTGTTCTCTGATATTTCCTCCTCCTCTTGTTTTGTCCCACTCTTTCTCAGAGCCTTTTTTTATGTCTTCTTCATTTCCCCATATTGGAGCATTTTCCTCCGGGAAAGTCAGCTTGACTTGGGCCGAATAAGCTAGAGGTATCTCTGAGAACCGTTGCTTTAGGATATTATCATGTTGAGCATCTTGAACCCAACTTACTCCATTTTCTGGCCCATAAGAAATTTCTTCTGAGTTAGGAACATCTCCCTCCTCCTTATTGTCCTTGGTTTGACTGTCTCCCTTATCCATCTGACTACTTTCCCGCTTCTCACTCTCAACTATATTCTAATCTGCCATGTCCTTTTGGTTATTTAGGTAGTTGCATTGTGAGTTCTTCTCTCCATCATTAGAATCCCTTCCACTTTTCTCCTACTCATTTTCCTACTCGGAAATCTTATCTTGCACTCCATCCACCATTTCATTTCCTAATTCCTTGACTAATTCCTCCTTATTTTTTTCCAATCTGGGACTGTTTCTCCTAATCCGAACCATCAGAAGGAAAAGCTTTCAAATATTTTTCTATATTATTATCTGGGTTTATTTCCACCTTTTTCTAAACTCTGGTTTGGGTTTGAGGTTTGGATTCTTTGTTTGGGCATTTTTTAGCCCAGTACCCAACTCTTACAGTGAAATTAGGCAAAGGGAATAGATTCATAAATGGTTTTTTGCATCCATTTGCCAAGTTTTGAATCTATCTCTATCTCCTCTGGCATATCCATATCAGGCCCAACCCCTACATAAATTTTGGCATAAACGAGTCTTCTTCTGGATGCTATCACTGGGTCAATGGAGAGAAGCTCCTCAAAAGAATTAGCTATCCCAACAAACACATTTTCCTCCCAATATTACATTGGAAGACCTGGAAGCTTTATCCAGATAGGCACTTGGACCACAAACTCATCATCCAGACTCGAGTTAGAGTACCATTTCTGGATAAACATTATATATTTACCTATTGTACAGGTTCCATTGCAGAGGATTTGCCTGCGATCTTCCTCACATGAGAAGAAAAAGGAGAGAAATCCTTTATTCATAGCTACCACATCCACCTGGCCATTCAAATTCCATTTTCTGTTAACAAATCTACGAACAACCTCAATGTTAGGGCTCGCCGCAAAGAATTTGCCTATCAAGGTACTTTCCATCCGAGCAATATTATGATCTATAATTTGATCAGGAATGGATATGGTGTACTTTCCCTCAGCAATATTCGAGATATTTTCGACAGAAGGCAAAGTCGACTTACCTTTGGGTTTGATGCCAAACAGAGAAGACCATTTACCGATCTTCTCAAGCCTGGGTACACTTGATCTGGGACCCCCACCTGGGTCCCCCGAATCCAAAGGGACATCGGGTTCCTTACCATCTGATCCATCCTCCTCCAAATGGCTACCTGATCCGCCTGCTACCTACTGTCTTGATGCTACTCTAGGTCTCCCGCCTAAAAAATTTGAATTTTGGGCCTAACCATTCCCCTTGTCTGCTCCGCTCCGCTCCATTCCCCTTGGATTGAGAATAATTGAATAACTTGTTATATTAGTGTAAAGATGTAATTAAGCCTATGGTTATATTATTTAACATATTTTACTATTGGCGTAACCATTGTGCTTCCTTTCGGTGCAAGTGCTAGTTTAAATGCTTTTCAATGTCAACATGTCTCTCAAAATGACCATATCACCAATCTTGTTTGGTTCTATTCAACCATCTTTTCCATGTTTATGTTGTGCTTCATTTCATTCTAAAAGAATTATATTTTTATTTTTATGTGTTAAATAATTCCTCTTACATGCCATCATTACTTTGTATCTCCATAAGTTGAAAGACAAAGGCATATCCTAGCATATACTAGCACATCAATAATTCACTAAATGAATTACCATTACAATAAAAAGTTCAAAGGGTATCAGTAGAATGGTGACATTGTTGATTACCATGCTTACCTATTACCATGATGTTAGTAAACAAATTTGTCTTTTAGAGATAATGATTTAAAATGACTCTTTTAACCATAAGACAAATTGTGACTAACAATTGGAGAAATCACTACTAAGTTATTCATTTCCTTTTTAATTTTAGAGGTATAACTCCCTCATTTAATGTAATCTAACTTTGGGGGTATGCTTTTAACTAGAAAGAGGGAAAGACAAACTAACATTTGCACATAACCATGTTACAAATGCGATAAATACAGATAAATGAAAAGAAGTCCACCAACATTACAACACGCAGACTGATACACCAATGGATAAATGAATAAATTTTGATTCTAAAATTTCAAAAAGTTAAAGTTGTTGCTCAAATGAATATCATGTTCACAAAGGAAAATAATATTCAAAAATATCTATTAAAGCTCAAAGACTTAAATAAAATATATGAGAAACACATTTCATTCCACATGCACAAAGACAAGTGAATTCTTAAAGGAAACAAGAAACTTCATTGCCCCTACTCTGATTGATTCTTATTCTTGTATCAAAGTACAATGGGGATCAACAAAATTAGGACCCCCAATAGTCTCTGGAATACATACTCATATCATCCAACTATGTAACTTCCAAAGTTACGTAAGTGATTCTTTTAAATCAATTTTAAAATAATCTTTTATATTTAAAATAAAACATCCCAAAAAAAAAATAGGGAACTTTTAAAATATAAAGTATAGCATCAATTATCCATCCGCCTTTGTGTCATCCATTAATGGATTTCATACTTTTGTAGCAGTATCGACAATTTGAATCATTTTGCTAACTTTTTGGGTTGTAGGAACCATTTTTTACTGTCTTCTTGCTTCACCTCTCTCTTCCTTTTCTTCTTTGTCGATGATTTGCTTGGTTTTTCTAACCATTCAACTCTCTAACATATTTATTTTTCTACCTATCTCAAGTTTCATCTCTTTTTCTTTTGCCTTTGGAAGGGAAGTTCTCTTTTGTTAGGATTTTCTATACTTTTTCTAACTTTGTTGGTAGTTTGACTAGTTTTGCTAACTTTGTTGACGCTTTGTGTACTTTTGCTAACTTTGTTAACACTTTGTGTACTTTTTCTAACTTTGTCAGGCTTTGCCTACGTTTGCTAACTTTGTTGGCAGTTTTACAACTAACTTTGAAAAGTGTCGACAACCTTAGAAAATGGCTAAAGTATGGAGTTTTTTGAAAAAAGTGAAAGAATTAAAGGGACTTTGTAAAGACACTTAAGCAATGTAAAACATCATTCTTTTCCAAATGAAGTAAAAATTTTGAATCATGACAAAAATAGGATAACAATTGGCTCTGATTAGGGAATGCTTTTGTTGACAAAAAGTAGAGAACTCCAAAATCTCAAGTTAGGACCAATGTTTAATCCATGGACAACAGAGTCAAAAATTATAGTAGGGACAAGATTAAATTACCCCGACAGAGAGCACAGAGACAAGGGAAAAAGTGGGCAAAGCCAAAATCAAATTAAGCTAACATCACACTAAATTTTCCAAGTATGTACAAGGTAGGAATATCCCACCTCAATAAGGTGTTCAAAGATATTCAAATGAAACCATTAATAGGTTGTGAGAAGTAAGAACCATTGCAGGAAAGGAATGCATATCCATGAAGAACCCATAGACTTAAAGCTTGCATGCAAACCCAAAGGAGACCTATTATGTAGAAGAAAACCTAGTGTAGAACTTCACAACCAAACATCCACTTTTCATTATATACCTCCATGACCTCTTGAATGTAATTTTGTATATCACCGACTATACTTCCATACATTACTTTGGACATTGGAATTTGGAAAGAGCTAATCCTCAACTAGAATAAAGAAGAAATTAGCTTGAATCAATTGCATTTGCTATAAGTTTGGGTTCAAATCAATTTTCATCGATGAAAATTCAAAACCACCACCCCCACACTAACATTAGAAATCACATAATCATTACCCACTAAAGCAACATCATCATTTTCCTCAACAACCAACTTAATCATCTCATTGTTCTTGAATAATAATTCTGTATTTTCGCCTAAATTTTCTGAAAAATCATCATTCATGACTTGAAACCTAGAAGAAATAATAATTTCATTTTCACAAAGATAGCCATCGTTTGAAACTTCTAAACACTAATTCAAGATAGCAGAAACATTAGGATGATTATCTTTTATTTGTTAACAATAGCCTATACCATCTAATTGATCTGTCCCTTTTTGTTCATAAATTTCTAATTTAGATTTGTCATTAGCTTCCATTCTCGAGAACAAATTCATCTTGTTTATTTTCATTACATGAAGGAAGTAATAAACATATATCTACTTTATAGGCTTCATGGAGTTCTAAAAGAGGATTATCAACAACTTTAAAATTTGTTGGAAAAAATGCATTGAACTTGCTTAACTCACTCATTCACTCTTTATTTTTAGACATCCTTGGTTGTCCTTCAAATTCTATTGCCATTGCAATTTGTTTCACTAGTTTATTTTTATTTTCAAAAGTGAATGCTTCAAACTTTGTGGGTACAAAGGAGGTACTTTCTCTATCTTCTTTTCCTCCACTTGTTGCCTCACTCAACGATTGTTTAGCAATTTAATATGCTAAAGTTTAAGATGTCCATATATTTCCTAGTTGTATATGAGAGTCATAATCCTCTTCATCACTTCAACTAAAAAAATTATTTTCATTTTTCTCATATTGCATATTATATATTTCAACTTTTCATTCAACACAAGACTTGATTTTTGAAAGACATGAATCATTCATTGAGAAATCTTCTTGACATAGAACTGTGAGGTTAGAGCACTCAATTGTACAAGGTGAAATATTTACCCTTTGTTTTATAGAATTTTTGTTTAAAAATTTTGTAACTTGAATTTGGCCATGCCATCCAAATAACAACAAATCATCTTCAATTCTAATCACTTCTTACTTAGTGATTTCAAGATCACATAGTTTACTTTGCTTCAAATAAAATTGGAACTTGGATGTAGTGTTGCAATGAAAATAGATAGTAGATTTGATTGACTGGGTTGATGGGCATGTGGAACGATTGATTGAAATAGTCTACGAATCTGTCATCTTTTCATCTTCATCCTTTTGTATTCTGAAAATTTGGCATAAAAAAGTACCCACATCAACTGTCAACTTGAATCTTCCAAGAAAAATATCTCTTAATATATTCAATTGAAAATTCATCCATCTCCTAATTATTGGAACCAAACTGCAGTGGCTTCGGTGAGGGATTCAATGAACAAGCGAACAAAAACATCTTCTTTGAAAACCCTAAGAATCTCACAGGCAACTATAAAGGCTTGAATGTGACTATTTGGGTATTGTGTGCTCTCTCCAGTAAACTTGAGAAAACACTTTCTTGATCTTGTAGGCAGGGCTATATGTTGGGGCAAGGCCAAAGACCCTAAATGAGTTCCCCATGGTTGGGTTGCAATCAAGGCCATGATGGTTAAACTATAATTTTTCTATCAAAAATATTTTTTGTGTAAGCTCCAAACCATGAAGTCAGCAACACCCTTAAATTTCAAAATGAACAAAGTACCAATGCTTCATCCCCATTAGAGTCACCAAAAATTATTAGTAAATAGATTTTTCTTTTGGAGGTAATGATTGAAAATGACTCATTTACCTAGAAGTAAAGACAAATTGTGACTAACAATCGAAGACATCGCTATTGAGTTATTGATTTTTTTTTCTAAATTTTAGAGGTAAAACTCCCTCATTTAATGTAATCTAACTTTGGGGGTATGATTTTAACTAGAAAGCAAGAAAATCAAACTAACATTTGTACATAGTCATTTTACAAATGTGATGAATGTTGATAAATGAAAAGAAGTCCACCAACATTACAACACACAAACTGATACACCAATGGACAAATGAATAAATTTTGATTCTAAAATTTATTAATTTCCCAAAAGATAAAGTTGGTACTCAAATGACTATCATGTTCACAAAGAAAAATAATATTTAGAATTATCTATTAAAGCTAAAATATTTAAAATAAATATCTAAGCAACACATTCCATTCCACATGCACAAAGACGGATGAATTCTCAAAGGAAACAACAAACTTCATTGACCCTACTTTGATCAATTGTCACTCTTGTATCAAAGTACAATGAGGATCAGCAAAATTAAGACCCCCAATAGTCTCTTTAATACATACTAGCATCCAACTATGTAATTGATAATGTTAATATTGTCACAAGAATTTGCACCCGAGAGCTAAGCTAAAAGCTGAGCAATCTTGTGAAACATGGGAACATATTAAAGCCCGTGGGTTTCTAATAGTGATATTTCATAGCAACACTATGAAAAGGACAAATCTCATATATGAATAATACTAGGGTAAGCACAATGGATGAAAAATGGAAAAAAGAAATATATTTGCATTTCAAATACAAGATAACCATCAAGTCAAACTTGAGTTCAAATTTTAAAATGAGTCAAGAGGGCTTGCCAAAAGATAAAAACCCACATTTTGAGGGAGGTTTTGAGACAAATTATCAACCTAATCCCTGATTTGAAGGCCCCCAAGGGTGACTGGTCAACCAAGGGGAGCTTTAGGAGCACAAACAACCACACATCTTCAGTTTCAACCCTGATTTTGAGGATTTTCAACTCCATCCATCCAACAATTGAAGAAGGTGGTTGACAACCAGTTAGCACCTGATTTTGAGGAGTAAGAGTAGTCAACAATCAAGTCAAAGACAACTAGTGATTCAAAATTCAAATATTTTGGAGCTCTTCTTGATATAAGTCACTCTTCTTCTTCTCTTCTTCTCTAGTTCTAAGTTTTGTCTCTATTGTAGTAGCAAGAATTACTTTGTAACTCAAACACTTTTGAGTTTTTATGCAAATCATTCATGAATTGTAATCAACCTTTTCTTGAAAATTAATAAAGGTTAGTTGTTCCTACATATGTTTCTTGTTCTTTCATTGTGTTTGTATGAGTTTTCTGAGAACACATTGTGGTTTTTATAAATCCTTTATTTCCTCCATTTTCATGATGTTTGGGCAAGGAATATAATGATTTGATCAAGTTATGTGTTGTGTCTTACTCTCATTTTTAGAGATTTGTAGTTGTATGATTCCATTCACATTCAAACAAAACTGAAACAAAAACAAAACCTCTACATGAAACATTTATGATTAGCATTATATTAACAAAGTTGTGAACATAGAAAGATCTTAGTTAAGTCAAGTTATAGGTGAAATAGTAGTATTTTAAATCGAAATCATTGGTGCATCACCTTGTAGTCAATAGTTTCATTTCCAAAGCATTCTTCTATCCCTTTTCCCAAGCAAAAATCATTAGTTTTTTAGGATATGTAAAGGGGAGCCAACCCAAAATTAGGAGGTTCATCTTCACTATGTGCAACCCACAAGCTCGAAGATGTTCTCATGTTTCATGGGATTGCTCAGATTTCAACTTAGCTCTCAAGTGCAAATCGCTGTGACAACAATTTTTGGCATGCCCGGTTGGACTTTGAACTAATTTTCAATTCAAAAGAACTTCATTTTTGCTATTGTCTTGGTGTGAACAACAGTATAACAACCTTCAAGAAGGAGATTTGTCCATACTTGGCGGCTCTTAGTCTTTGGTTTTCGGCAGTTACATAACTAATTCTTTAAAAAAAATCAATTTTAAAACTCTTATACATTTAAAATAAAACACCCCTTTAAAAAAAAACTAGGTAACTTCTAAAATATAAAGTATAGCATTAATTATTCATCTAGCTCCATGTCAGCTATTAATGCATTTTGTACTTTTAGAGTGGCGTCGACAATTTGAATAATTTTGCTAACTTTTTTGGCCACGAGAACGAGTTCGCAAACTTTCTTAAGTTACCATTTTTAGCTTTCTTCTTGCTTCACTACTCTCTTCTTTTTCTTCTTTGTCAATGATTTGTTTGGTTCTACTAACCATTCAACTCTTTGACATATTTAGTTATTTGCCTCTCTCAAGTTTCATTTATTTGAAGGAAAGTTCCCCTTTCTCAAGACTATATAATTTTTCTAACTTTATCAATATTTTGTGTACTTTTGCTAACTTTACTAGGAGTTTGACAAGTTTTGCAAACTTTGTCGAGACTTTGTGTACTTTTGCTAACTTTTAAAAGTGTTGACAATCGTAGAAAATGGCCAAGTATGGAAAATATTCAGATCCTGAAAGACTTAAAGGGACTTTGTAAAGGCACTCCAGTGATCTAAAACATCATTTTTGTCAAATGAATTAAAATTTTGGGATCATGACAAAAATGAGAAACACATAAGATATTATAATTCCATTCACATAGGAGCCACTGGATAATACCTTTCTCTTTTAAAAGCTATTGTAGGTACATATTGTAGACACTTAAATTTGGTTAATTAAATTAATCAAATTTATTTCCCTTAGCCATTTAGTTAATTAAAAATCTTAATTAATTAGCCGATTCCTTGAATTAATTAATTCTCCCTTTCCAATCCCTTTGAATTAATTATTTTTTAATTACTTAATTTCCCTTTCATCCTATCCTATTAATTCTAGTTAATTAATCCCCATTTCATTATATTCCCATTAATTAATTCCTAATTAATTAATGTTCCCTTTCCAATCCCCTTTAATTAATTAATCCTAAATTAATTAATTACCCTCTCCATGTTCAAATAATTAATTAATTATTTAAATTAGTTACATGTCTCCTACATTCTAACCAACTTTTCTCCCTAACCTCTTTCCAATCCTATCCTAACCAACCCTATCCTTCCAACCCAATTCCCTAGCCTAGTCATCCCTCCAACTAACCTTATCCTATCCCTTCTAACCTCCCACACATGTGTGCACATCCTAACCACTTTTCCCCCTTTTGAGGAAAATATCCTATTTTGGGTGGCTTTTTCCAAAATGGACAAGCATCTTTCACTCTTCCTATTTTTGGGTGGATTTGCCCAAAATAGACATACACATGTCATTCCTTTTCCATCTAGATGAGCCACTTGTCCTTTTTTGGAGGACAAGTGTCTCCTCTTCACCTCTCCTTCCCTTCCTCATTTTGTCTATTTAATCCCTCCATTTTTTGACCAAATCCTCTCTAATCCACTTTTGATACACCATACCGTTACTCTATTGGAATCATTACTCAACCCATCATTTATCATTTTCATCCATCAATCCATTATCATTTGCATCAACATCATGGAGCAATATCAAGCATCTAAAGCTATGTCATGAGCACACATCCAATTGAAGAATAATCAAATTGAAGCGGGCATTTGGTTTGCATTTGTGTTATCATTTTCATGCTTGTTTTGATTTTATCATTCTAATCTTGAGGTGTATGATGTTGGCATATTTTGATGATGATGTTGTGATTGTCATTGATGGACACACACTTGCTTTGAGATCACTTTCTGTATGTATAAGTTATGCTCAACCGGTATTTGTTCCAACCAATATTATATATTATAGTCTTTAGACTATCGGTGTTTTGCAGAAAGTGTTTATCGATCTCAAGCGGTATGAAGACCCAAAGCGGTATGAAGACCCAAAGTAGTATGAAGACCTCAAGCGATTCGAGGATCTCAAGCGGTATGAAGGAACTAAAGCGACAGTTATGATTTTCCTAGTCTTCATTTTGACAAACGGTAATCGGTTAAATATATGAACCGATATTACTTTGTGATGAGTTACCAACCGGTATTTTTGTGATGAATTATCATCCACCGACACTTTGACGGTGATTCTGTGTTGTGTTACCAAATGTGTCTAGATGCACTGAACCTAGGAACTTGCAATGTAATCCTATTAGACCGACATGAAATCAGATTCCTTTATAAGGACATCATGTCTAGGGTTTTAGTATGTATGAGTGAGGGTTTTAGAAGTGTATGAGGTTTTTGCATGTGCGATCATAGAAGAGAAGATTAGGTCTGTGTGAAGAAACAGAGTGTTGATATATTGAAGACTGAAGTAATGCTGAAATGCATTAAAAATGAGCTATCATGGATCTAACCAAGCAGTCTATGCTATTTGCTAGATCACTCACTTGTTGATTACTCACATCATCGGCAAGTCTAAAACCCTTAACCAGGTAGGCCCAGAAAAGCCTTGTAAATCCTCTAACAAGGTAGTTCACAACTGTGGATTTGAAATCCTCTCACAAGGTAGTCTTTAATTGGACTTATCTCCTAACAGAGATTGAGATTCCTAACAGGATCTGTTTTGGTGAAGAACATTGTATGACCTTAACCGGTCTGGTTTCTATTCGGCAGATAGTTACTTGTGAGTTTCAGCTCACCATGGTTTTTCCCGTTTGGGTTTCTACGTCAAAACCTCTTGTGTTATGGTGATTGTGCTCCTATGGGTGAATGCCTTATTTTCTGTTTGGTTTGCATTTGTATTAATCGGTTTGTTAGTAAATGTGTTAAACCAGTTTACTGCTAGACTGTTTAAGTGTTTGAGTTCAGTTTTTTTTGGTATACTAATTCACCCCCCCCCCCCCCCCTTCTTAGTATTCATCAATTGGTATCAAAGCCAACCTTTCTATAAGTCTAACCACTTGGAAGAAGATATGGGGGAATACACTGTGAGGGAACTTACTCATCGGCTCGCTTAGACTGAGAAAGCCTATGATGAACTCAAAGTCAAATATAAAGCCTCTCTGGAAAAAAGAGAGAGCATGCTGAGAAACTAATGGAGCTTACTGAAAATAGTTCTTCTGATGAAGCAGACATGGAAGCCCTAGTTGAAGAAGTTGAAAAACTGAATGAGTCTAATGCCAACCTAAGAAGGGAACTGGAAGGACTCACTATCAGAATGTGTCAAGAGCTTGAGAACCGGAGGAAAGCTGAAGATCTGGTAAAAGACAAAGATCATGAGATCTCCAAGCTAAAGCAAGAAATCAGTGCCCTTACCGCTCATCTCCAGGAGAGTAAAGTGAAGAAAGAAGAAATGCAAGGTGAACTAAGCATGGCTATTTCTGAGAATGCAACCTTGAAGGAATCCAATGCTGCTATTTCCAAAGAACTCACTGAGTCAAAGGAAATACTTTCCAAATTCAATCAAAGTGCTACTAAGTTAGAGCAAAAACTTGAATCAGCCAAACTGGTAAAGAATACTAATGGACTTGGTTTCTTTGACTATGAGGAAGGTGAGACCTCTGGAGCAAAAGATGTAGCATCAAAGAAGCAACTGACATCAAAGGATAAAGGTAAGTAAAAGTTCAAACCTGTTTTCTTTAATTGTCTCAAGGAAGGACACACTGCCAATGTATGTAGAAGTAAGGCTTACAATAATTTTCCATATTTTCTAAACAATAAGCCTAGATCCAATAGATTCATTGGTAACTGTTAGGCATGCAACAACTTTGGGCATAGAGCATTTGAATGCAGGTATGTCATGCACAACACTGGAAGATATCCTTAAAGGAGTCAAGGAGTTTTTTCTAAATCCTTAGTGAACCGGAATCCAAACCGATATAATGCCTATAATCGTCATTCGGGTAGTGGTGGATATCAAGCGGCAATTGGTTGGAGAGCAACCTATTTGATTTGTCATGGTAGCGGTCACACTACTTCAACATGTAGGAGGAAGAATGGTAGAATGAACAATGGACCATGGAGAACACCTGGAATGGTATGCTATCATTACAACAAACTGGGACACCCTGCTAGAATCTGTAGAATGAGAAAGAACATATCAGATGACATAATAGTCACTCTGGAAGGAAAGATTGATGTTGAAACTATTCAAGCGGACATGAAGAAAACTCAGAAAAAGAAACCAGAAGAAGTATCACTAGAAGAGCCGGTTTCTACACCTAGTGTGGAAATCTCTAAACCAACAAACTAAGCTACAGAATGGCTTAGGGGGAGCAAATCATTGAAATATTTTGAACCCCCGGTTTACACCAGTAAAATATCTTAACCGGTGTGTGTTACCTGTCAATCGGTAGAAGACCGGAAACGGTAAAAGGTGAAATTAGGGTTTATGCCCTAATGGTAGAGCATTTATTGTGGTAGGTGAAGAATTCATTTAAATGGGATTTTCAAGTCATTTTCACTTATCAATTTGCGAGCGAAGAAATTTTCAAAGTGGAGAGCAACCAAAGGTGATTTATCTTGCGATTCAAAGTGAATTGAGATCTAGCAGAAGAATTCTGAGATATTTGCAACCTGTTAGTAAAGAACAACTAAGCGGTGTTCCAATTGATCGAAGTGGTGTGTTGCTAGCTACAGTATCAAAGCCCTAAATCTCGATTCACAAAGGTATTTTTCGAGTTTCTTTGTTTATTATGGCTTCTGCTTCTCACTCCAGTTCAAGTGCACCTATTGATTTAGCGGATTTCATACAAAGGAAGATGAAATACAATGCCCTATCCTAGATGCCCGTTGGTGTTATAGTTGAGGAAGGTATTTCAGATTATATTGATTGCAAAATTGAAGACCTAGGATCCCTAGTGATCCATTCTCAACTAGGTTTATTTTGTGGGGATGACAAGAAGATCAAGCCTGAATACAACATCCTGGAAAGGAAGAAACTTCACAATGCGGTCTATTTTCTTGAAGAATTCACAAAAGATCACATCTGCATCATCCTAAGCAGAGTGCACGGTGACAAAATGTATCTTGAGCGGACACATGACATCACACCAAAAGTGATTCATGTCATCACCAGTTTCTGTAATGTAGGGGAAGTGTCAGCCTTAAGGAAAGTCATTAAGACGGAAATGACCAAGCTCACCGGTTCTGTGAGCGACCAACGAGGAATGATCATCAACCCCATCAAGGATGATCTGGTCAAGTATGCCTGTATGGTGATCGGATACCGGACGTTCTATTCCAGTAGAATTAACTCTGTCTCTACTGCTGCGGTTAATGCTGCCTACAAAATGATCATGGAAGATGCATCATTTGATCTATGCACCTGTATGCAGAGGCAACTTCTAGTAAACCTGAAATCTATCAAACAGGACAATGCCTTAAGATTTAAATTTGGATAACTATTGGTAGGATTGTTTTTCTACTTTCAAGGCTATTTTCTGAGAGTCGGTGATATTCAATGGTCTATTAACCAACTGTTTACCTAAAAGATCAGAGAAAGTCTTCAAGCGGTAGGAACCGGTTATCCTAAAGTCCTGAACAAATACTTTGATGATTTCAGATAGAAGATGAGCCAGAGGATGAGGATATTTGGCAATATTGTCAAGAAGTATGAAGAGGACATCTGCTTTACCATTAGAGTAGATGAGTGCATAATGGAGGCAGTTGAGCCCAGAAAGGAAGAAGTGGAGCCCATGGGATATGAGGTGATGTATGACATGCTCGATGGGTATGCATCTACCCTACTTGCCTCGCCTCTTGATCCAAAGAAGAAGAGAACCGACACCTACTTGGAAAGGGTAACACCGGTTGAAGAGCCCTTAGTGAAGAAAGGAAAGGCAGTGCCATCGGTATTGGCACCAGTTACTTCAGCAAGTCCTAAAGTGACCAAGCGGTCACCGGCCAAGAAGAAACCAGAAGTTGCACCTGCCAAGGTTTTTGAAAGAAAGAGGAAAACTAAGAGCATCTCACCAGATTCTGAGGATACAGAACCTGAAGTGCAGCCTAAAAAGACTAGGCAAATGAGGAAGAAAACAAAGACAACTAGCAATAAACCGGCATCGTCAACACCGGTAAATATAGACATTTCCTTTTACAAACCATTGACACATTGTCAAAGAACTATCAAGAATATTAGGAGAAAAGTGTTAAGTGATTTAATAGATCATTTTGATTATTTTAATGATAATGAAAAGGAGGAATTTGAACAGGAAGTTATTCAATATTTATGTATTAATGACTGGTCGCCATCAGAAATTAGATCTTTGACACCAAATTTTTTATATAATTTTTTAGATAACAAATGGCGCATTGCCATAGAAAAGGAACAAGAAATAAGAGAGGAAATTTTTGCACAATATTTTCTTGATGTGTCAAATTTAGAGCTATATGAAGTTATGGATAAATACAAAGGCCTCTTCTTCATGAGAAGAAGAAGACTCTTGTTACTGGAAGGGAAAGTTCCTGAAGTGGTGAAAGATACACACTCACATGCCCAAGCTGCTCTGAAGTTGCACCAAGTGTCTGAAGCCAACAAAAAGGTTGTACAAGAACCGAAAACTAGAAAACCAGATGAGGTATATGACAGTGAAGGAGAATTGGTTACTGAACAGAGGGATACAATTGATGTTGATGCCTTAGATGTTGAAAATGTCACTCTAGATGCAACAAAGAAAAAAATTGATAAAGAGAGAGTGGACAAGGAAACACAAGACAAAGAAAAGGCTGACAAAGTGCAAGTGGAGAAAGAGAAAAAGAAAGATGAAGAGAAGAGGAAATAAGCATAAGAGGAGAAGAAGAAATGGGAAGAGGAGAAGAGAAAAGAAGAGAAAAGGAAACAGGAAGAGGAAAAGAGAAAATAGGAAGAAGAAAAGAAGAAAAAGGAAGAGGAGATGAGGAAACAAGAAGAGGAGAAGAAAAAGGAAGAGGAGAAGAGGAAACAAGAAGAGGAGAAGAAGAAAAAGGAAGAGGAGAAGAGGAAACGGGAAGAGGATAAGAAGAAAGAAGAAGAGAAGCAGAAGGAAGAAGAAAGGAAGAAGGATGAAGAGAAGAAAAAGAAAGAAGTAGAGGAACAAAAGAAGGCAGAAGAGAACAAGCAAAGAGCTGAAGTGAAAAAGGAAGCGACAAAGAGCACACACGTGGAGACACCAAAGGCAACCGGTAGTCAAGCCAAATTGGCTGACATTACCAGTCCTATTGACCTCCAATCTGCAAATGAATCGGAGCTTCTCCAAAGCATTAAGCTTTCCCAAGAGCGACTGGAAGCTTTAAGGAGGAAAAAGGAGCAAGATGTTATTCAAACTGCGGTGGATACACTTACCAGTTTGATTCCCAATGCCAACCTCCCCGATACCGATTCCTCTTTCGCCCAGCTAAAACTTCTATGCACAGTCGTGGAGGACTAGGTACAAAGCCTAGAAGAGGTTGCTAAAGCTATCGCATAGAAGAAGCATCAAAAGACACTAAACATTGCCTTAGTGAAGAAATTGAACGAGCTCCAATGTGAACTTCAGAAAGAGTAGAAAGACATAAGAGATGTTATGGATGAGGGGAAATTACTGCTCAGTAAGATAAGCCAACCCCATCTATTATGTGATGATGTGCTTGCTTAGAAGGAAAAACTGCAATTTGATTTGCAGGCATATATAAGCACCTTTAAGATGTCGTATGATTCCTTCACTACATATGGGCAAACTGTTCACCGGTTTCAGCTCTAGTCTGCTAGAATTGAGTTGGAGATCAACAAGCAGACTAGAGATTTGCAAGAACTTCAATTGGTTCTACTACCCAGACTGCAAATACTTCAGAAGTGCTATCTTAATCTGGATGCCTTAACGGTCACTCAAGAGATGAGCACAATAGATGTCATGGAGGAACATGTATCCCAGATGCAAACAGAAAGTGAGGTGGCTAACTCATTAATTGAGTCATGGTATTTATCCATGAAAACCTTTATGCAGGATTTTAAATCGCTTTTTGATAAGTTTCACTCATTATTGTCATAAACTTATATTATATTAATGATAATGAGAAATAGGGGTTATTCTACAATACTTTGTCATTGTTAGCAAAGGGGGAGTAGTATTTTGTATTTTAAAATTTTGATGAATGTATACTTGCATGTTATCTCGTTAAGGGAGTAGTATACATTGTATTTTCTGCAAAAAGGGATAGTGTATATGCTTAGGGGGAGTAATTTTGACTATGACATATTTTTGTTGTAAAACATTTAGATGTCAAAATTTTTCCTAAGTGTTGCCATCAATGCCAAAGGGGGAGATTGTTGGCATATTTTTTATGATGATGTTGTGATTGTCATTGATGGACACACACTTGCTTTGAGATCACTTTTTGTATGTATAAGTTATGCTCAACTGGTATTTGTTCCAACTGGTATTATATATTATAGTCTTTAGACTATCGGTGTTTTGCAAAAAGTGTTTACCGATCTCAAGCGGTATGAAGACCCAAAGCGGTATGAAGACCTCAAGCAGTTCGAGGATCTCAAGTGGTACGAAGGAACTAAAGCGGAAATTATCATTTTCCCAGTCTTCATTTTGACAACCAGTAATCAGTTAAATGTATGAACTGGTATTACTCTATGATGAGTTACCAACTGGTATTTTTGTGATGAGTTATCATCCACCGATACTTTGGCGGTGATTTTGTGTCATGTTACCAAATGTGTCTAGATGCACTGAACCTAGGAACTTGCAATGTAATCCTATTGGACCGACATAAAATTAGATTCCTTTATAAGGACATCATGTCTAGGGTTTTAGTATGTATGAGTGAGGGTTTTAGAAGTGTATGAGATTTTTGCATGTGCGATCATAGAAGAGAAGATTAGGTATGTGTCAAGAAATAGAGTGTTGATATATTGAAGACTGAAGTAATGCTGAAATGCATTAACAATGAGCTATCATGGATCTAACCAAGCAGTCTGTGTTATTTGCTAGATCACTCACATCTTCGGTAAGTCTGAAACCCTTAACCGGGTAGGCCCAGAAAAGCCTTCGTAAATCCTCTAACAAGGTGGTTCACATCTGTGGATCTAAAATCCTCTCACAAGGTAGTCTTTAATCGGACTTATCTCCTGACAAAGATTGAGATTCCTAATAGGATCTGTTCTGGTGAAGAACATTGTATGACCTTAACCAATCTGACCTTAATCGGTTAGGTTTCTATTCTGCAGATAGTTACTTGTAAGTTTCAGCTCACCGTGGTTTTTCCCATTTGGGTTTCCACATCAAAACCTCTTGTGTTATCGTGATTGTGCTCCTGTGAGTGAATGCCTTATTTGTTGTTTGGTTTGCATTTGTATTAATCGGTTTGTTAGTAAATGTGTTATACTGGTTTACTACTAAACTGTTTAAGTGTTTGAGTTCAGTTTTTTTTGGTATACTAATTCACCCCCCTCTTAGTATTCATCATATGATGCATTGTGTTTGTTTGGTTAATTAGCTTTCTTTTTAGCCCTTATTTTAACACGCATATTTTTCATCGCAAATTTTCTGGCATGCTCGATATGACCCACTGCACAAGTCATTTTAACATTGTTTTTTGTTGTTTTAGTGTGTTTTATTGCATATTTTGAACACTTGCAGACAAAAAAGCGAATCTACAAGCTGATTTTCCGCCTAGGCGAAAGTCTATTTTATCAATCCCGCTATTTCACGAAACAACGGGTTTGCACTCTGAAATAGCAGGTTCGCTACGTGAAGCAGTGGGTTCGCTATTATCATTTTCATACAGAAGGAAATATCTCCATTTTAAGTTTCGGGTTTTTGTAAATGATAATTGACATTTTCTTGCAGAACAGCAGGTTTGCACCCTGAAACAACGGGTTCAGTACCTGAAGCAGTGGGTTTTCTATTATCATTTTCATACAGAAGGTAAAATCTCCATTTTGAGTTTCAGGTTTTTGTAAATGATAATTGGCATTTTTCTACAGAATAGCAGGTTTGCACCCTGAAACAACGGGTTCGCCATTATCATTTTCATACGGAAGCTAAAATCTCCATTTTAAGTTTTGGGTTTTTGTAGAAGATAATTGACATTTTCCTGCAGAACAGCAGGTTTGCACCCTGAAACAATGGGTTCGCTACCTAAAGCAGTAGGTTCGCTATTATCATTTTTCGTACGGAAGGTAAAATCTTCATTTTTAGTTTCGAGTTTTTGGTAAAGGATAATTGGCATTTTTTTGCAGAATAGTGGGTTTGCACTTTGAAACAACAGGTTTGCATTATTGTAGTTTAAAATAGCGAGTTTGCACTACACAGTAGCGGGTTCACTAATTATCATTTACATGATTTTTTCAAGATGTTATTTTTAGACTAATCTGCTAACTTGTGTGTTTTTAGATAATTTAAATTTTGCAAGTTTGCACCCTGTAATAGTGGGAACGCACCCTCAAATAGTGGGAATGCACCCTGAATTAGTGGGAACGCACCCTGAAACAGTGAGAACTCAACTTGAAACAGCTAGTTTGTACTGTGAAACTGCAGGTTCGCTAATTATCATTTATATGGTTTTCCAGAATGCTATTTTACCACTAATCAACTAACTTGTGTGTTTTTGGATGATATTTTACTAACATTTGTGCAGAAAGTTGAGTGATAAGAAGACCCCAGGCTTTGAAAACATTAACAATTGGTTGCAGGACCACTAAAGAGGGGTTTCACGAAAACAATATTTCCTTTATTACTTTCATTTTTCATTTGTGTATTTTTCTTAATCTAGGCACACTTCAATTCAACTAAGGAAATGGACATGTCGTGTCTTTTACGTTATTAGGCACACTTCAATTTGATTAAAAGAAATGAACCCCATGGCTTTTGTGATTGGCACACTTGTGCACATGTAGAGTGGTTCTACTACTAATACACACTATCCTCTACCTTTGGCTCTTGTGGTCGTATGTGTAAGAGAAAAGTGTTAGTGACACTCATTTTTCTTTAGTAGCGAATCACCTCTTGGGGGCCTCATCACCTCAAGGAATTGTTTCAAAATAGGGGCACGTTGGAGATAACATCTCTCCCAGCGCGACCTCAAGCGACGTTTTTTCGAGCCACTATATAAAAACCCAATCAAATGGTTGAAGTGTTGTTTGAATTCATTGTATGTGGAGCCTTTCTCTGCACCGATAAGCTCAATTAAAGTCTTAAGTGGCTTGCTTCGAGAATCTGTTGTTGGACTGGACCCATCATAAAATTACTACGAACCATTGTTATAGTGGCCCCAATCCTTCTACTTGTTGACTCAAGCATTGTGACACGTGCATGTCGAAGACAACCCTCATATACCCCCCAATTTGAGATAGAAAATTTCTCGAGATCTTCAGGTCTTTAAAAATTTGAATCTTAGCATGCTCGAGAAGTGTGTGCCAAGGGTGGAGCCAATGCTGCCAAGCTTCTATCTATCCAGTTTGATGTGGTATTTTATGGTTAGGGGATTCAACAAGTACTGTTATTTGACTGTCCTAAGAAGTGCATGATTATTTTATTGCATTCTATCATTTGTATGTGCTTGTTGTGTTTGTCTCACAATGATCTTTTGCCAAAATCAATATTAGTCATCAAACACATCACATTTCACACAGTCCTAGTTGTTGTTGTCCTACAACGGGTTCGCTTCCTGGTATAGTGGGAATGCCTATGTTTTGAGCTAGATTAGCATACTTAGCATAGTCACTGTCATTTGAACTCTCGCTGGTTTTCTTTGAAAACTCATGGGTTTTCTCCTTACTCTGGCAGGTTTGCTATCAATCTCTCTTGTCTTTCATGATCTTGTTCTTAGACGTCATTGTGTTGTCGTTATGTTGTCCATATTACCTTACAAATTTCTTAATCTATCGACAGTTTACACCTATCTTTCATGATCTTGTTCTTAGACGTCATTGTGTTGTCATTATGTTGTCCATATTACCTTACAAATTTCTTGATCTATCGACAGTTTACACCTATCTTTCATGATCTTGTTCTTAGACGTCATTGTGCTATTGCTATGTTGTCCACATTACTTTATACATTTCTTGATCTTTCAACAGTTACAACTTATCTTTTGTGGTCTTGTCCTTAGAATTCATAGCGTTGTTGTTATGTTATCTGCGTTGTCTTAGAAATTGCTTGATCTAATAGCTTTCAAGATCTATCTTTTATGATCTTGGTTTTTCGATGTTGTTTCGCTGTCGCTATGTTGTCTACATTGTGGTAGAAATATTTGGATTATAAGTCGTTGATATCTTTATTCATGTGTTTCTCTAGTCCTAGATGTCATTGGTCTAGGTTTTATGTTGTTCACGAGCCTCTAGATTCTTGTTTGATTAGTATCCTTTGGTTCTTGGCTTCACGCAATGTTTGGTCATTGTGTTCCATTTGCGTCAAGATGTTGTCAATTTTCGATTAGATCACTGTTTGTCTCATATCTCTCAGCATTCAGGTTATCGTCCTTGTCATTGCTAGTTTCATAGCTCTTTGGTCATATTTTTGAGATTTCGATTGGTCCAGTCATCAGAGTAGTTGCCTTTTACTGTGATTGATCTTTCATCCTCTTGCGTTGTCACTATCATCCATCATCATCTCTCATCTCCTAATTTGTGTCATCATTGCCTTCTTCCTAGGTCATCAATCCAAACATCAACCATCCAAAATCGAATATCAAACCTCATCCTCTTTCTAGCTTCATCAGAGTCAATCGCCATCCTACTCTAATCTTGTCATTCACCTTATTTTGAGCTTTGGTCTATCGTCCATTCTCATATTTCATCTCTCCAACTCATCAACTAATCATCATGTTGCAATTTTATTATGATGAGTTTGGTCGTGCTTCTTTTTCTTCCACTTCACCCTATATCAATGATGACGGGGGTATGGTTGATCGATCTAATGACACAGATGTCCAAGTCATGTCTAAATCCTACTATGATGAATATGGTCATCCCTCATTTTCTTCCACTTCATCCTATGTCAATGATGATGAGGGTATGGTTGATCAACCCGATGAGATAGATCTCCAAGTCACATCGCAATCTTATCTCATTTCTCCATCCAATTCTAATCTTCCATCCTATCTCACTTCTCCATCTGGTTCTAATCCTCCATCTTATCTAAATTCTTCACCTGGTTCTAATCTTGTATCTTATCTAAATTCTCCATCCAATTCTAATATTCCATCTTATCTCACTTCTCCATCCATTTCTAATCTCCCATCTTATCTCACTTCTCCATCCAGTTGTAATCTTCTATCTTATCTAAATTCTCCATCTAATTCTAATTTTTCATCCTATCTCAATACTTCATCTAATCCTAACCCACCCTCATTTGTCATGCAAGTTATGACTGGGAGCATGAATTATACAATGTCATTATCATCTGTGCCCCCACCTGTCCAATCAGTGCCACAAGTGGTCAGTGCTCCACAATATCAATCTCAAGTAACATCACAATCTAATGTTTCAAAACCATGATTCAGTTATCTACAGGCATCGCCTTCACACATTGTTGTGATGAACATTCATGAACAAGCACATGTACCAATTGCAATCCTTCATCTCACCTCAATCCTCCACCGCCCACTTCTTCCTATCTTAGTCCACCATCCACTACCCCTTATCTCAATCCACTAGCTTCCCTTCCAACTCCCACATATATCATTCCTCTCCCACTTCCTACCACCATCGAAGACCTTTCATCCATTGAGATTATTCCCTCACAACTCCCATCACCTACTCCTACATTCATTCAAACTCAATTTAAGGAACCTCTCATCCTTCCATCCAGGCAACCTAGCCTAGCTGAAGAATCTCCCATCCTTCCATCCAGTCAATCTATCCCGGTTGAAAAACCTCTAGTCCTTCCATCCACTCCATCTCCCCCAATCGAGGAAATCCCCATCCTTCCATCCAGTCAATCTATCCCAATTGAAAAACATCTCATCCCTCCATCTATCCCACTTGAGGAACTCCCCATTTTTCCATCTACTCCATCTATCCCAATTAAAGAACCTCTCCTCCTTACATCCACTCCATCTACCCAAATCATTGAATCTTATGTTGTTCCATCCATTCCATCTGAAGAGTCCACCCACTCACCTCTTGTCACACCATCCACACCAATCCCCTCATGTCAGATTCTTGTTCCAAAGCATGTTGAAAAAATTATTGATCCAAGTCAAGATCCTACCATTACATCTCCTCCATCTTAAGATCCCTTATCATCCCCTCTTCCAAGTCAAGATCTTACCATTCTATCTCCTCCATCTCAAGATCCCTTACTATTTCCTCTGCCAAGTCCAGATCCTCTTATCACATATGCTCCACCTCTTGATCCTCCACTTCCTCCTATCCAAACTACCTCAGCACCATCACCTTATACCCTTGGCTCACTTACATTCATCCATGGAAATTCACTCATAGCAGAAGAACATCTCATATACACCACCCATTCTCCTCCATTTGATAATGGACTTGCATCTTGTTACCCAGAGAACAAGTTTCCTACTTTAGAAAAAATTCTCAAAAAAATGAACTATCAGTGTAAAGGCTTAGGCCTACATGAGCAAGGTACTTTGGAGCCCATCCATGTCAAAGCCCATCCAGGATCTCATGGTCTTGGTTACATATCCCAAGGCACTTAATCCAAAAATATTGGCACAACTAATGCAAAATCCAAGTATACTTCCAAACACACCATTGCATCTCCCCATCGTTCCTCCAAATCATTTATCGTCGTTCCCCCTTCCCCATCCTATAAAGCTAAAATTATCGTCCATCTTCCTCCTTCATCCTCTAAATCCATTTTGGGTCCCTATGTCCCAAAATATACCTTCATATATCCCCCACGTGATAAATCCATTTTGGTCCCTTATATCTCAAAATCCCATCCTCCATCTTTTTTGACTCCTCCCTTCATACACAAGTCCGCTATCTCCATCACCCATCATAAACATCCTATTCTTTTTAATCCTAGTTAGGATCAACAAAGGCACATATCATCACATTCCATCCAACATCCTACATCCATCATTTCATCCATAACTCTTCCATCCCCTACACCTTTGCACACTCCTTCCAAGGATACTAGCAGAAATTTGGATGCCAAATAAAAAATGCATAAAGCTAAACATCCACAACAATATAAAGATGACCATTTCCACTCAAAAAGGCATGTTCCAATAGTGCAAAAGATGATACAAAAATGCAATGAATCCTACAGGTCACAAAGGTCCACTAAAGAAAAAGCAAAAACAATATGGATCCCAAAGCAAAAAGAAGCAGTGCATCTAAAAGAAAAATATCTAATGGCATCCAAAGTTGCTATTCCACTAGCTAAATATTCTCCCCCACCATATCCTAAATCTATTTTGGGTGCCTATGTCCCATAGCTACCTATCACAATTCCTTTGTCATATCCACATGTTGCATCCATCTTTCCTCCACTCATCCCATATCTTTCACAACATGTGGAAATGTTGGTCCTGATAACATCCCCCCATCATGCTCACTTTCCCTCATTCCATCTAGCCACTTTCCACTACCATATCCCTTCCACTGCTTGTACTCTCCATCAAAACCATCTAATCCAAGCCTTTGCATAATTCACTCATTCCTAATAAGGTTGTACCAACATCTAGTGATCACTCCAAATGGGCTCCTAATACCTTGATATGGAACTTGATGCTTGAGTACTCCATCTATCTATCCTCCAAATCCATTTATCCGCATTCACCTCCATACATAAATTTCCTCCAAAAAATCAGAAAATTCCAAAAAGAGAGAAAGAGTAAAGAGAAAAAAATTGTCCAATGGTGAAAACTTGGCAAACAGGTGCCTTGAACAAGTACCATGATGAAAACCTGGCAAATAAGCATCATGCGTAATTCCCCTCATCCTTTTTCTATCCACACTTGGGGGCAAGTTCTTCTAGTCATCTAGCCATTTCCTCCTCCATTCCATCTGCCTACCATATCCATCATATCCAATCCATTTTACTTCCTCCATCCTCCTTTGGATCTTGATAAAAAGAGAAGGCCACTGTGTATACATGTTTTGGACACCTGTTGGCTTCCACTTCCCTCTCACACCTTTCCTTCATAGTCCTTATTTACCCACCACCCTATCTTCCATTCATTTCTCTTAGCTTCATATCCCTCAGTCCATCCCTTCATCTATATCAATTCATCCACCTATCCTTATCTCCCAGTTCCTTGATCCCTTTATCCATAACTTGGTTCCTCCCCCATCCTTTCATCCCTCCCATCATATCCTTCCATCACTTCTCTCATCCCTTCTCCTTGGTATCTATCTCTAGGCTACCCCACACAATCTAATGCCATTCATCCAATCAACCCGTCTATATCTTCATCACATCCACCTTTTCTCTTCGTGGTATCCCATGGTACCCTCCTTCCAATCGATTCATTTGCTTCTCACAATATACCATCGCATACCACTCTTATCCAAATCCATCCACTATCCAAGGTCAGGAACTAATTCAATCATCCAATTGTATCCTTGTTCTTGTTACTAGCCTTGCTGAAAGCATTGATTACAATCCAATCATCATCATCAGGATCCATCCTTCCCAATCCTTATGTTGTTTCAGAATATATCATTCCCACATCAACAACACCCCATTCATCATCAATCTCTCCTGGCTTTTCATCTTCACTGGGGCAACATCATGCCTCTCCTTGGGTATTATTCCATCATCCATATCTCTTGTACATCTTGTATATAGGTTTCGTTGTTCATAGGCGTAGGTTGGTAATGTCCCTTGAGATTATATCCTATCAGCTAGTTCTTCAACAATCATCTTTGAGTATCTTTGTCATCGTGATCATATCAGATCCTTTTGTCAATTTTCATTAATCTTTTATCCTGGTGTTGTTTTCAAATGTATCCTTCTCACCAACACCCATCATTTGTCTTATACATGATGTATCATTCCTAAAACCAGACGTTTTTTAATCTATCTTAGTCTTATAGAGGATGTATCCTTCCTGAAATTAGACGTCTTGACCATTTTTGTCTTATACAGGATGTATCCTTCCTGAAACCAGACATCATCAAATCCTCATCCCATAGGTTATCATTTTGGCAAAATACATATGAGACACTCGTGTTGGATTTGATTCTTTTTTATTTTTGTTTATCTTTTAAAGCTCCTTGGGTCATGTTTCATGGTGCACTAGGAATAACGAGGCTTCGGTTGTGATCTTGTTGCTTTTGGTTTTTGCTTCACATTTCTTTTTGATGTGTCCCTTGTTGTACCCTCATGAGGTATTTGTTATCTCATGTTACATTGGGGAATATCTTCTACTTGGGTTTCTTCTAGAATTGTTGCGTGCAGGGTCTCTGTAACTCTGTGTGGTACTAGTTAACTTGTGCATCTGTTTATATGTGTCAGTCCATGCATTGGCTATGAAATTCCACCTTGGTTCTTTATACCTTGGTGACTCATAGACATTGCTAAATCAAAATAAGTGCTTTGTACATGACATCCTAATTTGGAGGTGCTCACGCTCCATGATCATTTTATCCATATCATCCATTGCATTTGCATTTTTCTCCCCTTCCTGTTTTGTCTCTTCCCTTCTATACTGTCCGCTAGGGCATTGCTTCTTTCAAGACACCACCTGGTTCCTTTTTCCCCGTGCACCCTCTCGAGGGGGCATCCCTAACCATTCCTTCGTCCATCGGGGGCATTTTCTCGCTCCCTTTTTTGTGCTCTTGCAAGTGTCTTATTGTCTTCGCACTGACACTATTCTAGCTCCACCGCGAAGAGGGGCAAAATGTAGACACTTAAATTTGGTTAATTAATTTAATCAAATTTATTTCCCTTAGCCATTTAGTTAATTAAATATCTTAATTAATTAGCCCATTCCTTGAATTAATTAATCTAGTTAATTAATTCTCTCTTTCCAATCCCTTTGAATTAATTAATTCCCCTTTCATCCTATCCTATTAATTAATTTTTAATCAATTAACCCCCCTTTCATTATATTCCCATTAATTAATTAATGCTCCCTCTCCAATCCCCTTTAATCAATTAATCCTAAATTAATTCATTACCCTCTCCACATTTAATTAATTAATTAATTATTTAAATTAGTCACATGTCTCCTACATTCTAACCAATGTTTCTCCCTAATCTCTTTCCAATCGTATCCTAGCCAACCCTATCCTTCCAACCCACTTCCCTAGCCTAGTCATCCCTCCAACTAACCTTATCCTATCCCTTCTAACCTCCCACACGTGTGATCATCCTAACCACTTTTCCCCCTTTTGAGGAAAATATCCTATTTTGGGTGGCTTTTTCCAAAATGAACATGTGTCCTTAAGGACACATGTCATTCTTCCCATTTTTGGGTGGTTTTGCCCAAAATAGACATTTGTCCTCATGACACATGTCATTCCTTTTCCATCTAGTTGAGCCACTTGTCCTTTTTTGGAGGACAAGTGTCTCTTCTTCACCTCTCCTTCCCTTCCTCATCTCATCTATTAAATCCCTCCATTTTTAGACCAAATCCTCTCTCGTCCACTTTTTATACATCATACCGTTACTCTATCAAAATCATTACTCAACCCATCCTTTATCATTTTCATCCATCAATCCATTATCATTTGCATCAACATCATGGAACAATATCCAACATCTGAAGCTATGTCATGAGTACACATCCAATCACGGAATAATCAAATCGAAGCGGGCATTTGGTTTACATTTGTGTCATTATTTTGATGCTTGTTCTGATTTTATCATTCTAATCTTGAGGCCTACGATGCATTGTGTTTGTTCGGTTAATTAGCTTTCTTTTTAGCCCTTGGTTTAGCACGCACATTTTTCATCACACACATATATTGTGGTCTTGTTTTAAACTTGTAGACCTTTAAGATTTTGTCAAATGTTTTTAACAATTAATAGTTTTCATTGTATCTCTTTAATGCATGCACTATTATATGGTGATGACAATGTTTCTTATAATGTACACAGTGTCAAGGTTACCTAAACTTTATCAAAGTTGAAAGAAATGGCAAATTGAAAACAATTGATTTTTTGTGGCTTAATTAGTGAAGATGTATAGTTTTTATATAAAGTTGATGAAAGTGGTCAAGTTCCCACGAAATACACAATCCACTTATTCAATTGGTTTTTGATGTATTATTTGAATTAATCTCTTAAAGTTGCTAAGATGAGCCTGTCATTTTTCACTCATATAAAAAAAATCCTATAACTACATTTGACAAGTACTTAGTAGTTAGCTTGTTTGAGAGATGGTTTGATTCAATCCAAAACGTCCTCATTATTCCATGACCATAAATTGCACAAAACATCCAACTAAACAAATAAAAATCTCTCTCCCTCTCTCTATATATAATTTGTACATATGATTTAAGCTCAAATGATAGAACTTAAATAAATAGAAGATAATAGAATTAATCCAAACATAAAACATAAGCACATGGCCAAAGGTAGAAATAAACAACATACTTTTATAATTCTATCCAAGCATTTGCTTATTTTAAGTCATCTCACATTTTCTATTAGCTAACCAACATTTTATTTCCTTTAAGAATTTTTGTTCATTGATATTTCAAATTCTTTCAGATCCTATCTGGGCTTTCTATGCAAAAGCTCAAACGTCAAGTGAAAAAATATTCACCATCATGCATCCTATGTTGTATTATAATAGAGCTTTAATCTTGAGGAAATTGTCCATTCATATATCTAGGTATAGATGTGTGTTGGATAATATCATTTCATCAAGTCAAAAGCATGCTCTCTAAAAGTACATTTTCTCAAAAATATAAAATAAAACATTATGCCTTCTTACCTTTGCAAAGGCTGACATGATGCATCTTTTTAAGGTGTTAGCCTTTATTTATAGCTCACTTCACTATGAATCCCAAAAAATCTCCACAAGAACATTGTCCTCATTTGAATAATCAAAATGATTCACATTTATCACAACAATTTCTCTTGCAGCAATTTGGAAGATAAAGTTCGAAGCAGTTTGGTAGTCATGACATACCCGAATCTCATCACAAATTTAGTTGTTTGGGGGGTGTTAAACAACCCAAATGTAATTTCCAACTGTTAAATTTTATGATCATATTAGATAGACAGTAATTCAAACACAATTGCACAGGATGTACCCTGGGAAAACCTTCCTCTTGAAGGTGAAAAACCTAGCAATGAAGTATATCTTTATTATTTCAATATGGAAAGTATCTTTACAAAGAATTGCTTCGCACTTTCAAGCTATATGATGGTATAGATTCACCCTAGATTGTTGTATACAATCTGAAATATTGTAAGAATGTGAACTGTTGTGTGATTATCTCTCTCGATCAATTAATATATCTTGAAGATGAGAGCACACTACTGAAGAAGAAGTCGATTTGTTAGAAGAAGAACGCAAATTATTGTAGGAGAGATATCAATCTGCTTGTTGTGTGAATGATGCAATTCTTTTGTGAGGGAGATACAACCCATATATATACCTGATTATGTGTACTTTCAACCAGTATGACTTCTCCAAGGGTCAGCCATAAACTTAATCAACACGACTCTTCATTAGAGATTGGTGACATTATAATTAACATGTCTCAAGGGTGGTAGGTTTATATGTTATTTAATTTACAAATATAAAGTCGACACATTATGAAATAATTACATTATTAATATAAGCAAATCATGTTTACTCACTTGTCAATTTTAGTTGTCTCTATTAAATCGATATATGTAATTGTCTAAGGGCAATAGGCCAATTAGACAATTAAGTTATCTATGTTGGTCCTGAAGGAGTTTGACCATAGCTATTGTATACACTCAAAATTGGCTATGAATAATTAAATAAATATTTATTATTTATTTAATGTTAATTTCCTCTATCAAATAATTAAATTGACAAGTTTGATTATTTCATTTTAATGTATATTCTTCTATTAAATAATTAATTTGAAAGGATTAATTTATTTAATTCACTTTGATGCTTTTTGTTCTATTAATTAATTAAATTGAAAGATTTTTATTAATTAATTTATCACCCCTTTCTTCTAAACCAATTTTATTAAATATTTTAATATTTAATTATCCCCTATCTAATTCTTCTATAGTCTCATCAATTAAATAATTTCTTAATTATTTAATCTCCAAATCCAACTCATCTCATCTGCACATCACTTCCTCTTTTGCCAACTCATCAATTATGTGGCTAAAGATATTAATATTTTTAAATATTAATAGATCACTTATCTTCAAATTCCAATTCATAAATAAAAGAATGTGTACGTACACACATTTCTCAACCAATCCTATGTTTTCTCCAACCTTCCTACATCTTTGGAGGGATTTGAGTCCACTTGTCCTCATATCCCTAAATCTTCTCCAACCATCCTATATTCCGTCAAGTCTTCAAATCCAATCAAGGTGAGCCTTCTGACACGTGGCTTCTCCTTCCACCTTTTCCTCCATCTTGTAGGTGTAGGAGGAACATCTTCCTCCTTTTTCTCTCACATTCCAACCAATCTTTTCATAGCCATCCAATCTACATGATTCAATCTCAACTGTTGATATCTGCCACATGGGATTTTGCACACCAAAAATCTATAAAAAGAGAGTTTCTCCATCATTTTGGGACTAATAGTTATCTTGCAGTAGTCATTTTTTGCTTCCGTGAGTTTTAGCAATCAAGCATTCTGAGAAAATTAGTAGTGTGCCTTTGGCTTTAGCATAATCATATAGTTTTGCATAAATCTTTTTAGCTTGCATAATCAAATTGTCAGTTATCAGTCCATTCATCAAATTTGTCATCTTGGAAGAAACAACAGTGCAGTCTGAGAGCATATCAACAACCAAGATCAAATTGTGATAAGACACAATGGGACAGAAAGTGAAGGTATAAATTTATGATTTTTAATCCTTATTTATTTCATTGGTAACTTTGGAGTATTCTGTAGGGTATTTCTTGTTATTTGTTTAAAACTAATCAATCTTGGAGGTTCACTTTTGAAGTATACTTTCTAGGTTACACACCTATTAACATTAACATCAACTTCTCACTATTGTAGTAGTGAAATAAATTCTTTTGATATCATTGAAGACAGGTCTTTTAGGTGGGATGTATCCAACTACCTTCATCACACTAGGCCAATTTTTCATAGATTTTTTGTGTTTCTGGATGTGAGTATCCTAAAAGAAAATCCAACTACATCCAAGTATTCTTTTGATTCCTTTATCTTTTATCAATTTCTTTTCCTTTTTAGCGTCACCCTATCTACCTGCTTCTACATAAATGTTTGACATAAGAACATAAGGAGAAGCATATTTTGGATGCAATTCTAAAAGGAATCTTGCCACAAAATCTCCGAGCCCTATATTAGTATGTGATCTACAAGAACCAAGCAAACACATCTAGACAACCACATCAGGATTTATTAGTATTTTTATGATAAAATTTAAGGCTTCCTCAAGATAGCCAACACTGGAAAGAAGGTCAACCACACATACATAATAATATATTGTATGAATGATGTAATAAGAGTCGGTCATGCTATTGAAGTATTTACAACTATGAGCCACTAAACCTACGTGGTTGCTTGCAAATAAGACATAGACGAAGCTAAAATGGTTGGGTTTGGTTCCAAGGTGCTTCATCAACTCAAAGAGTTTGAGCACATCTTTTCCATAACCATTTGTTGCATATCCAACAATTATTATATTGCATGCAGTCACATTTGATTGGTGCATATAATTAGACAATTCAAGCGCTTTCTGCAAATTTTCACCCCCTCATACACTTTGCCAAGCTTAATAATGGCCCCCATTAACTCACTAAAAGGTTAGGGTTTTCAAGTAGTTGTGGCTTCTTCTTGAAGCCTATGTTGTCATTTGATAGTCATGTTGACATAATTATAGTAGTTGTTAGTCGAATTGAGGGTTTCAAACGTCTTTTGTGACATTTTTCTCGTGTCACACAAGAGGAGATTCAGGTGGGGTTTCCCCACACAATATAGCCTATTGGCTAATTAGTGAAGTTTACACCAAAATACGAAAGTAATTGTTTTATATCGTAGTTCAATCATGAATATATGGCCTTGATTCCCACATTTTCAACCTTGAACTTGATCCATGACATTGATTATAGAAATGTGTCCTTGAACTTGTCTAGTTTCATTATAAGTGTGTTTGCCACAATAATCTAGGAGATGATAGTGCTAAAAATCATGGTTAGAACTTGCTATGTTACGCAAGGAAATTGACTAGCCTCCTACATATATGTCTTAGTCAAGTCGAGGTCCATCTATTCAATGGTTTGTACAATTTCACAAACACACCTAGGTAAATGAAAATACATATATAGGTGCTTATAAATGCATATGTTGATCTGCTACATTATTTAATGTGTTTTTTTTGTAATGAGTATGATCAATGATAATATGATGTTATTTCTTGTCTAAATGAATTGGGACTTGTGCTTTTATACAACACTCTAGCATATTGATTTAAATATATACACTTGAGTTGGAAGGCAACAACTACTTGAAAGTGAGTCAACTTGGGCCTAGGATTAAGTTTTATTTTGGGAGCTTACATGTGTGATCATGAACCAAGTTCAAGACCACAAATGAAAAATTTACCTATGACAATGTATGTGTGTGTACACACACACACATATACACACATGAACATATATATACATAATGTATATCATTATCTATGTATGTGTGTGTGCATAAGAATGTGAAGGTTGAATTCAAATCCTTAGGGAATGGGGAGTTAGGTTCACCTCAAAATCAAGAAAAAGTCAACTCTTACACAAAAATATCTCATTTGGATACCGAGTTATTGCACTTAGGATGAAGGGTCAAAGAAAGTACATAATAAAAATGACACAGATTCCCTTTTCAACCATACATTTTTCCCCCACATTGACTTGCATGTGAACTACCATGAATACTCTATATCAAGGTAAACATGCAAACAATTTGTTAAAGAAAATGACAAGTACATGAAGATAAATGAAATTATGAATTGTGAAAATAAGAATAAAAATAATACCCAATTCACAACCAATCAATCACTTAATATAGCACAATATTTAATATGTGAAATTAAAAGAATTACACCCTACTACCTTCACACAAAAACCTTAATTTGATCCATTATTCTTGATATTTATTTGTAATGTTGATATGTGGGTTGCTTTCACAATAACATGACCCTGCTTGCACAAGATGATAGTATGCTTGCACAAAAGCTCAAAAATTGTGGAGGATTAAGGAGATGGAATATGGTTGGATTTATAGACTTTACTAAATATGGATTAGTGATGCAAATTGATCAAAAAACTCAATAAGTGAGAATGGTTAAGAGGATTGAAAGAGTAAATTTAGAAGTTAACAGGTTGCATGAATGAGTGATATGACTATGTTGGAAATTAGGATCTTATAAACAAGACATAAAATGAATACATTAAGAATCAACCAACCATAAATTAACACGTTAAACAAGATATCCATGGGGAAAACCCTTCCAAGTAAAAAACCCCATAAAGAATCAATTTATTAAAATAATTACAAAATATAGTCTATAATAAAATAGACTTGAACCTGAGGATACTCCTCTAATACTTCCACGTGTCCAACAATACCTCTTGTTCATAGTAATACAACTCACTAAAAAGCTCCAGATTCACATCTCTCAAATGAGAAAAACTTCCTTAAATATAGGAGAAAGGGTGACTTCACTAGTCACGCATGTCCATTCTCCCATGACAATGAGGAGATGAATTATTCCTCAACAAACTAATAATAAAGACCATGCTAACAAGAGTTGATGGTATCACAATCCAAATCAAACTCTTTACAACATCATGAAGTGTTACAATGCAAAACATGTAAAAGCATGTCATAACAATTTATGAGCCATGATTTATTATACCTAAATTTTCTCCTTTTTCTTTCACTTTAATAACTCCAAATCCATGAGATCATTAAGAGGTGGAAGAGTCCAAATTGAATTAGAATTCATTTCTTGACTACTACCTCCAAACCTGCCAGTTTGTCTGAGTCAACATTTGATGAATGTTGCTCCTTAACTATTGTGAATCATCTCAAACTCTTCAATGGGTGTTTATATCTCCTTGTAATTTTTCCAAGTCATTTTGAAGATCTAAATTTCACTAAGAAACGAGGGAGATATGTTTGTTTTGCTGAAATTATTTTTTGACTTTTTTTGCACTTCTAGTCAATGACTACACCTCTCAATTGCCAACGTGTAGTGCCCCCCCTGATTCATCTTTCTTTTATACATTGCTAGACCTTGTGAACCATGCTTAGAGTTTTTTTTAATGATGCTTTGGCAGATGCTTATGGATCTATCTATATTTCAGATGATTATGATTGATGTTGGACATTTTATGTTGATATTGGATACATTATGGTTATTCTGGATGATTATATATCTAGATTATTATGATGTTTGGACTGATATTTGGTGACCTATGTGCAATTGCTATACATGTGTGGATTATATTGCTTATGGTGATATAAGGATATCTTGCTAGTGCTAACCCCACCTCATGATTACATTGGATGAGATGATAATATGATTGTCATGATTTTTTTACTACTATGTTTGTGGAAGAGACGATGCCATACCACTCGTTACGAGCATGATATGACGTCATGATTCTCTTTCACTTGTCTGACTATTTTGGGATAAATGCAAATGTATATGTTGTCTTGTGGATATTGGTGGTTGCAAGGTTGCGGGTACTAGACCTTGACTCCACCTAGTCTCATAGGTCTGAGCGTGTCTTAATCCCAATGGCAAGTTGGTCAGAGGTGACATGAGTTCCTTCTACACACTCTAGGTTTAGTTGATGCCTTGTCAATTTAGTGTCTTCGCTCAAGTTGTCTTGCTAGGATCATGTGGTATTTTAATCAACCCTATGTTGGGTTGCTTTGTGGAGTTGTGATTATTAATTAATTAATAATTAATTGATCCATATAGTTTTTGTTTTTTTATTGGTAAGGGTCGAAGCCGATAAGGTGTACATACCCTACCCCCTTGTGGGATTTGAACTTGTGACTTCTCTTTCAAGAGCACAAGTTCTCCACCACTAGACCAACTCAGGTTGCACGATCCATATAGTTTATTAATATTATTTAATTAATTTAATGTATGGTCTTGTTGTTTAAATAATTTGTAACTTTATTATTGAGGGTTTATTATTTATTATTTTTTGTTTTATGGATTTCTATTTAATTGGATGTTTATATTTATTGTTCTTATGGTTTATTTGATTTATTGGTTATTCATATGATTACCCCTTTTATTTATCTATTTATTTATTTATTTATTTATTTTATTTGCGTACCCTCTTTTACCATTGGCCTTTATTAGTTGGATTTGAAGATTATTATTTTATTATTATATTTTCTCTTATTTTTTATTGGCTATGATAAGTTATGATTTTGATTAATTTTTATAAATATAGTTTTCTGAGTTTTTGCGTGATTATGGGAGTGGAAGAAAAAATTTCATTTTCTGAAAATTTTGGTTTCAAATTGGATTGGAATTGCGATTTTTGTTGTATTATGGATTTGACTGTTTGGATTGTATTTCTTCAACTTTCTTAGACCATAACTTCAATTTTTCCAGGTTGGAGGATTTCACCTACTTTGTATTTGATTTCGAAAAGATCGTTCCCTCTGTGTCTATGGGAAGGAATTTGGGAATTATCGTGTGAATGAAAATAATTGATTTTAGGAAATAATGCATTTCTATGGTTTATTTTTTTAAAAAGGGAGTCTAGGTTCTGATGCAGGTTTAATACCCTAAAAATGGTCATCTAAACCATGGGCCCCTAATCTCGACAACATCACCAAGGTCCTAACCAAAGGCATTAAATCAATCTTGAGCACATTATTAATTCTTTAATCATCAAATATCACATGGCAAATCAATTACTCAATATTAATTAAATATTCATTTAATTAATTGAATCATTTCCAAGAATATCATTTTGATCAATTATCCCATTTTAATTTATTAAATATCCTTGCATATTTAATTAATTAATAAATTGTCATTTAATCATGCAAAAGGAATTAATTTATTACAAAAGAGGAATTAATTACAAAACAAGAGTTGAATTGAAATTAAAATAAAAGAATTGAATTGAAAGAGAAATCAAACTTGAGATATTATTTCCTTTTCTAAATTTAGAACTTGAAATCAGAAAAGCAATTAAATTGAATTATTGAATTATTCTCTAAAATTGGAACTCAAAGCTTTTCAGAAAAAGAAGTTCAGTTGCATTGAAAAGACTCTTTTCTTGAATAAATAAAAGAATTATCTATTTTTATCACAAATGCATGGAATTAATTTATTATTATTTCCAATACAACTTGGACTTCTAATTTGAATGCATTTCAATTAAACTAAAATTGGAATCTATCTCAAGGTTAACTGAACCTGATTTCTCAATTATTTTCAATTAATCCTAAATTAAGCTTTTCTCTTGGTAATTCTCTATAAATTCAGTCTTCAGCTCTCATTCCAATTTACCCCAGATATTTTTGAGAATATGCTTGGAGATTATTATCACACTAATTTCGCTTTGGAGTCATTAAAGATTATTGTGCTTTTTAGATTATTTGCATCCATTTTACTCATCCATTATTGCTTGAATTATTCATCCATCTTGCATCCATATAGTTAATATCATATAGATTAAATCCTTCATCTTGGTGTAGTCTAGTCACTGGTGTTGCTTATAACAATCTGAGAGCAATCTTATACTCGCATCTTTCAGAAGGCAATTAGTCATTTTGTTATGGTTTATTACTTATTGATTATTGATTACTAACCATGCATATAATGACTTAATTGAAGTGTTGTGCTTGCAGCTACAGACCAATTTTTCACACACACACATCTGGTGCCCACCATGGGGCTGAAGACTACATTTTTCAGCCTCCAAGACTGACTGCTTATTTTTTTGTTATTTTCCAGATTTTAGATTTTTCAATTTTTTGTCTGTACATCTCGTACGACATTTCCCACAGGCTGAAATGATAAACTGCAGGTGTCATACGAACTGGAATCCTATCTCGTGCGAGTTGGGATCCTGTATCGTACAAGTTTTCATACTGTTGTACGACTCTGTATTTTCTAGTAAAAAAAAAAATTTAAAAAGAGAGGCAAATTTTTATGATTTTTTGATTATTTTGACGACTGACCCTGACTATTTATCTGTCTATCTCAGAATTCTTCACAGCCTAATAAGTTTTTGCAGAATGCTTGTCAAAGAATATGCTTGTCGCACAAAGACAATATGACTACTGATTCGTTGTCTTTGCAGGTTGCCTAAGGAGAATTGACTAAACATCGTGTATTCTTTAAATTCATTTTTTAGGAACCTAACTTGCTATCTGGTTAAAGAACAAATCTATCTTTTTTGTTTTTAGAAGATTCTGAGAGGTAGGAGAGTATGCTCTTGTCTTTTTCTAGACAATTAGAAATCCAGACCCTTGAGGCTTTTTCTTTGTTTGATATTTGTACATCTTTAGTAGGCCTGCCCTCCCAAGGGGTTGAAAAACTCTTAAAGCCATTACGGTCAGTGTGAGGGGAATTACCTAAGTGGGAACGACTAGATGCCAAGTACTCCAACCCACTATAAAATAAATGTGATTTGATGAAAATCAAGTCAACAACGGTGCTTGGGAATAGCTCTCCTCTGTACCTTTGGGTATATTAAACCTTGGTTTTCAAGGCTGGGAGACCTCTTAATTGAGTTTATACCTCGACGCGTCGAACGGATCCTTGACTAGTTCCAATTAAAATTAGAAGCTACCCGGTTCATCTCTGAAAGGGGGATAATCTTTGTGCAAGAGAGATAGAAACTCTCCCAAGATACTTGTCATTTCGTGCCCCCGTTAGCGTTTGGAGTCGGATAATACGGTGTTGAGAATCCATTGCATGAGACTCAGCAGCCGTATTCTAATTAGCTATTGGGTGTGTACCTGAGTCTACAAGCAAATTTCTTTCCTCACCAAATTCCTTAGGGTTTGCATGTTGTGATTGGAGTCATTATACATACTACTTGTTTTATGTGTTTTCATCCCTGAAACAAAAATTGAAATACCAAAATTGGAGAAGCCAAGAAACAACTCAGTGATTTGAAACTTTGTCCGTGTCAGAAACTAGTCCATCCTAAGTTGAAACTCTGTCCATGTCAAAAATTAGTCCATCCTAAGTCGAAACTCTTCCCGTGTCAGAAACTAGTCCATCCTAAGTTGAAACTTTGTCCATGTCAGAAACTAGTCCATCCTAACTCGAAACTCTCCATGTCAGAGACTAGTCCATCCTAAGTCAAAACTTTGTCTGTGTTAGAAACTAGTTCGTCCTAGGTCAAAACTTTGTCCATGTCAAAAACTAGTCCATCCTAAGTCAAAATTATGTATCTTGGTCCAAAATCAGTCCATCTCAAAATTGGTCATACTCAGTTATCATACTCAACAATCGAGAAAACTTAGAATTTCTAGGCTCTGTCCTGTGAACAGTTGTACGAGTCTGATAATTTATGGTGCTTCACCTGATCCTGTGTCGTACGAGTCATTTTAATCTGTCGTCTAGTTATGTATCATGTGTCATATGGAACAGAACTACTCGAAGTCTTTTGTCATCCTACACATACGCATTTGTTGTACGGTACGAGGCAACAACTCGTACGAAACAAAACTTTTGTCGTCCTATAGTTGCTAAATTGTCGTCTGGTTCAAAAAATTCTGTCATACGAGTCTCTGGTTTCATCAGAACAAAATAGTCAAATTTGCCTCAAAATAGCTTACAACGAACATAATACTGGTTATCATTTTCCCAAGCATAAACAGATCAAGACAGTGTACCTTTGCCATTTGTGTTGCATGATTTGGTTGATCATCTTTCAGCTAGTTCAATCAACTACCTATCAAATTTTAGTCACTTAGATAACGTCTTATATAGGATAGATCGTTCCTGAAACCAGACTGAATCTTACACTACGCTTAGAATCAACTTAGATAAATGTCTTATACAGGACAGATCATTCCTGAAACCAGACTGAATCTCAATTGTTTCTCCCAAACAATACATTAACCGAACAACTAGCTCTGAAATTGATCTTAACCTCTGCATCACAAACAACTTTAGGTCACACTAATCCATAAAAATGCCTACACAAACCAGAAGTTCTAATAAGAAAGAAGCCAAAGGCAAAGGAATACCCTTTTCATACACCGACAATCCATTTTACGAAAGGGATCCACTTAATGACATACCGTCATCATCAGGCAGACCAATTTTTGATGAGCCTAAATCTCCCACTATATATGAGACGGAACACAATGATGAACACAAGGACGATAATAACATTCCCAAAAATGATAATGATTCCTCATCATCAAGTGAGGCTGACGAAGACACTGAACCTCCAGAAAAAGAAATCCTTGACTATCAAATGGACAAAGACTTTAGAAAAATGATGAAAGGTATCATGACCCGAGAGAAGGAAGACTATTTCTTAGAACTAGCAAAACAAGTTGCTAAACTTCCTACTGGATATGATGTTCAGACGCTCATTACTAAAAAGAAAGAATCACCTATACTCATGTTACACAAACAATTACTAGCCTTATGAATGGAGGTCACAGAACTGAAGAATAAGGACAAGTCCCCAAAACAATATTCTCTAGAAACAATATGTCCCTTTCCGTTTGACAAGAATCTATACATGCCTCCATTTCCTTCACGAGTGGAGATCCCAAAATTTGATAAGTATGATGGTACTTCATATCCTCAAGATCATGTTAGAGAGTTTTGTGCCACCTGTATGGAGTTCATGCATGATCAAACGTACCCCATGCGCCTTTTCCCGAGGAGTTTAGGGGGTCAAGCAATGGAATGGTTCTCAAGTCTACCCAAGGGAATAAAAATGTTCGAAGAACTAATCCAACTATTTTTATAATAGTACTCATACAACATTCGACATCTTGTGACTATGATCGAGCTTTGCAATACTAAACAAAAAATAGGGGAGCCTCTTCTTACTTTTCTCCAACGCTGGAGAAAGATGTTTTCTAGGTATTCTTAACCTATCCCAGACTCTGAGAAAATGGATATATTTGTCAATAACTTGGTCCCCGAACTGAAGTATAGTGTACAAATGCAAGTACACCCATCATTTAACAAAATGGTAGATAATGCTATTTGAATGGAAGATATGCTCATAAACAAGGTGGATATCACACCTTGGAAAGAAACACAACCAGGATCTAGCTCTAAAGAGAAGAACAAGTATTGGAAGTTTGGCAAAGACAACAACAAGAATCTTGTTAATGATGGAGTAGTAGACACTGTCAAAGCTAATTCAAAGCCCACGATATTCAACTTGGCTAGTGGTACACAAGCACTTAAAACCACTGAGGCTACAGCAGAAAATCTGCCAAAGAAAACAAAGGAATGGTTTAAAGAAAAGCCTTGGCTTTCCAAACCTAAGCGTGATTTTACTCCTCTCAAAGAATCGTATGAATCCACTTTCAAAACTCCATTGGCAAACAACTTGATAACACTACCAGATAAATCTAGACCATATGATCCAGAAGTTAAACCAAGATGGTGGAGAGAAAATGAATATTGTGACTTCCATCGGAATAAAGGTCATAACATAAACAATTGCATGAAGCTAAAACATGAGATTCAAGATCTCATAGACGCTGGTAAAGTTGTTGTTGGGAATCTCTCGACTAATGCAGATCATAAAGCATTTAAAGACCCTTTGCTTATTTACGAACAAGGTGATTCTTCAAAGACCAAAGGAGGTGCCAAGGTAAATTATACTTATGCTAGTCAGGACAACATTATCAACATGATTGAGCCTTCCCACTCAGAATATTGCAATGTGAATATAGTCCAAGATAAACCAAATGAATCACGATATGCAAGAGCTCTCACCTGTTCTCAAAAGAAAGTCACTCTCCAGGGAGCTAGTTCTTCCAATCCAACTCAAGCAACATCAAACCCACCAGCCCAATCAAACAAACAAAAAGAATCAACCTTGAACAAATTTAAAAGGTTAACTTCATCATCATCTTCTGGATATAGCATTATTGAGCAATTAAAAAGGACAAATGCTCAAATCTCAATCTTTGAATTGCTAAAACTCTCATCTGCTCACAAAGAGATCCTAGACAAAGCATTGCTCACCACCAACGTTCCAAAAGATTTAGACATTGATCAGTTTTAGTCTATGGTGGGTCATCTAACTTTACCTCACTATCTGACCTTCTCCGAAGAAGATGACAACTCACTAAATCATCCACATAACCAGCCATTGCATATTGAAGCCATGATCCACAAACACAGAGTCAAACATGTTTTGATAGATGGAGGCACGGGGTTGAATATCTGTACTTACAGTCTGCTTACACAACTAGGATTCTCTGAAAATGTTATTGATCCCAGCAAGAAAATAACAATAAAAGCCTATGATGAAGAAGAAAGGACTTCTAAAGGTCTGGTATCACTACCTATTAGAGTGGGACCAGTAGAAAGGGATGTCCTTTTCCAAGTACTTGATATTCCTTTGTCATACAATATATTACAAGGTAGGTCATGGATTCATGAAATGAAGGCAGTACCGTCAACATACCATCAATGCTTAAAGTTTTCTTATAACGGAGCTGAAGTCAGTATTCCTGTTGATACAAATGTCATCTATAATGCATTGACAAAAGGTGCAAATACTTTTGTGCCTCATAATAGGGTAGCCTCTCCAAATGCAGATCCAGAAGCACTAATGAAAGACATATAAAAGAGATTGAAGATTACAAATACTGGCATGGATGGCTACAATATAGAGCCAGTACTTCCATTAGTTTCTCTCCCTCCATCACCAAAACAGTTGGGCAAGCCATCAGAGGCTATGAGAACACAAAATTCAGCTCCAAATACCATATATGATGGTCTCTTTGTATAGTCTTCTACCTCCTTGGTGGATGAAATAGAAGAGGATGTTGTTCTTAACTGGCTCTTTAAGGAAGATAGTCAAAATGAGGAGGTACGACATTGTGAGATTTCTTCAAACCAATATGGTCCTGGCTACAAAATGATTCAACGCATGGGGTACTCAGGTACTGGTCCTCTGGGCAAACAAAAGGAAGGTATTACTAAACCAATTTAGCTACAAACCAAATCCACAAATGATAAGGCTAGATTGGGATACAATCCGAAAAAGACATTAGATCAAAAACATGTTTCTAAGTCTAAGTGGCAAAAAATAATATCGCCTTTAACATTACAAGAAGTAGACACTCAACAAACAAAAGCAGAGTGTAGAAAAGAGAAAGAGGAATCAACAATCAAGAAAGAAGAAACAATCGGTGCTCAAGCTTCGATGGTATCAACTACAATAATATAGGAAGTTGAGGTCCTTGAGGATATAAGAGATCAAGTAGTAAGAATCAGAGAATTGTTTGCACCACTAAAAGTTCCAATCACATATACTGGCAGGCAGCAAGTAGACAATTCAGAGACTGATTCAAATGAGTATGAATGGGGTCCTGACCACCTCTCAGACATATCCACTACAGAAACTTCAGAAGAGTCTAGCGATGTCATAAATGATGCTCAAGAGCTGATGCACATAAAACTAGAGAAAGAAATATAGGAAATTAGACAAAAAAGACAAGCAAATTATGAACAAGGACTGAAAGAAGGAAGAATACCATAAAGCTTCTCATCTATGTACCCCTATCATAAAATAGAACAATCAAGGTATAGCACTACACAAGAAGAGTTGGAAGCTACAGAACAAGAACCAATTATCAATCCAGAAGAAGCTGAATGGAGTAGACGATAGCAAATCATAGAAACATCAAGATCATGTCAACAGGTATGTCAGATACAAATGACAAATGAACCACAACATGAAGGAACTTGCAGTATTAAAGATGTTGGTGTTGATAGCATACATACACTACTTAAATCACTTGAAGAAGACTCAGAAACTTCACCTAATGACTCTGATGACAGTCCTATTCAGAACAATATCTACTCAGCCTCAAATTCTGAATCAGCTGATAAAAACAATGAAAATTTGTCTATTGATCTTATCACTATTAAACCATGATATGATGTCTAGTCTGGCGTAGTGAACGACGTTACAAGTATGTCTATTGAATTAGATCAACTAAATATTAACGTGAACTTTAATAATCATGATCTGACTCTTCCTGGTCTCGAGACACTTATGCAAGGTATTCTTCTGGAACTCGACTTTTCGATCTGTCGCTATGATAACAATACCGTGAATGCTCTTGAACCTATCCAAGATTTATCCTTAGTACATCCTGAATTGATTGACTGTACTTTACAAAACCAGCCCATGAATATACCTACTTTTGCCAATGACTATACATTAGCCTATTATCTCAATGCAATCGAACCTATAGACTCTTCCACCAGTGAACAGAGTGAAAACATGACTAAAGCGGATATCAAGTGTCTTAGTCACAAAAACAAGAAAAATAAAAATAAAAGATCTGATGGCAAAAACCACATTGTGGCGGTGTCAGAATCTAAAAAAGAGAAAATAAAGGACGTACCTAAAGGTGAAAACCTCTCTGAGGTGCCTGAAGGTGAGATACTTGATATATTTCCAAGTCATTTCCAGGAAAGGTCCTCCATATTGATCGAGCCAACTCAGCTAGTGAACATTGGGAGTCAAGAGATACCACACATAATTCATGTAGCTCAATCACTATCAACAAAAGAATTGAAGGAGTTCACTCAGCTATTCTTAGAAAAGAAAATAAACTTTGCATGGATGTACTATGATATGCCAGGCTTGGATCCTGATCTCATTATGCACCATCTTTCAATTACACCAAGAGTAAAACCAGTTAAGCAAAAACTCCGTAAGATGCACCCGCATGTAGCACTATTAGTCAAGGCTGAACTAGAAAAATTGCTCAAAGTTGGATTCATTAGAGTTATAGATTATGCCAAATGGATTTCAAACATAGTACCTGTATCAAAGGCAGACAAGTCTATCAAAGTTTGTACTGACTTCAGAGATCTTAACAAAGCATGTCCGAAGGACGACTTTCCATTACCAAATATTGATATGATAGTTGACATGACTACTGGGTATGAAATGTACTCACTAATGGACAGATTCTCCAGATACAATCAAATCAAAATAGCTCTTGGAGATCAAGAAAAGACAACTTTCACCTGTGTATGGGGAACCTTTTGTTGGAACGTCATGCCATTTGGGCTAAAGAAAGTAGGAGAAACCTATCAAAGAGCAGTTACAACTATTTTTCATGACATGATGCATAAGAATATGGAAGATTATGTTGATGACACCTTAGTGAAGACTATGAAAAGATCAACGCATATTCAAGAGTTAGGTCCTATACTTGACAGAATGGAAAAGTTCAAACTCTGGTTAAATCCAAAGAAGTGTGCATTCGGAGTGACATCTGGTAAACTAATTAGCTATATCATTTCAAAGAAGGGAATCAAGGTTGATCCTGATAAGGTCCAAGCTATAATGGAAATGCCACCTCTGAAGAACATAAGTCAAATGAGAAGTCTACAAGGACATCTCCAATCCATCAGACGATTCATTTCTCAGCTAGCAGACAAAGCTCAACCTTTCACAAAGGTATTGAGAAAAGGAGTAATATACAACTGGGATCAATAGTGCAAACAACATCTTCAATAGATAAAAGAGTACCTATCGAATCCATTGATATTGATGCCACTGATTCAGGGTAAACCACTAATCTTATATATATTAGCAACTAATTCATCACTGGGGGGCACTTCTAGCGCAACAGGATGACAACAAAAAGGAACGAGCTATTTATTACATCAGCAGGACATTGGTGTCTTATGAAATGAACTACACTATAATAGAAAAAACATGCTTGGTGTTAGTCTTTGCATCACAAAAACTGAGACACTACATGCTAGCACATTCAATCAAGCTAGTTGCCAAAATTGATCCACTCAAGTATCTTCTCAATAAGGCAACACTTACAGGAAGATTAGCGAAATGGGTTATGATCGTTACAGAGTTTGACATTAAATATGTGGAACGCAAAGCCATAAAAGGACAGGTAATTGCTGATCAACTTGCTAAAGCTCCACTTGAGGATGCTCAACCGCTACACATAGAGTTTCCAAATGAATCAATAATGCACCTTACTCCACAACCTTGGAAAATGTTCTTTGATGGGTCCTTTACCCAAAATGGTTCAGGTGCTGGCATATTATTCATTACTCCTCATAAGTATTCAATCCCAAAGTCTTATAAGATTCTATTCCCTTGCACGAACAACATTGTAGAATATGAAGCTTTGGTGAATGGGATAAAACTGGCTATTGAATGGAAGGTTGCAGAATTGTATATCTATGGAGATTCTCAATTGGTGGTTAATCAAATCAACGATACATATCAAACTCGAGATGAGAAACTGATGCCTTACAAGAGAATGGTTGATGATCTTAAGAAGTATTTTTCTTTTCTATCATTCCAACAGATTCCTAGGTCCGCAAATAGAGCAGCAGATGCTATGGCTACCTTGGCATCTATACCTGAGTTACAAGAGTCCAATTTTTGTTTTGATTTCCTGGTGGAAGAGTTATATTACCCCGCTTATGATTCTCCTGAGACCCAAATAGTCTATTCTATTATTGGACATGACTCATCCCGATACAGCCACATCTATTCCTATCTATGGGACCAAATTATCCCTAGAAATCTTACTTGAAATGAGAAAAGAAACCTAACTCAAAACGCTTCGCAGTATGTTATCATAGCTAACGATTTATTTAGACAAGGTTTGGACAGTACATTGCTTAAATGTCTAGAAACTGAAGAATCTAAATGTGCATTATCATAAGTCCATGAAGGTATTTGTGGATCTCATTCGAATGGCCTTACTTTAGCGCGGAAACTACTATGGGTTGGCTACTACTAGCCATACATGGAAAAAGACGCCATCTAATTTGCTAAGACTTGTGAGAAATGTCAGCTTCATGGAAATCTCATACATGCCCCGACAAGGGACCTCATACCATTTATAACACACTGGCCTTTTCAGCAATGGGCCTTTGATATCATTGGTCAGATATATCCTGCTTCATCCAACAGACATAAATTTATCATAACTGCCACTGAGTATTTCACCAAGTGGGTAGAAGCAGTTCCACTCATTAAAGCAACCGGTAAACAAGTCGCCTTGTTCATCCTGAACTATATCATCTGTAGATATGGGATACCTTCGTCCATCGTGACTAATTATGGAGGACAGTCCAAGAATAAAGATCTGGATGAGCTTTGTGAGAAATTCAAAATAAAACAACACTGGTCATCAGTATATTACCCTCAAGGTAATGGACAAGTTGAGGCATCTAACAAAAACCTACTGACTATCTTGCACAGAACAGTGAACAAATCCGGGAAGGATTGGCATCTGCAGCTCAATCTTGCACTATGGGCTTACAGAACAAGTATCAGAACACCTACTGGGGCTACACCTTTTTCTTTGGTGTATGGGTCTGAAGCAGTACTACCTATTGAAGTAGAAATACCATCTCTAAGAGTTTCTTTGTAAGGTCTTGTTACTGATGAAGATCATAGAATATCTAGATTGCAAGAACTCGAATCATTGGATGAGCGTCAACAAGTGGCGTTTGATCATCTCAGAGTATATCAAAAGAGAATGTCCAGAGGATATAACAAGAAAGTTAGACAACGAAAATTTCAGGTTGGTGACCTAGTTTTGAGAGAAAATCCAAAAAATCAACAGTTTCGCGAGAATAAAGGGAAGTTTGAACCCAACTAGCTGGGTCCCTACATTGTTACTGCAGTATTCGGCTCTGGTGCCTATCAACTCTTAAACTCGAAAAGAGAACAACTCTGGGAACTGATTAACACCATTCACTTGAAGAAATTCTTCGCTTAGCATTCTCTATGCCACCAACTTGTACAGCTGAAAAAAGTCCTCAAAAAAAAAAAAAAAAAAAAAAAAAATCATAAAATACAAAAAAAAAAAAAAAAAAAAAAAAAATCATCAAAAGAAAAAATAAAAAATAAAAAAATGCCCTGGTGAAAACCTGGTAAATAGGCACCTTGGTAAAAAAAAAATTTGAATCTCTACCAAGCAGGTGAAAACCTGGCAAATAAACGCCTCTTGTACTCAAGCGCTCCATCTATCAATGCAACATTGTCATTTCCCACTTTCATGCATCTTTGCTTTCACTTGTACATATTTTTCAATCACTTTCGTGACATCCTGGTTCGTTGGAACCCTCATGACTTGAAACTGATCATCATCCTAGTCTTAGGTTAATTGACAAAGCACATTACATATCCTAAGCAGTGTCAACCAAGTCATCTTTTCGTCAGTGAAACCTGGTCGTCCACTCTGAGTCAGTCACCTGTCTCTTAACTACCAAAGAGTTTTTATCACTGAGTAAACAAGCAAAACAACATAATGGAAAACAATCACTAAACAGATTGAGCTATGAATGAAAATTTTCTTTGTGTGTTGTCTTTTATATTGGTTTTCGATTATTATCCCTCTAAGTGACTCGAGGAAGTATATTGTGACTAAGAGGAGCAAGGATTGGGGGTATAATATTTTCTTTGTTTTCTACTTGTAAGAATGATCCCAATGATCTAGAAACATATAAATTAGTTGGGTATCTATGATAAGAGCTTTCACAACAAGGTGAAATCACCTCACATACCTCGACTCTGCTTATTTGTATGCTACAGGGAGGTCCATATCATTTCTTCGTCTGTTTTGAGGGAATTTCTTTATGATGCAATTTGAGTCCCTGTGAAATTTGTCCAAGGATATGAATGAAAAAAGGGTCATTGCAGACAAGATAATTAATATTGCACATTGAAAAAGAAAGGAACTCTAACCTGCCTATTGTGTTCATTATGCTCAGTGATGAATCTTAAGTATTTTAAATCCAGTGACTAGGTTTAGGATGCATTTTGCATATCATTTCGCATATCATTTTGCATCTCATTCTGCATTTTTGTGAATTTAGAGTGATTTCGGTATGATAATAATCTCTTTATCTTCTGAATGAGAGCTGAAAGCATCATCATTTCTTACGCTAAGTGGTCTATTTATCATCATTTCTTTGATCGAGTACTTGTGTTTTTGAGATGTTTAGCTGCATACATAAACATTTAATATAGCTTCATACATTTCATTATTCACTCATCTGCATTCATCTATTTGCATATGAAAAGAAACAAAAATAGACATCCATAAACATTTGCATTACATACATTCATATTGAAAAGAAATGCATACATATAGAATAAAGCATATAAAAGACATCTCATAAACGAATCAACACAAGTACGATGAAGTCAAATCCGATCTCGTATATATATATATATATCATGTCAAGTCTAAAGGTACAAAATAATGTTGAATGACATATACAAACTCCCATCGGAGCAAGAATCATATAGGCTACAAAAAAATGGGTGTGTCTACAAAAAAATATATCCGAGCTACAAGAAGAATATCTAGCTCTAAGCCTCTCCCTCATCGCCTGGTGGAGGAGGAGGAACCTAATGACCGGGATCCTGTCGAGGTGCCTGAGCTCCCTCAGAATGTGCCATATACTGAGAGTAAGGAATCACCTGTTGCGCTACTGGAACTGCCACGCTATATGTTGCAACATAGTAGGCTGCCCTGTTGTTCTGATGCAAAACCTCCTACTGGAGGGTGTCTCGCTCCGCTCTAATCATCGCAAGCTGATGATCACACTCTGCTCTCAGCTCAGCCAGCTGCTAATCATGCTCAACCCTCACCTTTGCAAGATGTTGGTCTCACTTCGCCAGTTGAGTTCGAGCCACTATCAATTGCAACTCTGCAAGATGTGCTCTCATCGACCGTCCTGTGTCTGTCCCCTGCTCTCTCATTGGCTCTCCACCTCCATCTCCACCTCTAGTACCACCCTGCTCCTCCCTTCATTGTCGGACCTGTCTCAGAGTTGCTCGCTCCTCCTTAGCTCCACCCAATCTCACTCCTACTCTCCCAAGCGAACCACCCTCACCCCTCTGCTGTCCACCCTCAGCTGGAAACCTGCTGCTACTAGCACCAGGATCACCACCTATCTGCCTCGGAGCCTCGGCTCTTTGTCCCTATCCCTGTCCCTATCTCTAGCTCTATCTCGGACCTTGTCCCTATACCTTTGTAGGGGCATCATCCTCAACATCCTCAATGTGCGGTGCCTACTCACACGGATCAGTAAATCTAGAAAAAGGATGTTGTTGGAACCACTCTCTGTATTGGGGCAATACCCCTGCATCTGCAACATCATCCATATAATCTCATCTAAGGCGTTGTAGACCAGTCAGCTCTTGCATGGCCAAGGCATAAGATAATCATGGAGACCATCCATGTCTCTCCTCATCTGCGTAACACGCATACGTTGTATACTCCTGTGAGATACCCTGAGGCCGGCCATACTGCCTCATCACCCGTGATACAACGAACCGCTCGACAATAGTCTGCGATCTCCTAATAAGAGGAAGCATGACAAAAAGGTCCCTGCGGACTAGCCACCAGTCATCCCAAGGCTCCAAACCTCTATAAGGTCTCCACACTACGACTATCAAATTGTCTAACTGTCGTTGCCAAAAATTTGTCTTGCCCAGATGGGGCTATGTAATATAACCAGCATACCTATATATAATCGACTGCTTGAGCTCTCTACTATCATCTACAATAGGTCAAAAAATGGGAAGATGCTCCCAAGTCCAAACCTGTAAAATATATACACCTGCGGCCATGCTCCGACTATCTCTATACATGATCTCATGCATCTTGCGATACATGTGAGCTAGCAAGCAAGAACCCCAGCCAAGCCTCTGAGGGGTCTCCATCAATCTCATCAACATCCTGCCCCAACCACATTGGAAACTCTGTTGCCCTCTATTTGACATCAAAAAACAACCAATGAAGCCTACTAGAACACATGCTAGAGGAAATTGCTCGCTGTATCTGCTCATCAATATGTCCCAACTAATGTAACGAGTCAAAATGTCAGGATCTCTGAAGACATGCCTCACTGCCTGTAATCCTGGAAGGTGTCTCGAATCATAATCCACCTTATCCCCAGCAAAAGGGATACAGAGGATCCTATATACATCCTCAGGAGTGATAGTCAACTCCCCCACTGGCAGATGAAAGGTGTTATGCTCTTAATGGAATCTCTCTACCAATGTCGTGAGCATTTCGTGATTCACAAGGATATCTGACAAACCAAGAAGATGAGTCAAACCACATACATCAATATGAGCCTGCTCAACCTCAGATAAATGTCGAACTAACGCCATAGTGGGAGGATAAACGCATCTAAAGAGCACAGGAGGTAATCGAACCTGCAAAAACCCAACAACGAAGCATCAGAAAACATTTCAAATTAGCCTACAAGAGAAGTAAAACATAAAGCAAATCCAACTAAGTCAAATGCAAAATCAAATTTTCATGTTTAGACCTTCAAAAATGCTCACTATTTCTCGAACGACAAAACACAGAGGGACAAAATCTCGTGCAAGTCAGGAATAGCTCTCATACAACAAAACAACCCCAAACGACAAACTATTAGGTTTCGCATGACAAAATGGTCTTTTTACAGACATGTCGTACAATACAAGGGTGCATCCCAAATGACAATTCTAATGAATTCAAACACCAAAATATAATTTACCAGTTACTCGTATGAGACAGAATCCTGTCTCGCACGATAAAACGTGAAATCCGACCCCACACATGCGAAAAACTTGAAAAATGAGCCAAAAAAAATTCAAAATTGAAAACATAAAGAGGCTTAAGATCGATCACTTACCGCAGGCTCATAGTTTTGGGGTCGATTATGTCTTCTCTGGTGCTCGAATCGATGCTGACGAGTAGGGACCACCATTTTCTTCGTAGAAGGCTTTTTGAATTTTCAAACTTGGAGGGTTAAAATGATTTGAAAATGACACTTTTGTCCCATATATAGCCAAAAACCTAATTTTTCAACTTGCTCTGATGGACATGAAAATTGTACCCTTAGCTAATTTGACCGCTTTGATTCCATTTTCGGGATCGAAATCAAAATTTGAGATCATTTTGCTAGTCAATTTCACAATTTGGACCGCTTAGCACTCTTTTCATCAAATGCTCATTCTTTCTTCAAATTGCGCTCAATTTCAATGCTGAATATCAATTTCAATTCTACGCATCAACTTTACGATCAACTTTGCGCTTAACTCATCAATCAACGCTGAATTTTTCAAAAATTCCTTACGACCAATTTGCACTCAAATAACTTATTTTCACCACACAATTGCCTATCATGTACCCTCACTATCTTTCGATTTCGCTCCCGAGGGGGCATACTCACGACCTTATGACCTCACATCTTCAATGTCGGGAATATTTTTATCAAATCTTCATCAAAAGTCAAGCAAAATCTTTTTTTAACTAAAGAAAATCAATTCTCATTGCTAAGGCACATCTCAGCTTCATCGCTTCACATCAAGTCGAGATCTCTCGATTATCTGAATCGAATCAATCACTAGGGGCATATCAGTTTCATCACTTCAAATCAAGCTGATATTTGTCTTTCATCTGAATCAATCTCTTAACATTAATCAGTTTCATTGCTTCACATCAAACTGATTATTTGTTTAAACTCAATAAAAAGTTTAAAGAGTATCTTTGATCACACTCAATCTAAGCAGGTGTTCAGTATTCGTTTCTTGATCAAGCTGGTCAGCTTATCTTCATTGTATCTTGATCAATCAAGTTCAAGATCGATTTTTATCATCACTCACTGCATCTAAGTTCAATCAAGTTCTAGATCAGTAAGATCTGCTTCTTGATCAATCAAGTTCAAGTTCGGTATCTTTTGTTTTCTATCGTTCTTCAGTTCAATCAAGTTCGGGAGCAATATCACTTTAATTAGACTTCATTCAGCTTTGTCACTTCAAATCAAGCTAAACACCTTACTCTTCATCTAGTTCATGATCATTCAAGTTCAAAACTGACATCTCCTAGACATCACACATTCTTTGAACCAACGCGCTGCTCACACATTAATTAAAAGAGGGGCAAATGTAATACCCTAAAAATGGTCATCTAAACCGTGGGCCCCTAATCTCGACAACATCACCAAGGTCCTAACCAAAGGCATTAAATAAATCTTGAGCACATTATTAATTCTTTAATCATCAAATATTACATGGCAAATCAATTACCCAATATTAATTAAATATTCATTTAATTAATTGAATCATTTCCAAGAATATCATTTTGATCAATTATCACATTTTAATTTATTAAATATCCTTGCATATTTAATTAATTAATAAATTGTCATTTAATCATGCAAAAGGAATTAATTTATTACAAAAGAGGAATTAATTACAAAACAAGAGTTGAATTGAAATTAAAATAAAAGAATTGAATTGAGAGAGAAATCAAACTTGAGATATTATTTCTTTTTCTAAATTTAGAGATTGAAATCAGAAAAGAAATTAAATTGAATTATTGAATTATTCTCTAAAATTGGAACTCAAAGCTTTTCAGAAAAAGAAGTTCAGTTGCATTGAAAATACTCTTTTCTTGAATAAATAAAAGAATTATCTATTTTTATCACAAATGCATGGAATTAATTTATTATTATTTCCAATGCAACTTGGACTTCTAATTTGAATGCATTTTAATTAAACTAAAATTGGAATCTATCTCAAGGTTAACTGAACCTGATTTCTCAATTATTTTCAATTAATCCTAAATTGAGCTTTTCTCTTGGTAATTCTCTATAAATTCAGTCTTCAGCTATCATTCCAATTTACCCCAGATATTTTTGAGAATACGCTTGGAGATTATTATCATGCTAATTTTGCTCTAGAGTCATTGAAGATTATTGGGCTTTTTAGATTATTTGCATCCATTTTACTCATCCATTATTACTTACATCCATTATTGCTTGAATTGATTATTTGCTTGAATTATTCATCCATCTTGCATCCATATAGTTAATATCATATAGATTAAATCCTTCGTCTTGGTGTAGTCTAGTCACTGGTATTGCTTATAACAATCTGAGAGCAATCTTATACTCGCATCTTTTAGAAGGCAATTAGTCGCTTTGTTATGGTTAATTACTTATTGATTATTGATTACTAACCATGCATATAATGACTTAAATGAAGTGTTGTGCTTGCAGCTACAGACCACTTTTTCACACACACACATAGTAGGAAGTTGTCGTGAATGTTTTGGATCCACATTACTGTATAGTGTCGAGAATGTTGTTTTTTAAGATTGTGATTGTTTTTGGTGATTTATGGTTCTTATTGTTTTGGATGACCTTGTTTAACTCCTTGCATTTATCTTCTATTGTGTATAGTTGGGAGTGAAGTTTGGAATCACTGGATTATCTGATTATTTTGTCTCCATAAATGAGAATTCAGTGTGTGATGTTTGTGTTTCATGTTGTCCATGTAGTTTTAAATTTGTGATCTTGTTTATAGCAAAATATACCTTGTATGTTTGTGTCTGGCGTCATTTTTTATGATCTTATTATATTTCTGGACTTGATTATAAATTTTATTTCCATTTCTAGGTCGTATTTTGCCTCTATTTTATATGCACTAATTTGGGTAATAGATGCTCTAATGTTTGTTCCATATGCGCTACATTGTTTCTCATATGCACTGGTCTATTATTCATATGCATTATAGTTTTGTTCATATGCCCTAATCTACTAAGCAAATGAACTGCATTGGTGTTCAAATGCACTAAACTTTTGTATAGAAGCATTTTAATGGTTAATAAACGTGATGGAGTCTGTTACAAAAGCGTTATTTCAGTTTCTAAATGTGCTATTATGTCCTATTTTCTATTTTGTGGCTATTTTTCTTAGCCTGTGATGTTTTGTTAGACAAGAGGCTATAATTTCGGATGTTTTGAGTCTCCCTATAATTTCTAGAGTTGGTCTATATGTTCAGTATTGGATTATTTACATTTTATAGATTGAGCAAGATGATTTATGTCTTGCTTTGATTTATTCGATCTATGAGGCTCTTTGTTGAAAGATAGCATTATGGCTTAATGATTCAGATGAGACCATATGGGTCCTTGTATGAATGTTATGTGGAATTTTGTAAGATCCTTATTGTTTATGTATGTTGTTACCCTAAGGTCTTGGAACATGCTTAGGGGAGTGGGCTTTCAAGTAAGTGTTGGGGTCACGAGAGATAGGATACAAAGAGGTTCCTTGTAAGGATTCTTGGGATCTAAACCGCCAGGTTCATATTGGAAGTTTTATTTGTTAAACAAGTGATAACTTAATAATTAACTTAGATGGGTTGGGTATTAGGATTCATCTAAATAAGATAATAAAATGGTTTTGGTGCTCCACTCATGGCCCTAGAGTGCTAGTGCAAACTTGGGATGAGCTTTGGGAAGGCCTTGGAGAAGGAAAAATGAACTCCCTTGATTCTCTCAAATGTTGAGGCGGTTCCGCATGGTTATCGAGGGAGCCGGGGTAGAGACTCGTAGATCTCCCTTCTTTGTGAGGATAGCATGTGATGACACTCTTTTCTGCATCTATCCTTGTTCCTTATGCCTTGTTTTGTTGGACAGTCTCTAGGAGTTTTGTGCTTTTTGATTTAGCCTTGTGTTGTGATTTGGATTATTGTTCATGTGGTTGCATATCAATGGTGGTTGTGGATTTATTTATGTCCTTTGGTTGTTAGGTGTTAGCCTAAGTCTAGAATGTGTGTGGGACCTCATGGTATTCTCTAGAGCATGAGGGGTGGTTCCTTATTGGTTCCACATGGTTAGGTGGTTTCATGACTTCTTCCATTGGGATGTTCTCTCCTTATAATATATGTGTGCATGGATATGGATATTCTATCTCATCAGCTTGTACTTGGATTATCATAACATTTATGTTATATGATCTTAGGTGATAGAATTCATTAATTCATGTATCTTAGACATATATCTTGTAACTAAAGATTATGATCATTATTGGATAGAAGATGTATAGTGGATGATTTTCTTGTAGAGAATGTAATATGTAATTTGGATGGTTGTTCTCGTGGTTAAAGATTATGATACCTTGTTGGGAATAAATGATGAATTCTTGTAAAGATATGTTTTTTATTAAGGGAAAACAAGTTTTGAAGGGACCTAAAATCCTATACAAAACATGTTTTGGGAGGACCTGAAACGTGAACCTTAAGATAAGCCTGAAAGTCCACTCAATGAAATAGAACACAAGAGAGACATGGAAAAACCAGACAAAAAATGGGGGACAACACAAGAAGGACCCCCAATAAGAACCAACTGGTTGCAACAAAGATCAACAAGCAGCCCCAACCCAACCAGGACTGATCAAGTATTTGATCTACACTTGTGAGATCAAAGGGTCATATCAAAAGAGGCCTATGATGATTTAGATTCCTTACTTTTAATGCTAGTCCATCCCTACTCAACCCTAGTAGCAGTCCTTTGCAAAGAAGAAAAATTCAAAATAGAGGACCTCCCACCACCAGGAGGAACAAAGGCAACATCCGGAGAAGCAGGGACAATAGAAATCAGATAATCAGAAGGATCAGACAAAGATCCAACAGCAATCTGGGAAGTGGGAAGGTCATCGTCCAAAGAAGAAGACCCATCAAGCGAGATAGGAGACAACAAACCATTTTTAGTAGAAGAGACAACAACATCCTAAATTCCAGCAATTTTAATCACCAAGCCATCCTTAGTGGCATCTGAAGAAACATTCTTCTCCATGAAAGAATTTGAACCAACCTTTGAAATCCCAGCATCCACCGATTCATTGGAAGAGTCCAAAGATTTCTTAATAGAATAATGTTGGTAAGAGGCCCCCAACCACCATGAGGCCACAAGATTTTTCTTCTCGAGTCTGCAATTCCTAGCCGCATGGCTAGTTTTGAAGCATTTACAAAACTTGAATGAAATACCTTCGTAATCCAAAGTTTGGACCCAACTGCCAAAATAGGAGTTGATGGCAATCTCGGCTAGAAGTCCCTTAGACACATCTAGCTCCACCAGAATTTGAGTGAAAGTAGTGTGGTAAAGCTCAAAGGATTTGTTATCCACCATGATGAAACTCCCAATAGCATCACCAATTTCCTCAAAGAGAGAATCAACCCACAAATGGATAGGAAGATAAGGAAGTCGAACCCAAACCAGGATTTTGTTGAACTTCTCAGAAAGGGGGTTAAAATCGGAGTGCTAGGGTTTGGCCAAAAGTGACATTTTATCTTTCTCGTAGAAAAAGCTTTCACACAAAAAAAAAATTATATCCTTATCATCTTCAAATTTAGCTACAAAGAAACCTTTAGCCATAGGGTATATATAAATAGTACCAAAAATTAGCAGTTCTTAGTGAAGAGAGATCCATTTATGCAGCTTTGGGAGGCTAGGCCAAGATTCCTTAAATCTGCAGATGACACCATGCTCCGTAAAAACCTTAACAGTATTCTCTATTTACCTATCTAAATCCTTGTTCACATTAACAAAGGCTGCACAGGAGATGAGGATAAACCCCCTTCCCCCCCTCTATGAAAATTTGGCGTCTCCCGAGCAAAGTCGATGTGAGGGGTATCTACTACCATCGTCACCCAGGAGGGACCAATAGCCACAATAGAAGCCTATGTTGTGGATCTGACAGGGAGAACGGTAGCAGGGGATCGGGTGGGATCAACAGGCAGGATAGTGGCAGGAGGCATTTTCAAAAACCTAAATATACATCGCACAATTATTCTTGTAAAGATATGTTGTAATGCTCTTAATATGAGAATATGTTAAATACTTGGATGGTGTAATCTAGTTGTTGCAAATAGGGTTTAAGAATATTTGGATTTGGTGCATTAAAATGAACTTAGCATTGGTATGATTTGGATTCTTGAGCAAATGATAAAGTGGATAAGGAAACGTTAGTATGTTGAGATTCATGTATGCGTTGAGATATAAGTTATGTGGTTATTTTCCTATGTTTCTTAATTAAAATTAATGTTAGAATTAGTAAAGGATTCATATGGTAGAGTGAATGAATAATAGTATATCTCAATGTTAGGTTAAGTAATGACATTGGAATACCCTAGGAAATGTATATCCATTTGATGTTAATTTTTGTGATGTATGGTATTTCTGCTTGTGTATTATGCTCATATGATTATGTTTAGTAATGAATATGTTATAGTTGTTCTTTAAAAAAAAATTATCTCTATTTTCTTAGATTATTGGTTAGTTTTCTCTAGGGTATTTTTGTGGGCATTACACAACATGTTCCTTCTTCTTTCTAGCTGCATGAATGACTCAACCTCTCACAAAATACATGCTAATCTTTCCAAAATATTTAACATTTGATAATAATTGTTTATCATAACATATTACCAAAATTTAGCATTAACTAACTAGACATACAAATGTTAATCAAATATCATTAATCCTAGTTAATGCTTCATATGATCGAGGTAATATTTTGGAAATGACTTGGAAGGACATTATAAACATGAGGTAAAGTTTCATGAATCATAGAATAAATGGGACAAATCATAGGCTAGCTGAAATCTTGTTTGTCCTCGAGCAAGGGATAGACATTCGTTATGTATGAAACTCACTGATTGTCATATCCTCTTCCTTCACTCTTTTATTTTCTTGTCATTGTATTTTCTACTATAAGGGATCTAAAAATATTATTCCCATGCTTTGTTAGTTATCACCATTCCTTGATCTTGCTCCATCCTTTATTTTGTTATGTATAGTTAATTTGTATATACTTCCTTTATTGTTGCCACTACTATGCTTTACTCTTGTCATTGTCTTCTTGATATTCTCCTTCTTCTCACTATCATACCTTGTTCTCTTTGTCATCTCCTCATAAAACAATCCTTTTTCATTGTTATTCCATTATAGATTGTTTCTCTTAATATTTTATAATCTAAATTCCTACTTGCAATCTTGTGCTATTTCGATTTTAAAATTCTTCACTTCTTTTCTTTGCACTTTCATCATGACTATATTGTTTTACTTATTATCCATTGCTCATCTTTGTAAGGTTATGTGACCTTGTTGTCCACTAAGGCTCTTAGAGTTCTTCATCTTCATCTTCAACATTCTTGTCTTTGTGTCTCATGAATAATATCTTTGTTAAAACTATCATGTACATTTTGAACAACAGTCTGTGCTCTAAATTCATGATGCTTCATTAAAGCTCTCTCTCTACTAACATGCAAATTTCATAAGAATGCCTTCCAACACAATAAAACAATGTCATAATTGTGTAAACCTCTTTCCAAAGACATTGCAAATTTAGTATTAAGAAGATCATTCAACATTTTACACAATCCTACCATTCACTTTGTCATTCTTGTTTTGTTACAACTACCCCTAAATACTTTTATCACATTGATGCAATAATGGAAAAGGAAAATGAATACAACAATAAATCAAATGAAGAAAACATAGTCAAGAATCTAGGAGGTAACTATAGATATATGTACAACTATGACAAGATCATTTTTTTATGGTGTAGGACAATGAGACAAGGTATGCATGTTTCCCCCCAGCGAAAAGGTCATTTGTCCTTAAATGACAATGAATGGATGAGGGTGGCAAAATAAAACAGTTACGAAGCATGTAATTAGAAAAATGACAATTGACAAACATTTTGAAATGCATAGATAAACAATTAACTAAAAATGATAAATATTACTAAAAAATGAAAATCATAAATGTAAGTACCTATGGTGATGTAGTGAAAATTTGCAAACTTGGTGAATGGATATGTCCAGGGATAGTTAAATGTACAAGTCCTTTTAAGAGTGTTGCATGTTTGACATCTTTATTTTTTGTAGGTTTCTTGGAAGTTGGCATAGATTGATTATTTAGTTACACTGTAGTCGTCATGGGCAACCTAAACAGTTACTGCAAAAAATTCTCTCCATCCAGTGACTTTTGATACAACTTTAAATACATTCCATTATCATTGAATAAAATATGATTAGATCATTTGGACAATATCATTTGGATAAACATTCTTGATTTCATAAAGATAGTGAAACTTTTTGGCAACATATGTAAAGACTCTCTTTGAAAATTGAAGACATGACTGACTCACAACCAAAAATAAATGATCTTGAAATATGAACAACCAACCAGCTATGAAAACCTCTGATATAGTCATTTAAACAAGATGAACTAGGGAAACAACTCCACCAAACAACACTTAACTAACTATGCATGAACAATTGAAGACAAGGACATTTAAGACATTGTGCAACAACACTTGTTGAATTAAAAACCTACTCTAACCTTCATTGACTAGCAAACAAGACTTGCCTAAACAAAATCATTCACCAATTATGTGAAATATCTTCTTTTTCTCAACAACTTAAAATGCTTCACATGCTTATGAGCAACAAAAAAGAGTTACAGTATCAGTAGAAACTTAATAAAAAATTGCAATAATTTTGGAAAGATAGTCACAAACTCACTTACAAGTTTATATTGACAATACATACTGTTGTTTTGGAGTGGATAAGAGAGATGAAACCATTCTTATTTAGCTGTAACAGAAAATTTTGCTTCATATTCATTGTATCTACATAATTGGGTGTGCTTTTCTCCTTATCAACTAGATGTTTAATAGGACATCCCCATAAAAGCACAAATCTAGAACCCTCCTTGATGCTTTTGTGATCATGGGTTGATTATTTATTCTCTTGTTGATTTGTGAAGTCCATTTTGTGTGACTTATTTGTCAGAAACATAGAGATTTCTTAATTATGCTCTTGTTGCTCATATTTTTTCTTTGCAAAAGATATTGGTTTAGCATCAAAATTTAAGCAAAACTTCTCCAATTCATCCCAAAACTTTCTTCAATGTCTTCTTTCCTTTTTCAGATTGAGAGAACTAATTTTGGCTTTATGGAATCTCTATTCTTGAAGTAGTATTTTCAACTTGATATCACATTCATTTTGATCAACAACCTTGTGTATGTTAACTTCTTCATTTGTAGAACAAGGTTATCTTCATTTGCCTCATCATAAACCAACACCTTGCCATCAATACATGAACAAAATTGCTCTATGATGATAGATAACATGTCTTCGTTGATTTCTGAACTTGTGGAAAATGACATTGGCTCCTGGTAATTGTGCTTCACGGATTGAAGGTTTTTCTTTGTTGCTACTTGTGGTACTTTGAATTTTTTTAACAAGCCTACATGGATTGAATAAAAACTATGGTTCTAGGAAAATATAGAAACTCTTCTAAAAACCCTGAGACTCCTAATTTGACACCATCCCTGAATAGCACCAAAAATGACTTGTCTATAGTATTTACATAAGGCTGGCATAGTATGTCATGCACTCAACTCTATCATAATGCCCAATGGAGTAACCTAATGTCCTAAGAAAAGCTTAATTTAATTATCAACCAAGGAAGTGTCTTCTTTGATGATGTTGACACTATATGTGTAGTAGGGAATCCTTATAGGTTCTTCTATCAGACATGTATAGCAAATAAAATAAAAGGAATAAATTGAATTGAAAAGATAACAATGTTGGAAATAAATCTAACTACACAATAATGGTTGTGGGTTGACTAGTTATTTGACACAATAGTGGTTGTAGGTTGACTATTGTAAAACTAATAGAATTAAATATGATGAAATAAAACCTATCATAAACAACTCACTAATAAAAATAAAGCATAATGAACAATAATCTAAACTATTATAGATCTAAACTACTACGGAGTCACAACTTCTCAAGCGACCCTTGTTGTAGTGGCTTCGATCTTCGTCATTAGCATTCAAAATTCAATCTACAAGCTTCATTGATCAAGTCATATTCTTATTTCAAATCAAGGATTACATGGACATATATCAGACTCGTTCACTGAACATAAACACCATTAATAAGACTCAACACTAACTGGATAATCTCTCCTCTCTCAGCTCAACAAGATCCCATATTTACGCATGAGGCTTGAGAGTTGGATTAATTACACACCTAAAATTAATTAAAACACATGTCCATTCTCCCATTACAATGATGAGATTACTTATTCCTCAACAAACTAATAATAAAGACTAAAAACAGTCCAAGGGGTTGAGCTTAACTGGTTAAAACACTAGGTTCTCATGGTGGAGACCCAAGTTCAACTCCCAATAGGGACATCTAAAGAGGAATTCTAAGTTGTGACTCTTGGCCTTTCATAGGATGGGGAAGGTCTTGGGGTCAATCTAATCAAACACAATAATAATAATGATAATTCAAAGATATGTAATGGGGATGGGGCCCCCTACTATGGCCCCACTGGTTCATAGCTCTATTCAAAAGCTATTCAAGCTTCAGCCAATTACCTATCAAAAAAAAAAAAAGACTAAAAACTAATAAGAGTTGATGGTGTCACGATCCAAATCAAACTCTTTACAACATCATGAACTGTTACAACTGAAAAACATGTAAAAGAATGTCATAACAATTTATGAGCCATGAATTATTATTCGGAAAAGTTTATCCTTTTTTCATTGAATTTAATAACTCCAAATCCATGAGATCCTCAAGAGGTGGAAGAGTCCAAATTGAATTAGAACTCATTCCTTAACTATTGCCTCCAAATACGTCAATTTTGCCTTAGTCAACTTTAGCTGAATGTTGTTGCTTAAATATTGTAAATCAACTTGAACACTTTAATGAGTGTTTATATCTCCTTTTAATATTTCTAAACCATTTTGAAGATCTGAAATTAATTAGGAAACGAGGGAGATATGTATGTTTTATAGAAACAAGTTTCTTGACTTTTTCTGCACTTCCATTCAATTGACAACATGTTCCTCCTTCTTTCTAACTGCACGAACGAATAAAAACTCTCACAAACAACATGTTAATCCTTCCAAAATAATTAACATTTAATAATAACTATTTATCATAATATATTGTACCAGAATTTAACACTAACTAACTAGACATACAAATGTTAATCAAACATCATTAATTCTAGTTAATGCTCCATATGATCAAGGTAATGCTTAGAAATTACTTGGAAAAATGTTATAAACATGAGGTAAAGTGTCATAAATAATGAAATAAATGGGACAAATTATAGACTCATCATATACTACAAGTAGGAATATTCTCAATATAATCCTCTAAAAAAATTAATGGGAGATAAATTATGATGTTCCTTCCCTTTGTCTGAGTTAGTGTACTTATGAGTCTTTTGTAATGCAACTTAGAGCACTATTATACCAATTTATTTGGAAGGACAACTTGAAAATAGGAATTAAGACTAGATGCACCAAATGTATTAAAGCATTATATGGAAGGATCAATACCATTAGTTATGAGGTTCTTGCTTATTTGTTCACGCCTTATCTGTTGGCAATTGACACTCTGTTGGTTAGGTTTCACTATGTTGTCATTGATGGCAACAATATTTTGGGTTCCGGCTTTATATGGTGTACTAGCAAGCACTTCACAAACTCTACATCGGCACCCGCACCAGCACCGATAGGATAGAAGATTTCTTTGGTCAGGTTTCACTATGTTGTCATTGATGGCAACAATATTTTGGGTTCCGGCTTTATATGGTGTACTAGCAAGCACTTCACAAACTCTACATCGGCACCCGCACCAGCACTGATAGGATAGAAGATTTCTTTGGTCACCAATAATGCAGGCCGACATGGTATAGTAAAGTTCATTGGTATTGGAGGCCGACACATCTTGGATTCGGCATCGGCAACTTTTTTTAATGTTTACTCATTTATGTTATATGGCCGACATGTAATCTGATATTGTATATATCCTTGTAAGCCGACATAAGGCATAAATTTGTATAGGGTATATAGGGAAGATTGATTAGATCATTTTGACATGATGATAGGAATGTAATGGACATGGACATGGAAATGTAATATGATGCGAAATCATTCTGAGAGAGTATGTATGTGAGGAATTCATTGTAAGGGTTAATCCGATACAGAGGTTTAGGGTTTTAACTGGAACATATAGAGCTTAAATCAAAACTATATTCTGGCATAAAGATGCTATCCTAGCAGTTCACTATTCTCCGGATTGTTGTCTGGAATGTTATGTAGTCAGTGAGGCTCTTATTGTGACTAAGCAATGTGCTCTAGGCTGTAAGCCTTCCTGCAAGTACAGGCCCATCATATATTGTAATATCTCTTCATATGGCCAATGAATTGATATTGTGGCTCACAAATCCCACCTTGGTTTTTCCTCTTTGAGGTTTTTCACGTATAAATTTGTGTGTTATGATTCTCATTTGTGTGTTTGGCTTATTGGTTGCATTACTTCTTTCAATTCTGTTTATACCGGTTGGTATATGAATGTTTTGTTAAGGCTAAAATCCTTTATTCCAATATAACACTGATTCACCCTCCCCCCCTCTCAATGTTATTGATTTCCAACATTATCAACAAGTGATTTATAAGGAGATAACATAAAAATGAAAAATAAATATTACTATATCCACCCATTCCAATAATGGATGATCTAGGAAAGTAGAAGTCTACACCTTCTCTTATAACATTGTGAAAGCAACCCCCTTAAGAATATTCTTCATATATACATGTATATGTTAACAAATTTTGATTCCACTAATTAGAATGAATCGAAGGAAAATCGAGAGGGGGGGATGAATCAGTTTTCTACAAGTTAAACAATTAATGCAAATTAAAAACTTTCTACCGAAGTAATATAACAAAAACATAGAGAAAGATAAAGCATGAAAGCAGACAACAAATAACACCAATAATTTTAACGTGGAAAATCCGGTTAAGGGAAAAACCATGGTGGGAAACCCTACCCACAATAAGATAATACTTCTACAACAATATGTGAAATATTACAATGGGGATTGCACTTGCAATCAGGCCAACCCCCTAGAGCTCACTACTCAACACAAAAGGGAAGTCTCACTAACTTACATAAACATCATACTACAATCCAGAGGAAATAAACTGTGGATATAACATCTCCTAATGCTTGATTACAGTTCCGGTTACGCATAGATGTCTGCCCTGCAACACCAATATTTCCTCAAACCCTTCGCTGAATGATATATCATTGTTTGCACATAAACCTTTCTTTGATAGTGCAAACATAACCATCCCATACAAATTACATGAATATATCACCTATAAATACAGATCATCAACCTTGATATGCAAGGTCGACTAAACCCTAAACCCATAACTCATAATTGCATAAATTACATCACATGATACCACTGGACCAATATTATGATTTACATTACATAGCATGGACCTAATTCAAATTCCCAAACAATTATATCCACCGAAAATCACGCCAAGACCAAATGCAACATCTTACTCCAACCGATAGAAACCCTCAATGTCAATAACATAAAATAACCAACCAGACCCTAATAGGATCACCAAATCAACACGCCAGCCAATGCAAAGCCACAAAAAAATTAGGACACGATCAAGAACACCTTCAGCACATTAGGAAACCATTTCTAGAAGTCGGATGAAAACCACTTAACCATTTCATCAAATATCACCAACTGATACTGCCAACTGGGACCAAGAATATCAACCGGCAAACCAAAACATAAACGATAGCTTCCAAAGCACCAAATCATGAACCAACTGAATATGACAAGCATATAATCATCCCGAACAACCAACCAAAACCGAATCCAACAATTTGATCATACCGGATCAAAATCTCTAAAAACCTCAACCAAAACCAAGTCAAACTGGAATAGGTCCAACCAAAGCACAATGTTGACATCAATGACAACACATAATCAATTCCTGCATAATGCCAAAAATTTCCCCCTTTGGCATTGATTGAAAAACTGAATGTGAAAAACATCCAAGTGTCAAGGAATGCAAACAATCTCCAAAACTGGTCTGAAATAACTCTCCCCGTAACTAGAATATGATTTACTATTTTTCACATGAATGCCTCTCCCCCTTTGACATCAATGACAAAGGGTTGATGCCAAACCAAACAACTGACTACTCCCCTTGAGCAGCAACATCATCCCTTCAACCCGGATCAAAAGATATTTCTGATAAGCTCATCTGATTGATGCATCCCTGCATCTCTAAGTCTCTTTCAGAGGGGTGGTGACCCCCAACTGATTTATGAGATATTTAAAAGTATCTTTAGGCAATGGTTTTATTAGAATATTTGCAATCTGTTCCTTAGCGGTCACATATACCAATCAGGCTTCCTTTGCTTCAACCTTTTCCTTCAAGGAATTATACCTTATAGATATGTGTTTTGATTTGGAATGAAATACCAGATTCTTTGACATATCAATAGAAGTTGTATTATCATAATGAATAACAATAGGAGATGAATAATGATGAACTACTAAGGTCCTAACCAGTACTGAGAGGGGGGGGGTGAATTAGTACACACAAAAAAATGCTTCAACACTTTGTCATATCAAAACACAATTGACCGATTGTCTTCACAACAAAACTTAACCATAGCTATACCGGTTAAACAAAAATACTTCAGACAACATTCAATAAATCTCAAACCTTGATAACTACTTCACTGATATAATCATGCATGAGTTGTACCAATAATACCACAACCATTTAACAATGCATGCATATCTAACTTAATCAAAACCACACAATCATCACATGAAAATCTCACAACCCATAACACTCAGATTTTTCACGTGGAAACCCAAATGGGAAAAACCATGGTGGGAATGAATACCCACAAGTTGTTTGTGAAGTCTTTTGAAGTCCGCTCTGTTAGGAGCCTAGTTTGGTTAAAGACTTTACAATAAAGGTCTTGTTAAGAATTGATCCTGTTAGGGATCACTCGGTTAAGGGATGGCTATATACCCTGTTAAAGGTCGAAACCCTGTTAGGAGTTACCTCACTCGAGGATTTAAATAACTCAATAACCTTAAGCCACCTGGTTAGAGGATTTACAACAAATCCTTTTAAAGCTACCTAGTCAAGGGATTTACCTTCTATTGAAATGGTTAGAAGACAACAAATAAAACATTGATCTGATAACAACACTTCTTGCTAAGGCAAATCCTTTTCAGTTCCTCTCTTCTGCAATCACACTCTGCAGATTCCTCACTCTGGTTCCGCAAGTATCAAATCTCCAACACGCAGACACAAATACAACTTTAGCCAACCACTTCAAATAACAAAACTCATCGACCTTATAGACAACAACTTGGTCGATAGTATAAACCCTAAACCCTAAATATTTCAAGTTTACACTTACAAGCAGTCCAATCCTGACCGTCCAAACAAATTACATAGAATAAAATGATATAAAATAGATATCAATATATTCTGCATCATCCAATCTTCATCACATCTAAAAATCAATAACCCATCACGCGCTCTTCACACATCACTAAGAAAAACGCTCATTCCTAAGGTAGGCATTCAATGCATTCAATCTTCATGCGCAAGAACCACAAATAAATCCTTCACGTGCACATAACTAACGTGGTATCTCGATCCTTATTCCTTAACTAACTGGTCACAAAACATCATCAGTTGCACCGCACAAGCCAAACTGGTAACCCTAGAGCTGAACTGAGACTACCAACCGATAGTCACACTTAGTGAACCCCGACACCGATCCACTCCATCTCAGTTGACCATAACTGCTTTCGATCTTCATACCGGTTCACCTGCTTGAGCACTTGTTGACATCAATGACAACATACATTATCACCGCTTCATCGTATGCCAACAATAGGCTCATCGTAACTTACCCTTACATCCTTCAATAATTGCTTCATCCATAAGATCTGAGTGCAATTTGTTGCAACAGCTACATATTCAACTTCAATAGTAGATAATGAAGTGCATGATTGTTTCTTGCTAAACAATGAGACCAATTTATTCCCAAGAAAGAATGCACCACCTAACATCTCCTGCCCAATTTGAGTCTGTATAAGCACATAATCTGAAATCATCATCCTTTGGATACCATAACCCATAATTTGTTGCTCCAACCAAATATATGAATATCATTTTAACAACAATATCATGACTTACTCTTGGATCTGACTGAAATCTAGAAGCAATGCAGACAATATTTATTATATCCAGTTTGGTATGAGTTAAGTACATTAATCCATCAATCATTGATTTGTATCTAGATGATCTCACTCTAGGAGATTTGTCTTCATTTTACAATTTGCAACTAGTTATCATAGGGGTTCCAACTGGTTTTGAGTTTTCAAGTCCAAATCTCTTTATCAATTCTTTCACATGTTTAGTTTGACAAATGAAAATACCTTTATCAGTACCTAAGAAAAATTTCATGTCTCTAATCATAGACATTTCAAATTCATTCTTCATGTTATCAGCAAATTTCATGCATAGAGTTTCTTCTCCTCCAAAAATGATATCATCAACAAAGACTTCCATGATCAGTATGTCATCATGCTCGAACTTATAATATAAGTTTCTATCAACATTACCTTTGCTAAAACCGAGCTTTGAAAGATACTTATCGAATCTAGAATACTAGGCTCTAGGGGCTTGTTTCGATCCATATAATCTTTCTTCAATCTACAAACCATGCCCTTGTCCTTTGATAATGAAAATCCATCAAGCTGCTCAATGTAGACTTCTTCTTCAAGATCTCCATTTAGAAAGGCACATTTGAAATCCATTTGATATACCTTGTATTTCTTGTGTGCAACATAGGCAAGAAATAGTCTTACTACTTGAAGCCTTGCAATCAGAGCATAGGTTTTATCATAATCAATTCCCTCTTGCTATGAGTAACCTTTACAAACCAATCTATCTTTGTTTCTTACAACTTGACCTTCTTCATTTAATTTGTTTCTAAAACCCATTTAGTTCCAATAACATTTGTATCTTTAGGCCTAGGAACCAATTCTCATGTGTTATTCTTTTCTATCTGATTTAATTCCTCTTCCATTGCTTTCATCCAATTCTCATCTTTACATGCTTCAATAAATGATTTCGATTCAGTTTGAGAAATTAAACAAACCTCTTCACTGGCTAACCTTCTTCTTGTCATCACACCTTTCCTCTTATCTCGAATGATCTGATCCTCAAAATGATTCAACTTTACATACCTAGGAGTCTTTGGATTATCTTGACTTTCCAACTCTTTATGCTCTTCAACAATTACTAAACCAAGTGAAAACTAGGATGAGGGTATATGGTTAGTTTGAATGGAAATATGCATAAAGCATCAAATAAATACAATAAACACTATTATACCTTTACCGATCTTCACTTGTTCCTCGGATTGAGCGAGATGAGGTTGGAATAACGCCCTTCTCCAACCTAATTGGATTTTCTCCTTGATTAGATGTGATTGGCTCTCCAAATTGTGCATAATATAGCTAAATAGATGATGAGATAGATGGATTGATGACTTGAATGGGGATGCAAGATAAGTGGCCAAGTGATAGATGAGCGGAAATTTGGTTATAATTTAGGTGCTTGGATGATTTGTTGGACTCAAAAGGGCAGCATGCACTTACAAAGCTTGGAGATGGAAAATGAAGGAGTGGAGTCCTCAATTTATAGAAGAAGAGGAGGAGAAATTAAGGGATAGGATTTATCCAAGATGGAGGGTCAAGATTGCATGTGAGCCCACACATGGATCAAGAGAGGTTGACAAGACAAGTGTGGAGTCCAAGAGATATGTCATAAAGGCATTTCTTGTCTCCACACCCCTCAAGATTCATTGGGAAGGCTTCCCAATGCACCTAGGGAAGACAAAAGGAATAAAAATATCCCTTGGATGATGTGAAGGAATTAAAAACTCTCCAAAAAGGGAGCATGGGGATTGGAGGAATAAAAAGGAATTAAAAATTCCTTGGATGAAGGGATACCTAGAGGAATGTGAGATTTTTGAAAATCTCGCATTCACCTAGGAAAAGAGCATTTAAGGAAAGTGGTTGAGTGAGGGGACAAGGAGTTGACTTTGTGGCTATTCATGGGGATTAGCCACTAGCAACCTATTAGAAGAGAGATTAGAAGAGGGGTTAGGTGGGATTAGAGCAAGTGGGATTTGTAGGAGGATTTGACTAGGAGAGAGGATGAGTGGAGGCAATTAAAAATTAGCAAATAATGGTAAGTGGGATTAGGAGGGTCTCTAGAAGAACTAATTAGCCTAATGATGGATTTTAAAGAGGTGATTTGTAGGAACCACCTGGGTTAATTAATTAATTGAGATTAATTAATTAAAGGGGAGATTTAGGAAGGATTAATTTAGAATTTATTAGAAGAATGGGGGGGGTATGACTTATTAAATAAATCAATCATTGGACTATAGTGACAATATTAATTAAAATAAATTAAATTAATATTGAGAAGAATAAGGATTAACATAATTAAATAAATTTACTATGTGGGAGAGTTAAATTAATTAAAATAATTAATTTAAGTGTCTACATTTTGCCCCTCTTTTACGCAGCGGTAAAATTTGACAATGGGTAAAAGATAGAAGAAAAGGGATGCCCCGACATAAAGCGCGGGTGGTGTATGCCCCCTCGAGAATTTTTCAGAATTTTTGAAGAAAAAATAACGGAAAATTCTCAAAAAGGAGAAAAAAATGATGAGCGAATGAGAAAGCGAGAGAAATGATTGAGGAAATATGAAAAGAGATGGAAGAAGGAAGGAGACGACAAGAGTGGGCCTGCGAGGGGGCCCATATAAGCTACACAGGGCCCAATGAAGGGTCATTGTCACACACAAGTATTGGAGCATATTAGAGTTTAGAGAGCAGAAAAAGCGATGGACCGCATTCCAACACACAAGTACCGTGTCGAGAGGGTTTGTCGTTACGAGAGGCCCGCTCGTTATGGACCACCGGTATGTACCGCTAACCTCCTTTATGATTTGATAGATTTAGGGTAGATTTAGAGCTGGGAACAGGCTTAGAAGTCTAACGGAATGAATGCGTTGATCGTTGTTTCGGCACGCACGCCCCGAGGGTGGCGCGAGCATTGGTGACTAGCGCCAACGCACGCGGGGGAGTAGGGATCTTAGGGTGTTTTGGGGCAAGCAATCGTGCTTAGCGTGAGCACCCGTGCTAATGTAGGTTATGGTTTGGTCTGGGGGGGAAAAGGGGGTGTGTGGCACGAGCGCCTGTGCCGATTGGGTCTAGGTCCAAAATTAAGGTGGTTTAGGGCATATGACTGTGGCATAGCGTGAACGCTGGATGAATCAGCGCGAGCACTAGGGAGGGGGTAAAATAAAGAATTTAGTATGTAAAGGTATAGAAAATGGCTTAGGGGGAGATCATGAATGTCTTGGGAATAGAATATGGCTAAGAATATCATGGGAAAATGAAGTGGTTTGCGTGGGTGCAGGCAGATTTGGGGCCATTGATGTCGAGGGAGCACTGGCCGATGATCATGAGACTTTATAGGCAGCTGAGGGCAGACGAATTGGAGATACTGGCCGTAGTAGGATTACATTTTGTTGGTCGATGGTTGATGATCAGAGCACATACTACCATGATGACTAGGCTAGTGGATAGATGGGATAGTAGGACTTGTACTTTCCATATGCCCATAAGAGAGGCGACAATGACTCTTTTAGATGTATGGAGGATCCTGAAGATCCCCATTCCCGGGATCATTCTTGAGTACCGACTAGATGCGGCAGACTTCTATTTTTGGGAGATATGTGAGTATGAGGCGCTACCCATGAGGGACAGGAGCCAGATGCATCTAGGTAGGGTGATGGAGATCTCACACATTCCTCGCCTAGTTCTTTTGATTTGTGAGTTTTTGAGTGAATGAGTGATGCCTGATATGGGAGGGTATGGATTTCCTATCAGATGGAGTCATTGTGTTTATTACATGGTATAGGATTGCGCAGAGTATGCCTGGGGAGCAAAAATGCTTGCCCAACTATATCATGATATGCACCTCGTTGTATATAGGGATTATGCTAGTCTATCCGTAGGGGTTACCCTTCTACATATATGGGCATGGGAACACATCGCAGTGACACAATGATTCAGGGTATAGGATAGGCAATCCCGACGTTATTGACAGATACAGGGGCCTTATGCACTACACACGGATAGGGGCCATATGGTTTTGGCACCGCATTTTTTACGAGCTTATGGAATTTACATGGCGACCATTTTTGGATTGTGAGAGATGGAGGGGAGAATGGCAGCTACATTGGGTTGGCATAGAGATGTGGCTTTTTGGATGGTCAGTTTATGTTATGGAGTACTACGCACCATACAAGGTAGCTCGATAGTTTGGCCAGATGTAGGATATAGTGGGAGACATACCACTATATCCTCGGATGACTCGAGAGGTTGGGAGATGGGGGGAGATGATGAGTCTGCTAGAGGGGAGGACCAACTTCTAGACAATAGCCTATCTAGTCTGAGATGAGAAAATGGGTGTAGGGGAGGATCCAAGGATGACAAGAGGGTACAAGAGCTAGTGGGAGGTGTACTTGCTAGTACATCTAACCATTCCAAGGGTCCTAGAGGATGACGAGTTGTAGTCGACCATTGATGAGGTAGTCGGAGGGGAGGAGGATGCACCTGGAGATAGGGTTTTGGCAGGAGGGGGTAGGGGTGTTGTGAGGCAACGGAGGGGGGTGATATGAGGGAGAGGGTTGGAGGCAGCCATGCCAACATAGGTACAAGTGGCAACAGCAGTGATAGGGCCAACAACGGGGGAGGGAGGGGGTGGAGATTACGAGGCAGTGCTTATGGTGATTCCAGATATACAGGCATAGAGTACGAGAGCAAAGGGTGGAGGAGGAGTATTCCAGGTAGATTTTGACAGGATCCTACAGCAGAGGGATGCCACTAGAGCAAGACTACACTCGCTTGAGGATGAGGTACAGATTGAGAGAGCGAGGACGGAGAGCCTATAGGCAGAGGTGGAGAGGCTACAATGAGAGGTCAGTGATTTGATCGAGAGCCTACAGACAACCAGGACAGAGGTGGATGACCTATGAAGGGATAAAGAGGAGGTAGAGAGGATGCTAGATGAGGCTAGGACAGGGACCACCATTGGGGACCTGCAGAGTGCTTTACAAGAGAAGGATGAGGAGTTGGAGGGGCTACGAGTGAGGGTACATAGGGCAGAGGCAGATGTTACTCACCTGTGGGGGGAGAGGGACGCAACATGACAAATGTTGGTCCCCACAAGGCTTGGATAAATGTATTTTGACATGATACAACAACTAGAGAGGGTGAAGAGGGCAGGACGAGAGGCTTCCTATTACAAAGGGTTATACCATGGGGTGGTACTAACGGATCAAAGAGCAACATCGTACACCGAGAGTGTACGCTCCCACAAGACCCACAACCAACGTCCCCCTCAGAGCCAACAGACAGGTGGATTAGTGAGTTTCAGACCACCTAGGACAAGAGGAGCAAGGGGATCTAGAGGAGGAGGAGGTGATGAGGAGGGAGCTGGAGAGACAGGCGAGGAGATCTAGCACCATTTTGACTTATGTAATATTTTTTGACCCTTCAGGGCGATAATTGTACTATAACAAACATATCCATTTTTGAGATGTATATATGATTTTGGTGGTGGTTATGCATGCGTGTATTTTATTATGGACATTATGATGGATATTACTTATTATTTTATGATGTGATGCATTGATGATGATTATGGATGTATTGTGCCAACCTATTTGTGATGCAGGATGGATGCTTATATATGCCTATGCTTATGATGTGTTACTAACATTTTGATGGATGAAGGATGGATGATTATGCATGTGTTTATGATATCCCATTGACCCTTTGATAGATGCAGGATTGTTGTCTATGTGGATGCATATGTTTTTTAGATTTTATGATGAGTATATATGTATATTTGTATGATATGTTATTTTGAGATTTTTCTAATGATTTGAGAATGCATAATGTGATTTAATGGATTAATCTAAAATGGATATGCAAGGAAATTTATAATGAAATGAACATAAACACTATAATGAATAACCTGTAAAATGGGAAGTGCAACAAAATTTGGATGCAAACTAGGTGATAGGTACACTGTGAAAAAATGAATAATGCAACAAAATTTGGAATGTTACCTAAATGATAGATTAACATAACAAAAATATGAGATGCAACCTAAATGATGAAAGATGAAAGATTAATGCAACGAATAAAAATTAGTAATGCACCTATATGAATAATGCAAAATTTATTTGTGAATATGCCAATCATAATACAATGACCTTTAGTAGGATAGAAGAATAGGGGGGAGAAAATTGAAGACTCCACGAGGATGTTAGATGGGGAGAATTGAGGACTTGATGATAATGCAAAACAAGAATGATGGGGGAGGGAATTGTGCACAAGAGTCGTGGAGAGCCAACCTAGTTTGATATTGCCCTTGGTAACCTGCACCACTAATTATAGGAACCAGGATGCCATGAGAAACCCAAGGCATGGACTGACTCGCAGACAAGCAGGAATTCCCTACACACATCTATACAAGTGTTTAGGAACACTAATACAAAGTTGTGGGTACATGCAAGGAAACCCTTAAGCACACAGATATCCCTTGCACACGACAAGGTAAGTGTTGATAAACACTAGTACCAGGTCACTGGTTCATACAAGAGAGATCCAAAACAAGCCATACCATGAAAACATGCCCCAGTATATACCCATCGTAAACATACCTAGATATGAAGGATCCAGGCAATCATAGATTAAACTGTGAAATGAGTGAAGGATTCATCCCAAGGGCAAAGGATAAGGTGGATAAGATTGACTAGGAAATTGACTAGATGGCCATGAGAACTGACCTACAAACATAGAACTGACACCAAGACTTGATGAAGCTCACATGGAGGCATAAGCTCAGGATGCGGGACAAAGCTTAGTTTGACAGGATAAAGCTTAGTTTGACAGGATAAAGCTCAGATTAACAGGTTTATCCTTATTCACGATTCAGGAAAAGACTCATCATTATGTGAGTGATAATTCTGTGGTTGAGTAGGCAGATGATGAATTCTATGGCAGAAGGATTGGGTGTTAGCGAACATGGATATCTAATGGATAGGTGATGGGGAGTGAGTCTGACCTGATAGACGATGGATCCAGATTATTTACCTTGATGCCTGCGCGCAGGTTTTCACCAAGGTACTTTCCCATAGCACCACAAAGTGGTTTTCACTGATGGATGATTATTTTTCTTTACTTTTTGCCTTTTTTCATTTTTTTGTATTTTTCTTGATTTTTAAATTTTTTGAATTTTTAAGATTTTAAGACAATTTGTGACCTTCTGAGGACTAGGAATCGAATCTCTTCAGGTGCATGATGTTCATTGGCTCATCTAAGGGATCTCCTTCAGTAGTAGCTAACTGATATGGCCCTAACCCATACTTTGTTGTGATCACATAGGGTCCAAGCCAATTGGGCTCAAACTTGCCTTTAGTCTCTTGTTCTTGAAGGTTTATTTGATTTTCCATAAGGAAAAGATCACCAACTTCAAACTCTTGGGTTCTGAATTTCTTGTTTTAGCTCAAGCGTAAGTGATTTTGATATACCTGGAGATGGTTTAAGGCCTTGAGGCGCCTTTCATCCAACAATTCTAGCTCTTGCAACCTGACAACTTTGTATTCCTCATCTTGGAGGATGTTCTATTGCGACACCCTTAGGGAGGGGATCTAGATCTCAAGAGGGAGGACAACTTCAGAGCCAAAGAAGAGGGAATATGGAGTGGCACCTATGGGTGTGTGGATGGAGGTGCGGTAAGCCCACAAAGGAGGATGGAGTTGAAGGTGCCAATCACAACCAACTTCATTGATTCTCTTTTTAAGAAATTTGATTACAGTTTTATTACAAGCCTCAGCTTGACCGTTACCTTGCGGGTAATAGGGAATGGAGAAGCGATGTTGGATATCAAACTTCTGATAGAGCTCTTTAACATCGTGATTTTTGAAAGGTTCGCCATTATCTGTGATGATGACCTTGGGGATTCCATATCGACAGATCAAGTAATTCATGATGAATTTAGAGATCTATTTACCAGAGGTGAAGGTAAGAGGGACACCCTCCACCCACTTGGTGAAGTATTTAGTGGCAGTAATGATGAATTTATGACCGTTGGAGGATGCAGGGTGGATTTTACCAATGAGATTGAGCCCCCACTATTAGAAGGGCCAAGGTGTGATAAAAGGCTACAGATCTTGTGATGGAGCATGGATCTTGTCACCATGTTTCTAGAAAGGGATACATTTCTTTACATAATTTTATGTATCTACTTCCATTGTAGGCCAGTAGTATCCTGTTCGCAAGAGCTTATTAGCCAAAGTGAGACCACTTGAGTGTGCCCCAAAGATACCTTCGTGCACTTCACATAGTGCCCATTCAACCTCTTGTTTGTCTAAACACCCTAGGAGGGAACCATTGAAATACCTTCTGAATAGGGTGTTAGCAAGGATAGTATAATGGATGCATCGGTGAATAAAGATTTGTTATTGGGTTTTAGTGAGGTGTGGGGGAATGGTGTTATCTCTTAGGTAAGTTAAGGTCTCTTGATACCAAGGGGATTTGGGACCAACGAGTACGCACACCGTTTCAGACTCTGGTATGTCATATGTCGGTATGAAGAGTTGCTTGACCAAAAAATCACACTTCTGACTATGTGACGACATCTGAAGAAGGAAACCAATAGTGGCCATTGCATCTACAACTCTGTTGTTGGTGTGTGGAATATAATCAAACTTGATTGATGTAACATGTTGCTTGAGGTCTTTAGCCATACTGCGATAAGGAAGAAGCTTGTCATCTTTTGTTTGATACTCATCATTGACTTATTTAATGACAAGTAGGGAATCACCATAGACATTTAATTTCAATATCTTCCATTGGATGGCTAGATGGAGTCTCGTGATCAGTGCTTCATATTCTACGATGTTGTTAGTGCATGCAAAGGCTATCTTGTATGATTTAGGGATGCAATATCCTTGGGGTGCGATTAATAGTATTCCTGCCCCCAATCTGTTTTGGGTGCAAGATCCATCAAAGTTAACTGCCATGTGGAGGATGTAGTGACAGTCATTATGAATTCATCTAGAAATTCTGTGAGGATCAGGTGATCACCTGGAAGCGGAGTATTGGCCAGCTGGTCTGCTATTACTTGTCCTTTGATTTCTTTTCTATCCAGATACTTGATGTCAAATTCACTTAACAACACGACCCATTTAGCAGTTCTGCTAGTGAGAACAACCTTTGACATGAGGTACTTGAGGGGGTCGATCTTAGCAATCAATTTTGTTTTGTTATTAAGCATGTAGTGTCAGAGCTTTTGTGTGCTAAAGACAAGTTCTAAGCATGCTCTTTCAATAGGGGTATAGTTGAGCTTATACCCTACTAATGTACGACTGATATAGTATATAGCATGCTCATTTCCCTGATCATCTATCTGTGGCAATAATGCCCCCAACACCATTGCAGTAGTAGATATGTACAAAAGAATTGGCTTCCCTAGAATAGGAGGCATAAGAACTGGAGGCGATGCAAGATATTCCTTAAGTTTCTCAAAAGCCTTCTAACACAAGCAGTCCCATTTGAATTTGGTATCCTTGTGTAATAGGTGAGCAAATGGGTGACATTTGTCTACAAACTGTGAGATGAAGCGTCTGATAGATTGGAGCTTTCCCTGGAGGCTGCACAACTTTCTAAGGGTCTTTGGGGGAGGCATTTCCATGATAGCTTTCACCTTTACAGGGTCAACCTATATGCCTCTGTGCGAAACAATGAAGCCTAACAGTTTCCTCGATGTAACACCAAAGACGCATTTCTTGGGATTCAGTCGCAGTTTATATTTTTCCAATCTCTCAAAAAATTGCCTTAGGATAGGGATGTGCTCATGTCTTGTCTTGGATTTTCTTAGAAGATCATCCATATAATCCTCATGATTTTATGCAAAAGGTCATGTAAAATTGTTGTCATTGCTAGTTGGTATGTAGCTCCGGCGTTCTTGAGACCAAAAGGCATGAATTGATAACAAAAGGTACCCCATAGTGTTGCGAATGCCATTTTGTGTTGGTCTTCCTCTGCAATCCTAATCTAATTGTATCCATAAAATTCATCCATAAGTGATAACATTTCATGTCCCGCAGTGAGGTCTACAATCATGTCTATGTTAGGCAGTGAGAAATCATCCTTAAGGAAGGCTTTATTCAAATCTCAGAAATCTATGCAAATGTGGATTCCCCCAGCAAGTTTGCCAACAAGTAAAACGTTGGACACCCATTCAAGATAATCTATTGGTTTTATAAATCCATCATCCAATATCTTTTTAATTTCTTCTTTGATGAGGAGTGCAATGTGTGGATGCATCTTGCATAACTTCTGCTTTACTGGTTTTGCATCTGAACGAACAACGAGATTATGAACTACCAAGTTAGGATCTAGGCCTGGTATGTCAGCATATGACCAGGCAAAATTGATCCTTGTTTCTATGAGAAAATTGATAAAGTCTTGTCTCTCTTGATCCGTCAAGGACTTGGCAATGAGCATATTCTTTGGAGAGTCTTTAGTACCCACATTGATAGTGTTTGTTTCCTCTATCAACAAAGTGGACCTGTCCTATTGAGGAGGAACAATGGTAGGGAGGCCAAGTCCCTCATCCTCAAGTGCCTAATCCAAGTTTTCACTTTCAAATACACCCTTTGTTTTTACTTTTTCCTCATCAAAAGGTGCCTCAGAGAGGTTTTCACCTAAGGAATCATGATTTTTCTTTTTATTATCTTTTTTGCAACTATGGGTATTGACCTACTACCAAAGTATCATTTTTCATGTAATTGAATCCCATAAACTCTGTTGCAGTCTTCTAAATTGTGCATAGTCGAGAGATTCATGAGAGCATTGTCATCGACACAGATGTCTAAAGAGAGCTTGTCTCGTTGGTCCCAATCTATAAGCTAAGGGTGAATGAGTTGTAATTCATGTAGGATCGAAGGGGTTATGGGGGCGATGGTTTTGACGTGGGTATCAAAGAAGATGTCATCTTTGTATTCAAAAGGCATTTCATGGAACTTCTCTTCATCAAAGTCTTTGACATCCAAAGAAGGACTTGAAGGGGCACAAGTGGTAGTGATCTTAGGCACTGCAGTATAACCCAAGCCCCTGTTATACTTGTATGAGATGGGATTTATTAGTGCTTTGATTCCTTTCTCTTTCGACCTCAGGTCGTATCCTTTATAACCCATCTTCTCCACTATGGCTGATGCTTTTGGATACATCTTCTTGGGTATTTTTGGTGGATCTTTATCTTCTTCCCAGTAAAACCACGAAGAAACATCCGTCTCAAGACTTTCCTCATCAAGTGGACCCCATTGTTTGAGGGTAGTATCCTTACATTGTATAACGGGTTTTTGATCTTTTTATATTTCTTTGGGCTTACCAAATGACTTAGGAGACAAGGGGAGACTGCCTATTAATAAGGCATCCTCGAGTTTTTTTTCTCCGCGGCCATTGTCCAGGATCTTGACTTTGGGCTTTATTTGAGATGAGGTGGAGGTGACTTTAGATGCATCTAATGGGGAAGTTGGAGTGGGTCTGTTTAATGGGCACTGGTATGGATGCTTCCCCTCTAAGAGCTTGCAATATTGAAAAGGTTGTGGATCACCTTTGATAGTGACCTCTCTACCATTGAAGGGGAATTTGATGCATTGATGGTAAGTGGAAGGAACAAATTGAAGGGAATGAATCCACAAACGTCTGAGGAGGATGTTGTAGGGGAGATCAAGATCCAGAACTTGGCAAGGGGTCTCAATCATAATAGGGCCCACTTGAAGAGGCAAAGTGATCATTCCTTTGGAAACCCTTTCTGCAACATCATAAGCTTTGATTGTGATTCTTCTTAACGTATCGACCAGGTCCTCAGAAAGACCCAATTTCTTTATTAACTTATATATACAAAGATTAAATCGAGATCCACTATCTATCAAGATGTGTTTAACCTTATGCTTCTGGATAAGGGCTTTAATATGCAATGGTTTGTTATGATCCTCACCTGCAAGAGTGTCATTGGAGGTGAAAACTAGGTGTTGTTGGGCAGCGAGATTTCCAATGAGGTCTTGGAATTGGACAACATTGATGTTGTCAGGGACACGCGACTCAAGGAGGGCTTGTTCCAAAATCTCCTTGTGGAGAGGGGACGTCTTGAGGAGCTCTAGGAAGGAGATCTATGCAAGGGTCTTCCCAAGATGGTCAAGGAGATCATATTGGCGGGTGGATGACATGGGGGGTGGGTTCAACGGAGGAGGGAATCCTTGGATAGTTACTCTCCCTCGATGGGTAGTTACATTGCAATCATTCTAAGAGTGGGAAACAAAAGGTGTGGCACCTTGAATGACTCTCTTGGAAGGGTTAGGTCTTCCTGTTGGTTGAGACGGGGAGGGATAACCTTGGTTAGTAATCCTAGGTCTGCTTTGGGAAGGGGGAGGTGTGGTGCCTTGAATGACTATCTTGGTAGGGTTAGGTCTACTTGTTGGTTGAGATGGCATGGGATCACTTTGGATAGTGATCCTAGGTCTGTTTTGGGAAGGGGGAGGGTTAGCTCCTTGGACAGTGATGACATTGATGTGGTTATCTATAGACTCAATGCGACCCACTAAAAAGTGAAAGCTCGTTATATGATTGGTATAATCATAATTCACGGTATTAGATGATGAGCCCTTGCCTTTGTCATGCTTCAAGAAAGGTTCCTGGTACATCTTGAGTTTGTCATTATTATTACCATATTTTGTTGTCACTACCTCAATATTACCCTTATCAATAATCTTGTATGTAGTTCTTCAGTTTTATACACTTTCGTGTATCATGCCCCTTGATACGATGATAATCACAATACTCATTCTCATTATACCACCTAGGTTTAGGTTGATTAGGATCAAATGGGTGAGTTATTGGAAAGATGATTGCACCCGCTTGGACAAGCTTTTGGAACACAACCTCAATGGGCTTAGCAAGGGGAGTATACTCTCTTGGAGCTTGATTGTTAGATCAGGGTGGTCGCCCCTGAACTGAAACATTGTTGGGAGGTCTTTGAGATTGATTTTGATTGTTTTGATGAGTATTTAATCGACGATTATTTGTGGTGGGATTTCAAGGAGAAGCCATGGTTTGAACCCTCTTTGCATCAGTAACACCATCGTTGACTACGTTCTTGTTTTTAGACCAAAACTTTGGTTTGTCATTGTGATAAGAGAAGGAATTTTGACTTGATTTTTTATAATGCTTTAGGGTTCCTTTCTCTAACAAGACACGTTCAAGGGATAGGCCCTTGTCAGCCAACTTTTGGAAAGCCTTTATGCATTGAGATGTCAAGGGTTTTGATAGCTCGGGCACTAGATTTTTTCTGAAATAATTCAATTTGATGTTGTTCTAGCATATCCCACTGGAATTTCTTGATAAGGTGTCACCACCTTTGCAAGAAGTTAGCAAAATTTTCTCCAAGCCTCTGTTTTGTGTTACAAAGGTCCATCATATAAACATCATTGACAATGTTATAAGCATAGTGGGCCACAAACTTTTCAGCTAAGTCTGAGAAGGAGGTGATAGAACCTCGAGGCAAGGACAAGAACCATGCAAGAGTGACTCCTGTGAGACTCTTAGGGAAGAGCCTACGAAGATATAAACTACTATAGGAGAATTCTTGGCATAAGATATGAAACTCATAGACATGGTCTCGAGGGTCCCCTTGGCCTTCATACTTCCCGAACTTAGGCATCTCAAAACTTGGTGGGTAAGGTACAGCTGATATCGATGGGTCATAAGGACAAGGAAAAAATTCCTCAAATGAATAAGGTTTTCTCTTGTTACTCCCTTCCTTCATGTTTTTGATGATGTTTTTCATGTCTTGGATTTCCTTGATGGTATCTTGTTGTAGATTTTGGAAAATGATGGACCGTGTTTACCCCTAATATCAGATGAGTCGTGAAAGGTATACCACCACCACTAATGTATTAATATGATGAAGAAGTGGGAATGTGGGATGTGATGACCGATGTAACGGGGACTTGAGTGACAACTGGTTGCGACTTGTGAATTTCTATGATGGGAGGAAGTGAAGCATGGATGAAGTTAGCAGCATTATTGAGAGGAATGGAGGATTGTGGAATAGAGACATGTGGTCGGGTAGAAAAAGATGGCATAGAAGCATGTTGGAGAATAGATGTTATTGGATTGGATACTGGCATGGATGTTAAGAAGGAAGAAGGTGGGATGGAAACCATGAGGATGGATACTGTGGGCGTGATTGATTGGGGTTGAATGATAGGTGTGATGATGTGAGCAGGATCAAAGTCTAGTTGTGGTTGTTGATCAAGAATGGATCTATCAAAATCAAAGGGAAGGCGAGCTCCATTTTCAATAAGAGTCTTTAGAAGACCATTAGGATTATGTCGGATGAATTTCTCCATCATTTCTTGATTGTATGAATCTTCTAGGAATGTTCGCACTTCCGGGGAGAGATCATCTTGATCAACCATGTTAGGGTCCCCTTCTGGTTGGGGATCTTGGATGTCGGGTTGTGCACTTTTCGTAGGATCTTGTGTAGGGTCTTAATATAGGACACTAATGTCCGACATGACGTATTATTGTTCAACCATCTTTTTCTTTTGGGATCGAGTTGTGACCATACAAGAATAACCTTAGAAAGATTTATTGAAAGAAAAAGGTTTGATGAAAGAACTTAGCTAGGACTTTGATATGATTTGGATTTGATGAAATTGGATAGATTGATTGATGGGGTCCTTGGATTAGGATGAGAGTTGATTAAGATTGCACTTTAGTCCTTGGATGAGGATTTTAGGTGGGAGATGTCGATGAAACCACAAGCAAGGTAACAACCGAGTTGGGTAAAATTTAGACCTTAGGATAATGATCAAAGTCTCTTTTCTACTAAGGATTGACTAATGATCCCAAGTAAAATAAAGATGTGGGATAAGAGTCTTGATCAACTCAAAGGATGAGGCAAAGGTACTTGGGGGAGATTCTTTCCTAAGCACAAAGGCCAAATGATTAATTGATTAAGGATAAGGTCTAAATAGAACTTCACAAGGCATAAAACCTTAGCTTGAGGTTGATTTGATTGAAGGATGATTGATTAAGGTTGATTGGTTGACGATTGACTTGATCAAAGATGATTGATTAAAGATTGATTGATGTGCTCAGTCCTTGGAAAAGGTTGATGATGAGAGATCAAAGAAGGGTGATAGTGATGACTAGAAGAACTTGATGACTAGATTATCCTTGATATGAAAATGACTCAATAAGTGATAGGTTTGGATGGAAAATTGTATGAAGGTATGCGACCACCCCGATTTTGAGGATAGTTGGTATTGAAAGACAAGTCGGATCCTTGGTGTAAAGCTTAGACTCTTAGTTCACCACTAGCATTAAACTCGTTGCTATGACCATGAATATAATTGTGATATTGGTGCAAAAAGGTCCTATATTTGAGCAAGAGTTTGTGATTTGTATACCAAAACTTTTGGCGTCTAATGAGTTGTGCTTGTGTAAGCTTCCTCTTCTTGATTGGATGATGAATTGACTTCTTAGGATGCTTGTACAACTTAGGTTTATGAAACATGAGGCGGGCAGAGTTCCAACATAGTTTGACTTGTTGGAAAATTTGGACTTGAAAGTGACTTGGGCTTCACTAAGGTTGATTCAAAATTTGGACTAGGATATGACTAGGAAAAAACTAAGACATGAATTGGGTATGACTAGGACATGACATAAGGATGACTAGGGACTATAACTTGGACTATGATTGACTTGGATTATAATGTGACAAAAGGTGACTTGGACTTGGACTATGATGACTAGGATGTTGAATTGGATAAACCAATTCTACTCTTGGCAAGAAGACATAGAAAACACATTAGCCATTGACTCGAATGGAGACATCAAGCATAACATGCTACCCTAGGAAGTTGGTTGAGGAGGAAAAGTTGGTTGAGGAGGAAAACCTTTGCTTGTTGACTCAGGTACACACCCAATAGCTAATCAAAATACAATTGTTGAGTCTCGCGCAATGGACTCTCAACACCATATTAGCCGACTCCAAATGCTAATGGGGCATGATATGGCAAGTCTCTTGGGGGAGTTACTATTACCCTTGCACAAAGATTATCCACCTTTCAGAGGTGAACCAAGTGGCCTCTAATCCTAGATCTCTCAGTAAGGGATTATGTTCAAAGACTGCCCTTTGCAGTCGTGAAAGCATGGTTGAGGCCTATAGCCCAACAAAGTACCAAGCAAAATTTTAGTCATGCAAGCGTGATTGAGACCTAAGGCCCTACAAAATGCCCGATATGAGAGTAAACTCTCAGATAGCTTCATCCTCCAAGATTTTCATTCTATGAGGCCTATTTATTATAGTGAGTTAAAATGCTTGGGTTTTAGCCGTACTCACTTGGGTCGTTCCTCTCTCACCAATGCCTCTTTGAGTGTGCCAGGCAAATCGGAGAGCAGGCCCACTGAGGATTAAAAGTATGCAAACAAACTAGAAAAGTTTCAAGGGTCTAGATTTTTTATTGTATATATAGACAATAGCATACTCTCCTACCTCTACGCTTTCCTCGAACACATAAAAAAATAGTTCTTTTACCCAATTATATTAAAGTGCCTAAGAAAACAATTAAAACGACACAATGCTTGCTTGTATCTCCTTAGGCAACCTACAAAAACAATGAATTAGTAGTCCTGTGGTTTGAGCAATAAATTATTTGACAAGTGGAATCTTGGACTAATGCTCTACAAAAACATAGGTTAGTGGTCTTAGATCATGCTTTGGACCAATTGGGTAGAACCTGCAACACTCAAAAAATTTGATCAGTACACAAAATTCTATAGGAACAGCACTCACGCTGCAGACGGTTGCGTTGAAGCACCCACGTATGCACTATAGTGAGGTCCGAAAAAAGAAAATAAATAAATAAATAAATAATCTAGAAAACACAGATTATACCTAGAGCAGTTGCGTTGAAGCACGTGCGCTCACGCCAAAAATAGGAAATAGTTAGCAGCTAAAGATAAATTTGGAAATTTAAATTTTTTAAAATAAGTGAGATGTTTTCAAAGTGCTCGTGCTAAAGCAGTGTTTCTAAAATTAAAAAAGGCTACATTGAAAAAATAAACTATTTTTTTGTTATTTTTTAGGTTTTTTTTTTCTTTTTATATGTTTTTTAAATGACTGATTACAGAAGAAAAAAAATGTGCAAAAACAAAAATAAGAAAGTAGATGAAGTAATGTTGCAAGCGGACATGTTGTTCCCGCAGCGCTGGTGCTAATCAACAGACCCGTATCGCTCGCGCCAATCCGATACCTGCGACTAAAAACTCACAAAAACTTCACAAAATCGTTAAATTAGGGATGTGGGTCCCACCGGGCGTGCCAAAATGAACTAGGGGAAAACTAGGATGAGGGTATACAGTTAGTTTGAATGGAAATATGCATAAAACATCAAATAAATACAACAAACACCATTATACCTTTACCAATCTTCACTTGTTCCTCAGATTGAGCAAGATGAGGTTGGAATAACGCCCTTCTCCAACTTGATTGGATTTTTCCTTGATTAGATGGGATTGGCTCTCCAAATTGTACACAATATAGCTAAATGGATGATGAGATAGATGAATTGATGATTGGAATGGGGATGCAAGATAAGTGGCTAAGGGATAGATGAGTGGAAATTTGGCTATAGTTTGGGTGCTTGGATGATTTCTTAGACTCAAAAGGGTAGCATGCACTTACAAAGCTTGGAGATGGAAAATGAAGGAGTGGAGTCTCAATTTATAGAAGAGGAGGAGGAGAAATGGAGGTTTAGGATTCATCCAAGATGGAGGGTCAATATTGGATGAGAGCCCACACACGGATCAAGAGAGGTTGACAAAACAAGTGTGGAGTCCAAGAGATATGCCATAAAGGCATTTCTTGTCTCCACACTCCTCAAGGTTCTTTGGGAAGGCTTCCCAATGCACTTAGGGAAGACAAAAGGAATGAAAATAGTCCTTGGATGATGAGAAGGAGGAATTAAAAATTCTCCAAAAAGGGAGCATGGGGATTGGAAAAATAAAAAGGAATTAAAAATTCCTTGGACGAAGGGATACCTAGAGGAATGTGAGATTTTTTAAAACCTCACATTCACCTAGGAAAAGAGCATTTAAGGAAAGTGGTTGAGTGAGGGGACAAAGAGTTGACTTTGTGGCTAATCATGAGGATTAGCCACGAGCAACCCATTAGAAGAGAGATTAGAAGAGGGATAGGTGGGATTAGAGAAAGTGGGATTTGCAGGAGGATTTGACTAGGAGAGAGGATGAGTGGAGGCAATTAAAAATTAGGAAATAATGGTAAGTGGGATTAGGAGGGTCTCTAGAAGAATTAATTAGGCTAATGATGGATTAGAAAGAGGTGATTTGTAGGAATCACTTGGGTTAATTAATTAATTAAAATCAATTAATTAAAGGGGAGATTTAGGAAGGATTAATTTAGATTTTCTTAGAAGAATGGGGGGAATTGATTTATTCATTGGACTATAGTGACAATATTAATTAAATTTAATTTAATTAATATTGAGAAGTATAAAGATTAACATAATTAAATAAATTAACTATGTGGGAGAGTTAAATTAATTAAAACAATTAATTTAAGTGTCTAGAGTTACTATGAAATATTCTGATGTTATCAAAGCAACTGGATCAATGCTCTTATCTAATTTTTGCACTACTGATTTTGATTTGACAATTTGATGCAGGAGCATCCCCGGTCTATGAACAATCTTGCATCAACCAAAAATATTTCCTTTTAGTTTAGATCTTGTTTAGTTTAGTGTGCAGTTTTTTGTGTTCCTATCGGTAGGTGCTGGTAGTTGCTTACTTTTTATTGTAGATCCTATTTTTGGTTTCCAGGCTGGTTCATGTGCTTAATTCCAGATTTTTCAGTCCATTTGGATTCTTTTTTGGCTAGTTATCGCTCCCGGTTTGACTATTTATGGGTTTTGGGATAGTTCTTGTGCTTATCGGTTGGTTTTCCTTCATTTCCGGAGTGGTTTCTTTGCATGTGGATCTATTTGGGGTCTTGTCCGATGTTCTTTGGCATGTGGTTGACCTTCCTGTTGATCCACAATTCCTAGTTGTTATTTTTTGGAGGAATTTCTTCCATTCTTAAGGCCGACCTAGTTACACGTTTCATTTTCTTGCATTGGTAAATGTAATCTTTTTGTGGCAAACTAGGATATGTTCTAGAGGGTATATATAGGGTATTATGTAATCATTTATAGGGCAAAAGAAGTAGAAATCAGATAAAGATTTAGATTCATGATTAGTGATCTGGTTGACAATGAGAGTTCTAGATGGATTATATCTGGCTTGTAGCCTGCATGTAACCGGTTGACTATCGGATGTTCTATGATGGTAACCAGTTGGTTGCCAGAGGTTCTAAGACAATAATATAATGTTTTTGTAATCTTTCTATTTTTTCTTGTTGCTTTCATTGTGTTACTCTTGCTACATAAGTCGATCAGTTCTCTTTTGAGGGTTTACCGGTTATGACTGCATCAATTGGTATAAGAGCTGGTTATGAACTAGTTGACAGAAGAGTTGTTTGCAAACCTTGAGGCATTACTTGGGGTGGATAGATCTTTAATTGAAGGTGGACTGTGCGTGTGTTCAATAGATCATCGAGTGAGAGGCAATTGAAACCGGTAGTCAGATCGTCGAGTTGAGGCAGTTTACCCGAGCGAAAGAGGAGATGTCACCTAGAAGGTTGAACCCTTTGAGGGTAGAGCAGATGATGGAGGATTTCAAGAATGAGGTGAGGAACAAAATTCAAAACGCATTGGATGGTTTGCAGAGGAACCCCAAGTCCGAGGATGAATATGAAGAAGTCGTTGAAGAGCTCGAAGAGGAAGAGGATAAAGGACCGAAAGATGAAAGAGAGGAAAGATTCCTGAGAGTAGTGGCACAAGTGAGTAAAGTTCATAAAGTGGAGGTTTCAAACTTTTATGGAATGCTGAACTCAGAAAATCTAATTGATTGGATCAGAGAGTTGGAGGATTACTTTGAGTATGAGGATGTCAAGCACCCATGAGAGTTCGGTTGGCACAAACTAAGTTGGAAGGGCAATCTACCTTATGGTGGAAATAATTGCAGAGAGACAGAGTGGAGAATGGAGAAATAAATATAACTTGGTGGAGACAGATAGTTGCAAGATTGAAGGCCAAGTTCATACCGAGAGACTATGAGTTGGAATTGTTCAAAAAGTTGCAGAACCTAAAATAGAGAAACATGACTATGAAAGAGTATACTGAGGAATTCTACAAGGTGATTATTAGATCTGGACATAGAGAGATGGATAAAGAAAAGGTGGCGAGATACATAAATGGACTTGCATTTAACATTAAGGATGAGATAAGAATGTTGAGGGTTTCCACAGTTGAAGAAGCTTACCAGTATTCTTTGAAGGCTGAGGAAATAGTGAGAAAAAGACAACTGAATAACCCTAGAGGGAAGGAGAGATTCAAGGGGCATATGAGTATAGAGAAGCAGAATGTTGAAGAAGAATCAAAACCTAAGTGGACTAAGAACCAGAACAAAAAAACATAGAGAAAAGGCAGTGGCAGTACCAATAGAGAGTTTCTCGGCAAATGTTTCAAGTGTGGAGAAACTGGACATAGATTTTATGAATGTAAGCAGGGAATGCCAAGAAGTTGTGTGGCAAATGAGGAACTGGAAGGTGAAGTTAACGAGACTGACTATGCACCGGAGCAAGGAGAATCCCTTATGTTTTGAAGCGTCGTGATGGAGTAGAGCAGTGAAGATATTGGACCTACTTAGAGAAAGAGTATTTTCTAGACTGTGTACAAATCAGGTGGTAGGTGTTGCAAGGTTATTGTGGATAGTGGAAGTACTAATAATTTGGTATCTAAGAAGATGGTAATGAATCTTGAATTGAAGAGGTTTGAGCATCCTTGTCCTTACAAGGTAAGTTGGTTACAAGATGATCAAAAGTTAGAAGTAAAGGAGCAGTGTTTGGTGAATTTTAATATTGGGCCTTTTAGGGATGAGGTCTTGTGTGATGTCGTATCTATGAGTTCTTGTCATGTCTTGTTGGGAAGACCTTGGCAGTTCGATAGAGGAGCTATTTATTACTGTAGAAGAAACCTAATCACTATTAAGAAAGATGGGCATAAGTTCACATTGAATTATTTGAAGGAGAAGTAGAAGGAGGTAAAGAATCTGAGTCTTGAGAAAAGTTTCAGTACTGAGAAACCAATTGCAGAGGATATACGAGAAGATGGCATGAGTTTATAGAAGTATCTGATAGATAAGCCTGATGGACAGAAAGAACCGGATGATAGAAAACTTATGGTGACAAACCAGATGAAATCTTGCGGCATAAACAAATTAGAGTTGCAGAAGAAAGAGAGAAGTAGAGACAATGTGCATATCTGAAACAAAGGAATTGTCAAGGGTTAGAGAATCTGGTTAAGGTCCTAAAGGAGCTAAAGAAGAGGTTTGCAGATAAGGAAGATGTTTGGATCATAAATGAACATGGAGTCTTTATCTCAAATCCTTTTCGATGTTCATGAGTTGCCTCTCATGGAATATCTCTTTCTACCTAGGGTGTCTAATGCAGGAGCATCCCTGGTCTATGAGCAAACTTGCATCAACCAAAAATATTTATTTTCATTTTATTTCTTGTTCAGCTCAGTGTGCAATTTTATGTGTTCTTGCCGGTAGTTGCTTGCTTTTTATTGCAGATCCTATTTTTGGTTTCCAGGCTGGTTCATATGCTTAATTCCAAATTTTTCAGTCAATTTGGATACTTTTTCGACTAGTTATCGCTCCTGGTTTGACTTTTTTTAGGTTCTGGGATAGTTCTTGTGCTTATCGGTTGGTTTTACTTCATTTCAAGAGCGGTTTCTTTGTGTGTGGATTTATTTGGGGTCTTGTCTAATGTTCTTTGGTGTGGGGTCGACCTTCCTGCTGATCTGCACTTCCTAGTTGTTATTTTCTGGCGGAATTTCTTTCATTCTTAGGGCCAACCTAGTTACACATTTCATTTCCCTACATTGGTAGATGTAATCTTTTGTGGCTGAACCAGATATGTTCAAGAGGGTATATATAGGGTATTATGTAATCATTTGTAGGGTAGAAGAAGTAGAAATCAGAATAAAGATTTAGATTCACGATTAGTGATCCGATTGACTATGAGACATCTGGATGGATTTTATCTGGCTTGTAGCCTGCATGTAACCGGTTGACTATCAGATGTTTTATGATAATAATTAGTTGGTTGTCAGAGGTTCTAAGACAATAATATGATCTGTTTTTGTAATCTTGCTATGTTTTCTTATTGCTTTTGTTGTGCTACTCTTATTGCATAAGTTGGTCCTTTCTCTTTTGAGGGTTTGTCGGTTATGGGTGCATCACAATATCATCTTCCAGTCCATAATCATATGATCTAATCTTATCGTTGCATTGCTCATCCACTTTGACATTTATGCTTTTCATTATCCTTTGCAATCTTTTGTTATAGCATCTATATGCCTTACTCTTAATAGAATAACCAAAAAATATTCCTTCATCACTTCTAGGATCAAATTTCCCTAATGCATCATCTCTTCTGATATAGTATTTAGTTCCAAAAATTCTAAAATACCTAACAATAGCAGTATGACAAAACCATAATTCATAAGGAGTCTTACCAATATCACCTTTTATGTGTACTCTGTTAAAAGCGTAGATTACAGTATTGACAACTTCTCTCCAATAAATATCAGGCAATTTGGCTTCTATCATCATTGTCCTTGCAACATCTAAGATAGTTTTGTTCTTCCTTTCCACTATTCCATTCTGCTGTGGAGTTCTAGGTGCATATAATTGTCTTCTGATTCCATGTTTCTCACAAAAAATGTTGAACTCACTAGATGTAAACTCACCACCTTGATTTGATCTTAAGCATTTTATCTTCAATCCTATTTCTGTCTCAACCATAGCTTTGAATATTTTGAATTTCTCAAGAGCTTCTAATTTTTCTTTAAAAAATGCAACCCACGTCATTCTAGAGTAATCATCAATAAGCAACATAAAGTATCTATCACCTTGAAAACTTTGTCCTTGCCAATCCACATAGATCAATATGAATAAGATCAAGAATTCAATTAAATCTATCATGTATTCTTTTGAAAGAAGTCCTAACTTGCTTAGCCATTTGACATTCTCTACATACCAGATTATGAGGCTTGATGATCTTGGGTAAATCTCTGACAGCCTAGGTTGAACCGATCCTCACTATGCAATCAAAATTCACACAGAACATCCTTTTATGCCATAGCCAACTTTCATCAATCTGAGTAATCAAGCAAGCCTTCTCACCAGAGTTCAAATGAAAGATATTTCCTTTGGTCAGAGTTCCGAATGCAATTTCCAATCCAAATTAATGGATAATCTTGCATTTTCCATCCTTGAATTGCAAATGAAATCCTCTATCCACCATCCGACCTACACTAAAAAGATTGTGCTTCAAACCTTCAACATAATAAATATTGTCAGTACTATGTTCCTTTGCCTTTGATTCTGCATGCCTTGTTATCTCCAAATCTGACTAGTCCACCATCAAATTCTTGCAGAGTTAGGAATTTTCTCTTATCACCGGTCATGTGATGTGAGAAACTATTGTCTATAACCCATTCATCTCTCTTCAATTTTAGCAGCTAGAGCTTTCTCCTTAGTATGAGTTGTATCATTGACAGGTTCTAGAGATTCATCCTTGATAGCAATAAAGACCCAATCTTTACCTAAGCTTGCATTACCAGATCAACTTTCAGGTTCATCATCATCAGAATCATCAATAATACCAAAATCATCATCACCAGCATAGTAACATGATTTATCCTTAATTCTTCTATATCTAGGTTTGATCTTATATTCTGGATTAGGTTTATAGTTCCTCATAAATATTTTATGATTCCCAGCAGCTCTTTCAGAACATCTAGAAGTAAAATGGCCAATCCTATTGCATGAAAAACAATTAAAGGTAACTTTTCCTTCATACTTACTTCCAACCGGTCCTTTAGGGACTCTTCTAGCAATTAGGGCTTCCAACTCTTCAAGTTCAATGTCTTATCTTCCAATGTCATCCATCTCTTTAGCATATCACTCTTCCCAATCTATCTTCTTCTTACCGAAGGCAGATGCTTTAAATGCACTCTCTATTTTAGCAGCATTCTAATCTCCAAGCTCTTCAAGTTCAAAAGCAGTTAATTTCCTGAGTAATGTATCTTTGGTAACATGGGTATTTGACATTGTCTGGAGTTCATTTATTGCAATAGCCTTCATCTTGTAAGTTGGAGGTAAAACTCTTAGAATTTTTTAAACAATCTCATCCTCATTAACTGTTGCATCACAACATTTGATTCCCGTGACAATCTCATTTACTCTATCCATGAAAGATCTTATATTCTCATCTTCTTCCATCTTCAAATTTTCATATTTCACCCGGTAACCTTCAAGTTTTGCAATCTTTCCTGCCTAGTCACCTTCATATAGAGTTTCAAGCTTCAACCAGATCTACTTTGCATTTTCTAGCTCTATGACACTCAACAATTTCTCATCAGATAGGGCACTTAACAATTCTTCTTTTGCTCTGACATCATTACCAACTCTCTTTTGTTCGTCAGGAGGTGCCAGAGTTTCATAATTAGGATCATGAGGTGTATAACCTTTTTCTGTTATCTCCCAAACTTCATCTCCAAGACATCTCAGATGAATCTTCATTCGCTCCTTCCATAATTTGTAATTTGTACCATCAAATTTGGGACTCTCCTTCCAATAGGGATTAAATGAAGAACTTGATGCCATCGAATCTCCTCAAACGGTTAAGCTTCTGCAGAGAGGACCTCACTCTGATACAAAATGTTAACAAGTTCTGATTCCAATAGTTAGAATGAACCAGAGGAAAACTGAGAGGGGGGAGGTGAACTATTTTCCACAAGTTAAACAATTATTATTTGGATAAAAAATTAGCATGGAGTCTTTATCCCGAATCCCTTTATATGTTTATGATTTGCCTCTCATGGAACATCTCTTTCTACCTGGGGTGTCTGATGTAGGAGCATCCCCGGTCTATGAGCAATCTTGCATGAACTAAAAATATTTCCTTTCAGTTTAGTTCTTGTTTAGTTCAGTGTGTAGTTTTTTGTGTTCCTGTTGATAGTTGCTTTCTTTTTCTTGCAGATCCTATTTTTGGTTTCGAGGTTGGTTCATATGCTTAATTCCATATTTTTAGTCCATTTGGATTGTTTTCCAACTAGTTATCGCTCCCGGTTTGACTGTTTCTGGGTTCTGGGATAGTTCTTGTGCTTACCGATTGGTTTTCCTTCATTTCAAGAGCGGATTCTTTGTGTGTGGATCTATTTGGGGTCTTGTCGGATGTATTTTGGCGTGTGGACGACCTTCCTGCTGATCTACACTTCCTAGTTGTTATTTTCTGGAGGAAATTCTTTCATTCTTTGGACCGACCTAGTTACACGTGTCATTCTACATTGGTAAATGCAATATTTTGTGGCTGACCCAGATATATTACAAAGGTTATATATAGGGTATTATGTAATTATTTTTAGGGTAAATGAAGTAGAAATCAGAATAAATATTTAGATTCATGATTATTGATCTGGTTGACTCTAAGAGTTTCAGATGGATTGTATCTGGGTTTTAGCTTGCATGTAACCGGTTGACTACCAGATGTTCTATGATGGTTGTATGATGATAATCGGTTGGTTGCTGAAGGTTCTAAGATAGTAATATGATCTATTTCTGTAATCTTGCTATGTTTTCTTATTGATTTCATTGTGTTACTCTTGCTGCATAATCTGATCAGTTCTCTTTTGAGGGTTTACCAGTTATGGCTTCATCACAATATCATCTTCCGATCCATAATCACATTATCTAATCTGATTGTTATCCACTTTGACATTTATGCTTTCCATTATCCTTTGGAATCTTTTGTTATAACATTTGTATGCCTTACTCTTAATAGAATAACCCAAAAATATTTCTTCATCACTTCTAGGATCAAATTTCTCTAATGCATCATCTCTTCTTATATAGCATTTACTTTCAAAAATTCTAAAAAACCTGATAGTAGGAGTATGACCAAACCATAATTCATAAGGAGTTTTATCGGTATCACCTTTTATGTGTACTCTATTGAAAGCGTTGATTGCAGTATTGACAACTTCTCTCAAATAAATATCAGGCAATTTGGCTTCCATCATCATTGTCCTTGCAACATCTAAGATAGTTTTGTTCTTCCTTTCCACTATTCCATTCTGCTGTGGAGTTCTAGGTGCAAATAATTGTCTTTTGATTCCATGCTTCTCACAAAAAAATGTTTAACTCACTGGATATAAACTCACCACCTCGATCTAATCTTAAGCATTTTATCTTCAATCTTGTTTCTGTCTCAACCATAGCTTTGAATATTTTGAATTTCTCAAGAGCTTCTGATTTTTCTTTAAAAAATGCAACCCACATCATTCTAGAGTAATCATCAATAAGCAACATAAAGTATCTATCACCTTGAAAACTTTTAGTCCTTGCTGATCCACATAGATCTGTATGAATAAGATCAATAATTTCATTAGATCTATCATGTATGCTTTTGAAAGAAGTCCTAACTTGCTTACCCATTTGACATTCTCTACATACTGAATTATGAGGCTTGATGATCTTGGGCAAATCTCTGGTAGTTTGGGTTGAACTCATCTTCACTATGCAATCAAAATTCATGTGACACACCATTTTATGCCATATCCAACTTTCATCAATCTGAGCAATCAAGCAAGCCTTCTCACCGGAGTTCAAATGAGAGATATTTCCTGTTTGCTTCACGAATAGGAACAATAACTATAGCTAAAGTCTCAATCCGAAGTTTGGACATTCACTTTCTGAATTTATTATCTCCATAACTAAAGTTCATTAGTTTGTCAACCCAGGGACATATTACTTGAAATGGGTATGCACTATATATGCACTAAGTTCCTGTGATATCTATTTTACATTACTGTAGCAACTAAACCTATTTGAAATAAGCAAGCAATAATTATAACAACTGAATGGCTACAGGAAAACTCTGCATTAACATAAAACCCAATTAAAGAACTATTAACTAAGTCCAAAGCTGACAAACAGGAATTACTCTGTTTGTTTTGGCTACAGGAACAATCACAGGATCTATTTCCAATGGCTGTAGGAACAATCAATTGCCAGAATGCCTACTGCAATAGAAAGGGAAACTAAGTTTAACAAATGCACAGGAATACTCACCAAGTGGCCCCCCTTGGTGAGTGTATCCAGGCTTCCAAAGATAACTCTAAATACTTAGAATAGCATCACTTTATTCATTGTTTTTAAAAGGTCAATACAACACACATAATGAAAGAAAACTAAAAATACTCTGCAATTTTGTTACTCAAATCTTCTCTCTCTCTCTTCCCTCTTTAACCTTTGAGAAGAGGCACAAACTCTTATTTAAAAGAAAACTACAACAACTTCCTACAATCTAGGTCACGCCGATGAAATAAGGTGGAGAACATTTATGACAAAGAACAGATGGAGTTAAGCCACTGAAAACATGGATCTGTACTAAACCGCGACCAAGAATATAGCATGGTGGTATTACAAGATTGATGTTTACTGAAGATAGACATAAATTATTCTTGTGCACCCTGATATTCCTTTGCCACTTCTTATGCCCGTAATTCTCTTTGTTGTCTTGAACTTTTAACCACCCCTTGAATATCTCTAACTGCCTTCATGACGTAACACAATAACCGCCTTTGCAACATCTTATTTATTGCTGCAATTAAAAAGATAAAACATACAAGCATACACATATATCTATTTTAATTAATCAAAACACTTATACATTTCACACATGATATTGCCTATGATAATCTGCATGGCAACAAGATTAATTGGTCAAGACAAAACAGGATTTAATGGGATCAGTTAACATCTGAAATGCATATAGTCAAACTCTTATACATCATTACTATCCCATTATATGAATTAAAACATCATAAAAACATGAGTATTAAGAATAAAAGGAGCTAATATCTCATCTCATCATGCCCCGCAACTTAGTGTCTTGTTGATCCTCTAACAATGCGGTTTAGCTAAAAACTTAAAACCGCTCTTTTAGATGCAAAGCATAAACCCTTGGAGGAGCCCTACATTGTATCAACTCATGAACCATATTGGCAATTGTATCAACTTTAGCTTTCAATTCCACAATCTGATTACCCTCTTTTCAATTTCTTTATGTTGCTTATCAATATTTTCATGTAACCTGGCCCTCTTTATCTCCCACTGCCTATAAAATGTAAGTGCAATAGACAAACTAGTGAGAGATGAAGGAGGTCTATTAGTTTTTACCTGAGGGCGTGAGATTTATTCAACAGGTTCTCCAAATTGTTCTGCTACATGTGCCAGATTTGAAAGTCTGTCGGCTCCATGTTCTTCTTGTGATTTAATCTCTATTTGAATCTCATGCCCTTCTTTTGATGTTTCAATTGAAATGATTTCCACTACATCCCCTGCTGCTCAAACTTTCTGTTTACTCCGTTGAGTCCTTCTTGCATACATTTCCGGAGTGGCTGCAGGAACAATTTCTAAAAGAGGTGTTGCTACAAGAGAATTTTCTTTTAGCCTACACTTTTTAGCTGCAGGAGAAACCTGCGATGCTTGAGGATGCACTATGGTTTTTCCCTCTGCGTCAATTGTCTCTACTTCTTTCCCTTTTCTTTTAAAATATGTCGCTCCACTTTGAAAATGAGTGGATGGCTGCTCAATATTTGTTTCAATCACCATTTCTTCTGCAACCGTCAAAGCTTCATCAGCAACAGGAGGTTCATCCTCTACAAAAACCCTAGGAGATGAGGGCTCTCTGATATCCTCCTCTTGGGATGTTTATTCTTCTGCAGCAGGAGCATTTTCCTCCCTAAATTGCAGTATATCTTCGAATACCCCCATGCCATTTGAGAAACATCTCTAAGAGAACATTCTACTAACAATTTAATCAGGCCATGATGACTGACAATTCTAGCCTTTCGTGTTTCTTTTGCACTTATGGAAATAAGGTGATATAGAAAATTGGTAACATTTACCCTTCAACCATGTCGTAAATGACTAAGCAATTTAAAATGGTCTGAATGCAAATTTGAGTACCTTCCATCACAGGTAATGTATTTCATCACATACAATGCCACTTGGGGCCATTCTGCTAGAAGAGATATTTGTCAGGTTCCCTGTTTGTCCACCCTTAGGGGTCCATCTGTTGGGTGTGTAAACTTTGCCCTAGCGCTTCTCACATCCTTAGATTTAGGAAACAATTCTCCTTCCTACAGCAAACCAGTAACTTTAGCTATTCATTGCTCTGTGGCAATGACTCTCAATCCCTTGATAGAGGTCTCTCCTTCATCGAATGTACACATGAATTCAGAGGCAATTTCTTCATTGAAATCCGTTATTTTCATAAAATAATCAATCCACCCATGCATTTGGAAGTAATGCTCATACTGGACATCCCACAACAACATGTCATGAATTACAAGTTCATGGCGGATAGGATCTCCACCCATGACTATTTCGACTCTCAAAATAATTTCCACAACAGAGAATGAGGGACTGAAATAACCTGCAGAATTGAAAAATACTTGTTCGAAAATACCTTACTTACTTTCAGTTTCTTTCAATGATTTAGCGACAAGATGAACTGCTCACTCATGCCAAAGAATGTCTTATTCAAAAATATTGTTAGGCAAATCAAAGCAAATTACTGACAAGAACGGATAATTACTCGACTTGGAAATCAAACCATAAAACACCCCCCCAACTTATGATGACACGTGTCCACACATGCAGAAAGGACAAAGGGAAGGGTACGAAGATTTAAAATAGGCGATAATCATAACAAAATAATAAATGCATAATTAATAAAAATAAACAATGTACATACCTACAGTCGTACTAATAAATGTTGCATGAAACGATTAGCTAATAAAAAAGGGTGAAATGAGATGATGTGACATGAATGAAGTGATATATAGAGAAATGAAATGGGATGATGTGGACAAAAAAATCATTATCAAAGAATAATATTTCCATAAGACATGGAAATATTTTTTATGAAAGCATGCTTGAAGAATTTATTGATTGCTAAGAACGTTCCCTGTAGAAGCTGCAGGAACCACGCCCTTAATGTCTTCTCCAGTTGTTGCTGGAACTTCTTCAGATGCTGAAGGAACTTCTCCAGTTGTTGCAGAAACTGATATTTTATCTTGGCTGGTGAATTGCTGCAGGAATTGTTCTTTGGTTGCAGGCTTATGATATAGGCATAGTCGATGACAATTGAATAGAAGCTTGAATCTGACTGGATCTATAGTGGTCAAGCAAACTGCTCCATTTGTAAAAACTTCATGTATTTCATATGGGCATAATCATCTTGTCTAAAACTTTCCATAGTATCTTTATATCTAGAATCATATAGCAGTGCCCAATCACCTATTTTAAATTTTCTCTCCTTTATGTACTTATCATGCCATTTAGCTCTTTGATTTTGAATAAGTTTAGTATGTTGGATGACCATCTTCCTCAGCTCATCCAAAGCATTTAATTGTAGAATGCAGTCTCTTTGTGCTTCAGAGAGAGTCATATTCAATTGTAAAGTTGTTCTAAGAGTTTTGTGTTCAAACTCAATGGGCATCATTGTTGTTTTGCCATGCACCATTTCAAAAGGTGTAAAACCAATTGGTGTCTTCCATGTTGTTCTGTATGCCCAAATGGCTTCAGGAAGTCTATGTGACCAATCTTTCTTATGAAGAGTTACTGTCTTGGTAAGAATGGCTTCTAAATCCCTATTTGTGGCTTCTACTTGACCATTTTCTTGTGGATGATATGGGGTAGATTTCATGCGCCTGATATTATATTCATTAACCAATGTTGCAATCAATGTGGAAGTAAATTGCGGTCCATGGTCTAAAACAATCTCTCTTGGAAGTCCATACCTGGTAAATATTTCTTCATAAAGAAATTCAACTACTTTATTATCTCTTGCATGTGTCATAGCTTGTGCTTCCACCCATTTGGTGACACAATCAGTGCATACTAGAATATAAGATTTCCCATTTGAAGATCAATTGGCCCAACAAAATCTAATCCCCATTTATCAAATGGTGCAACTAATATATGGGGATATAATGGTATTTCATTAGATCTGGTAGGCCTACCCATGTGTTGGCATCTATCATATTTTCTAGTATATTGTGTTGCATCCTTATATAATGTTGGCCAATAATATCTTGTGCCAAGTATTTTAAGTGTTGTTATTTTAGCAGCAAAATATCCTCTACATGGCTCATCATGACATGCATGAAGGATATCATATGTTTCATCCTCTCTTACACATCTTCTCATGACTTGGTTAGGTCCAGTATAAAATAAACAGTTAGCAATCTATGAGAAATTAAAGCTTTTCTCAACTAACAGTCTTCTTTCTTTAGGAGAAAAATGAATTGGCATCTTATTAGTAGCTAAATAATTTGCAATCTAGAAAAGCAGCATACCAGGGAGTGTGTGCTTTTATAAGGAACAAATGTTCATCTAGAAAAGCATAATCTATGGCTGCAGGATCATCCTGCAATTGAAGCCTAGAAAGATAATTTGCAACTACATTAGATTTACCTGGTTTATCAACAACTGTAATGTCAAATTCCTGCATCAATAGTAACCAACGAGCCAATCTTCCTATAATTGAAGGTTTGTTCATGAGATATCTGATTGTTGTATTATCAGTGTGCATAAATATCAGATATCCTATTATATAATGCCTGAATTTGTTGAGCGCATATATAACTGCTAACATCTCCTTTTCAGTGACAATGTAATTAAGCCCAGGTCCCTGCATGTTCTTATTGATAAAATAAATTGCATTCTCCAAATTGTCAATCTTCTATCCCAAAACTGCTCCTATGGCATAATCTGATGCATCTATATGAATATGAAAATGTAAGGACCAGTTCAGACCCTTGAGCACCAGTGCTTGAGTCAATGCATGTTTGAGCTTAGAGAAAGCTTCATTGCATGAGGAAGTCCAATTAAATTCCATATCCTTGGTCAAAAGAGAATATAAAGGAAACCTCCTATAATATCTAGCATGACCAAGGAAACTTCTGACATCCTTTTGCTTTACAGGTGCAAGGAGGTTTTGTATGACTTCTATTTTTGTTGGGTCAACTTGTATTCCATTTATAGAGATATTATGACCAAGAACTATACCTTCCTGCATCATCATGAAGCACTTTTCATTGTTCAATGATCAATTATACTCTTCACACCACTGCAAAATTTTCTTCAGGTTCTTCAATGCCTCTTCAAATTATGAACCATGGGTGGTAAAATCATCCATATAGATCTCCGTGTTGTCCTGGGAAATATTTGAAAATATGCTTATCACTGCTCTTGAAAAGTAGCTACAACATTACATAATCCAAAAGGAAGAACAAAATATGCATATGTTCCCCATGGATAAGTAAATGTAGTATTTTCTTGATCCTCGAGAGCAATATGAATCTAGTTGTAGCCACTGAATCCATCCAGGAATGAGAAGTATTGCTTCCCTGCCAAGGAGTCTAATACCTGATCCACAAATGGTAATGGAAAATGATCCTCCCTTATTGCTAAGTTCAAAGCTCTGTAATCCACACATACCCGCCATTTACCTCCTTTTTTTGGAACTATCACTAGAGGTGACACCCATTGACTATCTGAGATAGGATAGATAAATCCAACATTTAATAATTTTTGCAATTCCTCTTTAACTATTTCTCTTAATGTAGGATTAATTCTTCTTTGTGGCTATCTAAGTGGTCTACAATACTCTTTTATGTAGATACGGTGGGTACAAACTGTAGGATCAATTCCATGCATGTCTTTGTAATCCCATGCAAAAGTTTGTTGATGATATTTAAGCAAGTCAACCAGTGTTATTCTTTGAGTCTCTATGAGTTGATTGTTGATATTCAAATATTTGTTTGAATCAACTTCCACTTTGATAGTAAGATCAACCTGAGATGCTTCAAAAAGATGAGAAGTAAAGACTTCCTGCAGCAAGAGGGTATGCAGTATATCGGTGGCTGCAGGAAAATCTGATGCTGGAATTTTTTATACTAACTCCTGCAACTATTGCTCATCTTAACTGATTTGCCATAATGGTTCTCTATTAATCATCATAAAATGATTGACAAAGTCAACTCCTTCCTCAAATTCTTCTCCCACATTAGGCCAAATGACTTGTTACTGATCAAGTTGGGGATGAGAAGGAGAATACAGAGCCAAAGTTTGGGTTGTATTTCCATCTGAAATAGTCATATCTCTTGATCGAAATCTAATATATGCATCGTTTGTAGCAAGCCAAGGTCTTCCCAAGATAACTAGATGTCCTCTCAATGTGGCTTTAGGAGACAGGATCATAAAATCTGCAGGATGTTCCCAAGAATCCAAAGTAACAACCACATCTTCAATCATACCATTAGGCCAAACTGTGGAATTGTCAGCAAGCTACAGGACTGTAGGTGTAGGTATGAGACTGGTTATGTCAAGTTTCTACATAACATCTTTTGTCATTACATTTATGGGTGCTCCTAAATTTATTAAAGCATTCTTTATCTAAGTGCCATTGATGACTATTTTCACAACAGGGCTACCAGGATCAGTATATTTAGGAATTGAAACCTTTACTAACATGATATCATCCAATTGACCCATTACATGCACTAGTTGCAGATCCTTTTTCTTTCTACCAGGTTTCTTTAAACATGCCTCCTTAAGTGCCTTACCATAAATAAGGACATCCTTAATAGCTTGTAACAATGGAATTTTAACACGTGTGTTTTAGCTGATCTATGATATCAAAACTTAGTTTCTCTTTCTGTAGAATCTCTTTATCTTGCAACCTCTGAGGAAATGGGGGTATTTGTTGATTTTGAGGTATTTGGGTTGCTGGACTAGAGATTTCTTGTTCCTTTTGTATCTCAGTTATAACTGGTTGAGACGGGTTGGGTAAAGTTGTTCCAAATATGAGGTGAATATCACTTATAGAAAGAGATTAAGTTGGATATTGATTGGGATCAGCTGAATAAACTTGTTGTTGTTGCTGAGGCTTTTTATTAGGATTTGGCATTGGTTGAGTGGGCAGCTATGTAGGTTTAGGTGGAATAGTATTGGCTGCAGGAGGAGGCATTATTGCAGGTGGTTGTGGCTGCTGCATAGGTTGTTGATAACCAGGTGACTGATTTGCCCATGGCTGACCTCCTCTCCATTGAGGGACAAGTTGTCAATTCCCTTGGAATTGTTGCCATGGTCCCTGAGGTTGAGACCAATTTCCTTGTGGCTACTGCCACTGTGGAGTTTGATTGGCAAAATACTGCCCTTGGCCTTGAGGATTATACCAATTTTGATAATTTCCAAAATTTTGAGCATATGGAGATTGTCATTGATTATTTTGTGCATAGGAATTTCCACTATAACCAGAAAAAGAAAGTGGATCAGGAGGCATACCTTGTCTTGGAAAATTTAGCCTTCTTTGAGCAACATAGAAAACTTGTTCATCATCACCTTGTATTATCTTGAAATCAGGAACTTCAAGATTTGCAACCATTTTACATCTGCAGTCTCTTTTCCTCTATCTACAATGTGGGCAGAATTCTGTAAGAACTGCATCAACTTCCTCATGTTTCTTCTTAGCTGAAAGTGTGTCCAATTGAGTAGCCATATAATTTATGATATCCTCCTTAAAATCCTTCAACAGATGGCTAAGCTCCATTCGAGAAACTCCATTACTGGATGTTGATGAAGAAACCCCCGGCTAGAAACACCTACTCTTCTTAGAAGAAGATTTGGAATACTTCTGACAAATTTGTCCAATGTCATTCCATGTTGATTGTGTTATATCACCTCCTCCCATAAGATCCAAAGCATTTGTGCACTCATCACTGATTCCTCTTAAAAATATCAACTTAAGAGACTCTTCATTTAGAGTACTATGCTTGGACTTCTTGACACTAAATAGAAACCTCTCCAGATAATCTTCTAGACTCTCATCTCCTTTCTGTGTCATTCTAAAAATATCCTCCCCATGATGGCCAGTCCCTCTACAATAATCCTTGTATTTCACAAGAAACAACCATTTCATCTCATCCCATGTAGTGACTGTGCTACGCCCTAGACTCATAAACCATCTCAAAGCTGACTCTTTCAAAGTGGCAGGGAATATTTTGAGTCTATGGGCATTGGTAGTATAATCAAAACTCCTACAAAGGACATCAAACTCAAACAAGAAAGTGTCAGGGTCTTCTGTCACAAATCCATAGAATTTTAGAAGGGAAGAAGTTGGAATGTTCTTGAGATTAGCATTATCATTTTGATCAGAAATAGGGAACTCAAACATTGGATTCACAGATGGAAGTGGGTTATTCCCACTAGGGGATGGATTTCCTTGCATTGGGCTTTGAGGAGGAGTTACTAAATGAAGTTCCTCTTCAGGAGGTCCAAAGGGGAAATGGAGGTTGTTCTCGGGAAGTTCAAATTAAAGAGGGTTCAAATTATCTAGGGTTTGGTATAGTGTAGCAAAAGGATTTACATCTGGGGGGTCATATGGATTGAGTCTTGTATGATTAGGACGGTTGGGAAGGAATCTACCTTGAGCATCTCTTCTTCGTCTATGCATGCAGATTCATGAGAATTAATTTAAACAAACTGAGTTATCAAAAACAACTATGCTTAAAGCTAAAAATTAATAACCATAACAGATTCTTGGTTTGACACCATCCCTGGCAATGACCCCAAAAATGTTTGCTTCACCAAGAAGAACAATAACTATAGCTAAAGTCTCAACTCAAAGTTTGGACATTCACTCTGTGAAGTTATTATCTCCATAACTGAATTTCATTTGTTTGTCAACCCAGGGACGTATTACTTGAAATGAGTCTGCACTATATATGCACTAAGTTCCTGCGATAGCTATTTTGCATTATTGCAGCAACTAAACCTATTTGAAATAAGCAAGCAAGAATTATAACAACTGAATGGATACAAAAAAACTCTGCATTAACATAAAACCCAATTAAAGAACTGTTAACTAAGTCCAAAGCTGACAAACAAGAATTACTCTATTTGCTTTGGCTGCAGGAATAGTCATAGGATCTGATTCCAGTAGCTGTAGGAACAGTCAATTGCTAGAACGCCTACTGCGGCAAAAAGGGAAACTAAGTTTAACAAATGCACATGAATACTCACCAAGTGCCCCCCCTTGGATGAGTGTATCCAAGCTTCCAAAGATAACTCTAAATACTTAGAATAACATCACTTTATTCATTGTTTTTCAAAGATCAATACAACACATAGAATGAAAGAAAACTAAAAATACTCTGCAACTTTATTAATTGAATCTTCTATCTATCTCTTCCCTCTCTAACCTTTGCGAAGAGGAACATACTCTTATTTAAAAGAAAACTACAACAACTTCCTACAATCTAGGTCACACCGATGAAATAAGGCGAAGAACATTTATGACATAGAACAGACAGAGTTAAGCCACTGAAAATGTGGATCTCTACTAAACCGCAGCCAAGAATATAGCATGGCAATATTACAAGATTGATGTTTACTAGGACATACATAAATGAGTCTTGCGCGCCCTGCTATTCCTTTTCCACTTCTTACGCCCATTATTCTCTTTGCTGTCTTGAACTTTTAACCGCCCCTTGAATATCTCTAATTGCCTTCATGATGTGACACAATAACCTCCTTTGCAACATCTTATTTATTCCTGCAATTAAAAAGATAGAACATACAAGCATACACATATATCTATTTTAATTAATCAAAACACGTATACATTTCACACATGATATCTTCTATGATAATCCGCATGGAAACATGAATAATTCACATGGCAACAAGAATAATTGGTCAAGACAAAACATGATTTAATGGGTTCAGTTAACATCTGGAATGCATATATTCAAACTCTAATACATCATTACTATCCCATTATATGAATTATAACATGGTAAAAACTTATGAGTTTTAAGAATAAAAGGAGCTAATATCTCAGCTCATCATTTCCTTTGGTCTGAGTTCCATATGCAATTTACAATCCAGATCAATTGATAATATTGCATTTTCCATCCTTGAATTGCAAATGAAATCCTCTATCCACCATCTGACCTACACTAAAAGATTGTGCTTCAAACCTTCAACATAATAAACATTGCCAATATTGTTCTTACCATCCAGGGATATTGTTCCTTTGCCTTTGATTTTGCATGCCTTGTTATCTCCAAATTTGACTAGTCCACCCTCAAATTCTTGCAGAGTTAGGAATTTCCTCTTATCACCGGTCATGTGATGTGAGAAATTATTGTCTATAACCCATTCATCTCTCTTATATTTTAGTAGCTAGAGCTTTCTCCTAAGTATGAGTTGTATCATTGGCAGGTTCTAGAGATTCATCCTTGATAGTAATACAAACCCAATCTTTACCTGAGCTTCCATTACTGGATCCACTTACAGGTTCATCGTCATCGGAATCATCAGTAATTTACCAAAATCATCATCAACATAGTAACATGATTTATCCTTATTTCTTCTATATCTAGGTTTGATCTGATATTCGGGATTAGGTTTATAATTCCTCATAAACATTTTATGATTCCTAGCAGCTCTTTCAGGACATCTAGAAGCAAAATTGCCAATCTTATTGGATGAGAAACATTTAAAGGGAACTTTTCCTTCATACTTACTTCCAATCGGTCCTTTAGGGATCATTATAGCAATTAGGGCTTCCAACTCTTCAAGTTCTATGTCTTCTCTTTCAATGTCTTCCATCTCTTTAGCATATAACTATTTCCAATCTATCTTCTGCTTACCGAAGGTAGATGCTTTAAATGCACTCTCTGTTTTAGTAGCATTATGATCTCCAAACTCTTCAAGTTCAAAAGCAATTAATTTTCCAAGTAATGTATCTTTGGTAACATGGGTATTTGACATTGTCTGGAGTTCATTTATTGCAATAGTCTTCATCTTGTAAGTCAGAGGTAAAACTCTCTAAATTTTTGAAACAATCTCATCCTCATTAACTGTTCCACCGCAACATTTGATTCCCATGACAATCTCATTTACGCTATCCATGAAAGAACTTATCTTCTCATCTTCTTCCATCTTCAAATTTTCACATCTCACCCGATAACCTTCAAGTTTTGCAATCTTTACTGCTTGGTCGCCTTCATACAGAGTTTCAAGCTTCAACCAGATTTGCTTTGCATTTTCTAGCTCTATGACACTCAACAATTTCTCATCAGATAGGGCACTTAACAATTCTTCTTTTGCTCTGACATCATTATTAGCTCTCTTTTGTTCATCAAGAGCTATCAGAGTTCTAGAATTAGGTTCATGAGGTGTATAACCTTTTTCTGTTATCTCCCAAACTTCATCTCTAAGACATCTCAGATGAATCTTCATTCGCTCCTTCCATAATTTGTAATTTGTACCATCAAATTTGGGACTCTCCTTCTAGTAGGGATTAAATGAAGAACTTGATAACATCAAATCTCCTCAAGCGGTTAAGCTTCTGCAGAGAGGACCTCGCTCTGATACCAATTGTTAACAAGTTCTTATTCCAATAGTTAGAATGAACCGGAGGAAAACTGAGAGGGAGGGGGGTGAATCAGTTTTCCAAGAGTCAGACAATTATTGTTTGGATCAGAAATGAACATGGAGTCTTTATCCTGAATCCTTTTTGATGTTCATGAGTTGCCTCTCATGGAACATCTCTTTCTACCTGGGGTGTCTGATGCAGGAATATCCCCGGTCTATGAGTAATCTTTCATCAACTAAAAATATTTCCTTTCAGTTTAGTTCTTGTTCGGTTCAATGTGCAGTTTTTTGTGTTCCTGTCGATAAGTGCCGATAGTTTCTCGTTTTTTATTGCAGATCCTATTTTTGGTTTTGAGTTTAGTTCATATGCTTGATTCTATATTTTTAGTCCATTTGGATTCTTTTCCGACTAGTTATCGCTCCCAGTTTGACTATTTTCGGGTTTCGCGATAGTTCTTGTGTTTACCGGTTGGTTTTCCTTCATTTTAGGAACAATTTCTTTTCTGTGTGGATCTATTTGGGGCCTTGTTCAATGTTCTTTGGCGTGTGGTTGACCTTCCTATTGATCCACACTTCCTAGTTGTTATTTTCTGGAGGAATTTCTTTCATTCTTAGGGTTGACCTAGTTACACGTTTCATTTTCTTGCATTGGTAAATGTAATCTTTTGTGGCCGACCTAGATATGTTTCAGAGGGTATATATAGGGTATTATGTAATCATTTGTAGGACAGAAGAATTATAAATCAGAATAAAGATTTAGATTCATGATTAGTGATTCAGTTGACTCTGATAGTTCCAGATGGATTGCATCTGGCTTGTAGCCTGCATGTAACCGGTTGACTACCAGATGTTCTATGATGGTTGTATGATGATAACCAGGTGGTTGCTAGAGGTTCTAAGACAATAATATGATATGTTTATGTAATCTTTCTATGTTTTCTTATTTCTTTCATTGTGTTAATCTTGCTGCATAAGCCAGTCATTTCTCTTCTGAGGGTTTACCGGTTATGGCTGCATCACAATATCATCTTCCAGTCCATAATCATATGATCTAATTTGATTGTTGCATTGGTCATCCACTTTGACATTTATGATTTCCATTATCCTTTGCAATTTTTTGTTATAACATCTATATGCCTTACTCTTAGTGGAACAACCCAAAAATATTCCTTCATCACTTCTAGGATCAAATTTCCCTAATGCATCATCTCTTCTAATATAGCATTTACTTCCAAAAATTCTGAAATACCTGACAGTAGGAGTATGACCAAACCATAATTCATAACGAGTCTTACTAGTATCACCTTTTATGTGTACTCTGTTGAAAGTGTAGATTGCAGTATTGACAACTTCTCTCCAGTAAATATTAGGCAATTTGTCTTCCATCATCATTGTCCTTGCAACATCTAAGATAGTTATGTTCTTCCTTTCCACTATTTCATTCTTTTGTGGAGTTCTAGGTGTAGATAATTGTCTTTTGATTCCATGTTTCTCACAAAAAATTTTGAACTCACTGGATGTAAACTCACCACCTTGATCTGGTCTTAAGCATTTGATCTTCAATCCTATTTCGGTATTAACCATAGCTTTGAATATTTTGAATTTCTCAAGAGCTTCTAATTTTTCTTTCAAAAATGCAACCCACATCATTCTAGAGTAATCATCAATAAGCAACATAAAGTATCTATCACCTTGAAAACTTTTAGTCCTTGTCGGTCCACATAGATCCGATTTAATAAGATCAAGAATTCCATTGGACCTATCATGCATGCTTTTGAAAGAAGTCCTAAATTTCTTACCCATTTGACATTCTCTACAGACTGGGTTATGAGGCTTGATGATATTGGGCAAATCTCTGACAGCCTGGGTTGAACTAATCTTCAGTATGCAATAAAAATTCACATGATACATCATTTTATGTCATAGCCAGCTTTCATCAATCTGAGAAATCAAGAAAGCCTTCTCATTGGAGTTCAAATGAAAGATATTTCCTTTGGTCTGAGTTCCAGATGCAATTTCCAATCCAGATCGGTTGATAATCTTGCATTTTCTATCCTTGAATTGCAAATGAAATCCTCTATCCACCATCTGACCTACACTAAAAAGATTGTGCTTCAAACCTTCAACATAATAAACATTGTTAGTACTATTCTTACCATCTAGGGATATTGTTCCTTTGCCTTTGATTTTGCATGCCTTGTTATCTCCAAATCTGACTAGTCCACCATGAAATTCTTGCAGAGTTAGGAATTTCCTTTTATCACCGATCATGTGATGTGAGCAACCACTGTCTATAACCCATTCATCTCTCTTCAATTTTAGCAGCTAGAGCTTTCTCCTTAGTATGATTTGTATTGTTGACAGGTTCTGGAGATTCATCCTTGATAAAAATAAAGACCCAATGTTTACCTGAGCTTCCATTACCGGATCCACTTACAGGTTCATCATCATCAAAATCATCAGTAATACCAAAATCATCATCACCAGCATAGTAACATGATTTATCCTTATTTCTTCTATATCTAGGTTTGATCTGATATTCCAAATTAGGTTTATAATTCCTCCTAAATCTTTCATGATTCCTAGCAACTCTTTTAAGACATCTAGAAGCAAAATGGCCAATCTTATTGCATGAAAAACATTTAAAGGGAACTTTTCCTTCATACTTACTTCCAACCGGTCCTTTAGGGATTCTTCTAGAAATTAGGGCTTCCAACTCTTCAAGTTCAATGTCTTCCATCTCTTTAGCACATAACTCTTTCCAATCTATCTTCTGCTTACCAAAGGCAGATGTTTTAAATGCACTCTCTCTCTCTCTCTCTCTCTCTCTCTCTCTCTCTCTCTCTCTCTCTCTCTCTCTCTCTCTCTCTCTCTCTCTCTCTCTCTCTCTCTCTCTCTCTCTCTCTCTGTTTTAGTAGCATTCTAATCTTCAAGCTCTTCAATTTCAAAAGCAGTTAATTTCCCAATTAATGTATCTCTAGTAACAGGGGTATTTGACATTGTCTAGAGTTCATTTATTTCAGTAGCCTTCATCTTGTAAGCCAGAGGTAAAACTCTTATAATTTTTAAAACAATCTCATCCTCGTTAACTAGTTCCACTGCAACATTTGATTCCCATGACAATCTCATTTACTCTATCCATGAAAGAACTTATCTTCTCATCTTCTTCCATCTTCGAATTATCATATCTCACCCGGTAACCTTCAAGTTTTGCAATCTTTACTGCTTGGTCACCTTCATATAGAGTTTCAAGCTTCAACCAGATCTGCTTTGCATTTTCTAGCTCTATGACACTCAATAATTTCTCATCAGATAGGGCACTTAACAATTCTTCTTTTGCTCTGACATCATTATTATCTCTCTTCTGTTCATCAAGAGGTGCTGGAGTTCCATAATTAAGATCATGAGGTGTATAACCTTTTTCTGTTATCTCCCAAACTTCAGCTCCAAGACATCTCAGATGAATCTTCATTTGCTCCTTCCATAATTTGTAATTTGTACCATCAAAATTGGGACTCTCCTTCCTGTAGGGATTAAATGAAGTACTTGATGCCATCAGATCTCCTCAAGCGGTTAAGCTTCTATAGAGAGGATCTCACTCTAATACCAATTGTTAACAAGTTCTGATTCCAATAGTTAGAATGAACCGGAGGAAAACTGAGAGGGGGGGGGGTGAATCAATTTTTCACAAGTTAAACAATTAATGTAGATTAAAAACTTTCTACCAGAGTATTATAACAACGTCGTAGAGAAAGATAAAGCATGTAAGCACACAACACATTACACCAATAATTTTGACGTAGAAAACCCAGTTAAGGGAAAAACCATGGTGGGAAACCCTACCCATAGTTAAATAATACTTCTGCAGCAGTATGTGAAATATTACAATGGGGATTGCACTTGCAATCAGGCTAACCACCCAGAGCTCACTGCTCAACACAAAAGGGAAGTCTCAATGACTTACATAAACATCGGACTACAATCCGGAGGAAATGAACTATGTAAATAACATCTCCTAATGCTTGATTATAGTTTTGGTTAAGCACAAATGTCTTCCCTGCAACACCAAACTTTCCTCAAACCCTTCACTGATTGATATATCCTTGTTCGGACATAAACCTTTCTCTGATAATGCAGACATAACCATCCCATACAAATTACATGAATATATCACCTATATATGGATCATCAACCTTGATAAGCAAGGCCGACTAAACCCTAAACCCATAACTCATAATTGCATAAATTACTTCACATGATACTGTTAGGTCCAATATGGAAAGCTAATCTAAGAGGGGAGGGGTGAATCAGTACTTCAAAGCTTTTCTTCAATAATAACTTTATTGAAAAACATAAACTGAATACTACTAAAACATAATATAAAGCTAAATATCTGCAACTTCACATCTGAAATGTTATAGCAGATTCTATGTGCTCAATATGAAATTACCTTGCTCATAGCATACCTCGGTAATTGATAAATCAACTCGGTAAACCCTTTTGTTTACTCTGTCCCATAAACTGTTCTTTGAATACTTTCTCGATGACCTCTGAATATCTTTGTCAGTTGTAACAGTCACAACACATTGTGCTTTCTCATGATTTTTCCTTTCAGCTTATCTATCACACATGTCTTGCTTCATACTTTTTGATCCTCATTTCATGCTGTATAAATAGATCTCTTATGACGGTGATATGTTCATGCTTCGATCTTACAAACATGATTCATCAAATGAATAACCATACAAATTATTTCATTGGATAGATGTCCTCAAAATCATACAAAATCTTAAGGTGCAATTTCCTATGTGATAATGGTTCCCTGTTCCTCGATCTTGTAACACGTTTCCACATATGTGTCCAGGTTCAGTGAATCTGGTAACACGTTTCACTCGGTTCATATTAACTTGGTATACCATCTTTGCTACTCGGTAGACATAGAGCGTTACTCGGTAGACATCTCGATGTATACTAAACTATGTGACTTCTTTCTTCTATAACCGACTGCTTTAGTGCTTACCAACTGAGTATTTTGGTAGTATTAACTGACTAGATTATATAGGATGACTTTGGACATAAAACTAATGACAACTTAGTAAATAGTAACAATCTCCCCTTTTGACATTAGTTTGGTATGTTTGACAAAACTCTTTTCAAAGTCATAACTCAAAAATCTATATACTTACAAAATTTGACTAAACTGACAGTATATGCAATTGTCAATAAATAGTATATTCAGATATACTCCCCTTATCAATATACTGTACATAACTCTGATTTTGCATGCAGCTTACTATTCTGTATTCACTGCTCCCCCTGTCAAAATATCCGGATACTCTGATCTGCTCGGTATACTTCCTCTTGTATACACTATACTCCCCCTTTTTGACAAACATCAAAACTAGTTACCATTTGGTGGAGGTAACTGATAAAAAATAGATTTGTACTTAGTTCAAGCATCGGTGAGAGCATTGGTAAGGGCACTCTTGACATTGTCCATTAGGGAATTCTGAGTTGTAATATCAGTTAACAGTGAAATCAGACCATCTAAAGTGCTTCCCTCTTGTTGAGTGGATAAATAGGTAGCTCGGTTAATCTGCTCTTGGACGGAGGACAAGTGTGGAATGAATGAGGTTTGAAGAGTCATGACATCCATTCTTATTTTGTGCTCTTCATTCTGAAGTTCCAACTGTTGAGCCATGAGAGATTGTAACTTGGTATAGAAATTCTGAATAGAATTGGGCTTGGTGGTCAATTTATTTGAGAGATCGGTGATCTCTTTTTCAATAACTTTGGTTTTATTCTCGATATCTTTAATGAATAAAGAAAATGTACAGAGCTTTTGAAATAAATAAAGAATATGTTTGAGTTGAGGGGACAACTCAGCAATGAGTCCGGCTAGCTTAACTTTACCGATAGCAATGGCTTTCTGTACCTCTTCAATCATTTTGGCAGTGAGCTCTTTGTCCTTCAATTTGCTCAAGTATTCAGATGCATCTACTCCAGATGCTTCTATTTTAGTGAGGAGTTCATCCAGTTGAATATGGATGGCTGCATCTTTTGTCACGGTAGCTTCAGGTAGCATTTCTGTTAATAATGCTTTAACCTTCTGAAGTACTTTGTTTTTCTTCTGTATAGCCATTTGTCTCTCTTGTTCTTCTTTGGCTTTGCATAGCTCTCCAAATTCAATGAGTGCTTGCCCTTTCAGTTTTGAAAAGTCTACATTTGGCAACACAATCGGCTTTGACAGATCTAGCTTGAAACTATGCTTCTTCATTTTCTTCTCTTTAGATGATGAGGCTTTCATCGGTTGAACTAGTACAATGGCTTGGGAGGCTTGTTCACCCTAGGTAGGTTGCTCGGTAGAGGCAACACTTTTGTCAGTTTCTTTAGCCTCGGATGTAGCCTTCGGTGATTCCTTGCTTGGGGTCTCGGTGGCAACAATTTCAGTGCTTGTTGGGGCTTGAGAAGTCTGTTCCCCAGTGGTCTGAGAAGTAGCTTCTCCTTTGGTAGACTGTTGACCTTGTTTGCCTTGTTCAGTGTCCCGAGGTGTCTCGATTGAAACATGCTGAGTTACCGGAGGATAGGACTTGACTTGTTCCAAAACTGATTCACTTGATACTAGTTTGGCATAGGCATTCCCTTCTATCATCTCTTGTTCCTGTACCTCGGTGTCCATGATATCCTCATCAAGTTGTATAGTACCAGCAGGATCTTGCTCGGTGATATCAACTATTTCAACTTCACCTTGCTCATCAACACTCTTAATTTGAAAAATTTCTTGCCATTTTTCTTTTGTCTCTTTCTCTACTTCAAGATAAAGGCCATTCATCAGTTTCAAGGCTCTTTGCTTGACTAGGAAGTTTGTCTGGTAGTTTTTCAGATGTTCACTTATCTCATCTACCGACATGTTTGGAAAGAGATATACCAGACTTCTTTCTCTCATCTACTTTTTCGAGTCCATAGCATATTTCCACTTGTTATCAATGTGTAAGTACAATGCTTTGGAAGAGAATTAGTTACTTCCAATGGGACTAATTGGAATTTAAGAAGTGTGCAAATTACAACTTCTTTAATTTGCCTCTTTTCTGCATCAGTTATGGATTCATATTTTACATATCTGAACGCTCCAAATCCACCATATTGTTTCAGATTTGCACAAAAATTATCAACACTATGTACATCTTTCTTTGTGCTCTTAACAATCTGAAATTTACTTTCGTCTTCAAATTCGGTGTCACTTGACTCTTTATTCAAAATGAGTCTTCGAGTAGACTTCTTATAAGTTTTTGTTACCTTAGGCATTGCAACATTTTTCTGCTTCTTACTCCGTGACACTGCAGATGATCTAGTATTGGGGCGCTTCACTGGAGGAGTAGGTGATACCTGTGATTTATCCTGTTTCTTCCTTTTCAAACTTTTGCCTTTTGGCAACTCAGTGCTCAATGTAATTGCTGCTTCTTGGGCTTCAGGTTCCTCCTCAGTGATGACTTGATCGCTCTTGACAGGAGTGGAGGAAGAACCTTCTCCAAATTTCTTTGTTAATACTTTGATCATTTTGGTTGCTTTCCTTGCTCATCTTAACTTTTTCTTTGACCTCTTCATAGATACCATACTTGATCTCGGTAGCATGCCTTGGAAGTGCAAGAAGGGCATCTATATGTTGTTGCATAATGTCATAATCAATCTCATAACCCATAGGCGACAAGGATTGAGTTCTTGGTTCTACTGCATTGACATAACAGTAGTCGGTGTCCACTTCAAAACATATATTATCCTTGTATTTCTCCACTAACTGGGGTGGTATTTTGTGCATGTTATGCATCTTTTCTTGAAATTTGCTAAACAATCATCCATTATCTCATTGAAGTTATCACCTAGCTGATTGATGAAGTCATTTATTTGATGGGTGATTGGTCGGTGTAGCTCCCAAACTACGTTACCGACTGATGGAAATAATTTTTGAAAATAGAAAAACATGCATACTAAGAGTGACCCAAACTTTAGTGTGTTTGCCGAGTTGTTCTTCTTCGGCTTCCTTATGGTGTTGAGATTTTCAAAAAGATTTTTCAACAACACTTCGCATAGGTCAATCTTCATGCCCTTTTTCACAATTTTGTATGCTAAATCAACAGTTGCACATGGTACATTGTTTTCCCTTGCCGACTGAAAGAAACAATAACCTATGACTCTAATTGCAAACTTCAGCTCTGCATCTGTAACATTATTCAATTTCAAACCTCTACAATCAGATTCAACTCTGGTTACAGTGATCAATTCTTTATGTGAAATCATTTTATGGAGCTTGGGCATGGTCGAATATAGGGTATTCGGTGATTAAGTGGATGATTTCTTGGTGATTTTGAATGGTTGCTCCTCTAACCACATAAAATCATCATCAACTCTGCTCAAAATAAATTTAACCCATTGGGGTTTGAAGACTCATGGGTAGGTTAGGGCTTCGGTCAATCCCTTGACTTTGATATGCTCATATTTGCTATCCAGATTTCCATCGGTGCATAATTCATCATACGTGTCCTTGATCTCAATATGACCTAGTTCCTCAACACAACACTTAGTGTAGAATCTGACATCCTCAACCAATAGAACCCTATCCGGAATGAGAGAAAATGTTGTTTTATCATTGGGTTCGGATGCTACTTTGGGAGGTAAGGAATATTTCAGTGAGGGCTTCTCAATGGTTTCAACAACAATAGGTTTCTGAATCTTTGGAGCCATTTCACACTTTGGATAATTACTAACGAAAAAAGCTTAGGGTTTGAAACTTAACCATCAACCGCTTTCCACTTAGTAAATATAAACAGGCATTCTCAACTAATATGATCGGTTGACTTGCTTGAAAAATGCATTGAGATTGATGAATAAATACCTTGAAATTTGCTCGGGAGGAGTTTGATTGCCTTTGAATCGCTTAGCTCTGCTTTCTGAAAACTTGGTAAGTGTAAAATGACCGCGCAAAGGACTTTAAGTACACATTTTACCTTATCGGGCTTTGTGCAATTAGGTAAGAAAGCATTGAATGCACTCGGTTCCTTTAAACCGATTACCTTCCTTTTTATGCTTTTACTGACTAGACAAGCTTCTTGCATTTACCGACTTCTTTGGTACTCCAAAAGACTAGATAAAATTTCAAACTTGCTATTGCATCTTATCTATGCAGATTTTGGAATTAAGTACATGATAAAATAGGAACTGTTAAGATATAACCTTGAGAGAATGCAGTCCCTTCATACCTTTACCGATTAATTTGAAATAGATGCACCTAACTCGGTAGGTAAGGTGCTTTCTTCATTAGTTGACACATTTTCCTTCTTTTTCCAAATCATCTATAATTTGCTTCTTATTTCCTCAGTATCTCCTCTGGGTTGATCTCTACAATCTTTGGCCAAGTGTCCAACTTTGTGACAATGAAAACATGTCATATCAGGATTTCTCCATGATCTTCGGTTGTTCATTCCAAACCTTATAAAGCAGTTGGCACTTATATGTCCATATCTTCCACAACATTCACACCATATCCTTGTATTGTAATCCCATGGTACTGCAGTATACTATCGGTTGATATCTGTGTGAGTTTGGTAACTTCTAGCATTTGCTCGGTGTGAAGACTACATATAGTTTTTCTGCTTAAACCAACACTTCTCGATATTGTGACCATATCTATTGCAGTTTTTGCAAAACCCCTTGAATTTTTCCTTCTGATAATTGTTAACCGACTTAGTCCTACATTGATTAGATGTGTGACCATACTTATTGCAATTGTAACAATAACCGTTAGACCTAGTGACATTCAGTTGCTTACCTTTTCTGATTTGGCACATGTTGGCAGTATGTCCTTGTTTTCCATAGTAGTTGCAAATAGGCTTCTTTTCTTTGATGTTCTTCTTGTTTCCAATTTGTTTTGACGATTCTCCTCTCTCAGTGATGTGAATTCCTTTCTCGGTAGAGTCTTTTCCTTTGTAACCGAGTCCTATAACTTTGTTGGGTCGTTTTATATTCAGTTGCTCATCCAACATCTTTGATGCTTCATAACTTTTCTTCAGTGTTTCTTTGGATTTCTTCTTTGTTTCAAGTTCATCGGTCAATCTTGATATTTCAAGTTTCAATGCTTGATTCTCATTTTCTTTCAGATTTGCTTCATGATGTGCATAACCCAATTGATCAGATAGATTTTGTTGAATTCCAATCATCCTTGTGATTTCATCATTCTTTTCAGACACTAATGCTTCAAGCTATTGTTTTCCTCTTTATGCATCTCTCATGTTATCCTCGACTGTCCTCAATGCATCAAGATTTTCAGTCATCTGTGTGCTGAAATGCTCATGTTCTCTTTTCATTGCTTTTAGCTGATCAGTCAGTGCTTTGTTCTTTTCTTTCAATACTCCAATCATTTCTTCAGTCTCTTCAGATATACTGTTCTTAGATGATGTCTCAATTTGTTCCACCAGCTCTTGTGAGTCCTGCAAATCATTAGACAATCTTCTTCTAACTTTAAGTGATCTTTGCATTTGTTTCTGCATGTCTGCAATCACTTGATTAGCATGATCCAATTCATTTTGAAGATTCACAATTCTATAAGATTGTTTGTAGCCTTCCATTGATAAGATCTTTCTCTTTAGGCAGTTAAACCCTTTTCCAAGATTGAAGCTCTGATACCAATTGTTAGGTCCAATATGGAAAGCTAATGTACTGAGAGGGGAGGGGTGAATCAGTACTTCAAAACTTTTCTTCGATAATAACTTTCCTGAAAAACATAAACTGAATATTGCTGAAACATAATATAAAGCTAAAACATATAAATAACATTCATACATGTTTCACTCCATAACACATATATTTTGGTTACGCAGAAACTCTTTGTTAGAGAGAAAAATTGCAGTGGGTATGACACCCACAACTTCACTACTACAATAATAAAGGTTGCTCGGTTAGAGCTACATGTTTAGCTATTTCTAGTAGCTTACCCTGTTAGGAGTATCAAGATCTTTAGATCTACCTTGCTAAAGGATTTTACAACACTTATACTAAATGTTGTACTTGGTTAAAGGCTTTACAATTTATAGACTTTGTTAAAGTCTTTTACCTTGTTAAAGGTTTCTCTTACAACTCAAAATAATACAATCAAAATCTTTACAAAATATCCACAACTTCACATTTGAAATGTTATAGCAGATTCTATGTGCTCAATATGAAATTACCTTGCTCGTAGCATACCTAGGTAATTGATAAATCAACTCAGTAAACCCTTCTGTTTTCTCTGTCCCATAAACTGTTCTTTGAATACTTTCTCGGTGACCTCTAAATATCTCTGTCAATCGTAACAATCACAACACATTGTGCTTTCTCATGATTTTGCCTTTCATCTTATCTATCACACATGTCTTGCTTCATACTTTTTGATCCTCATTTCATGCTATATAAATACATCTCTTATGACGATGATTTGTTCACGCTTTGATCTTACAAACATGATTCATCGAATGAATAACCATACAAATTATTTCATTAGATAGATGTCCTCAAAATCATACAAAATCTTAAGGTGCAATTTCCTATGTGATAATGGTTTCCTGTTCCTCGATCTTGTAACACGTTTCCACATGTGTCTAGGTTCAATGAATCTAGTAACACGTTTCACTCGGTTCATATTAACTTAGTATACCATCTTTGCTGCTTGGTAGACATAGAGCGTTACTCGGTAGACAACACGGTGTATACTAAACTCTATGACTTCTTTCTTCTATAACCGACTGCTTTAGTGCTTACCGACTGAGTATTTTGGTAGTATTAACCGACTAGAGTATATAGGATGACTTTGGACATAAAACTAATGACAATTTAGTAAATAGTAACATATACCACTAGACCAATATTATGATGTACATTACATAGCATGAACCTAATTCAAACTCCCAAATAATTATATCCACTGGAAATCACGCCAAGACCAAATGCAGCACGTTACTCCAACTGATAGAAACCCTCAGTGTCAATAACACAGAATAACCAACTAGACCCAAATAGGATCACCAAATCAACACGCCAGCCAATGCGAAGCCACCAAACAATTAGGACACGATCAAGAACACCTTTAGCACATTAGGAACTATTTCTAGAAGCCGGATCAAAACCACTCAACCATTTCATCAAATATCATCAACCGGTATTGTCAACCGGGACCAAGAATATCAACTGGCAAACTAGAACATAAACGATAGCTTCCGAAGCACCAAATCATGAACCAACTGAATATAATCATCCCGAACAACCATCCAAAACTGAATCCAACAATTTGATCATACCAGATCAGTATCTCTAAAAACCTCAGCCAAAACCAAGTCAAGCTAGAATAGGTCCAACCAGAGCACAGTGTTGACATCAATGACAACACATAATCAATTCCTGCATAATGCCAACAATATATTCATTAATGTGATTGGAAATAAAAAAATCTTACATTAATCATAGAAAATGAGATTTTCTTATATTGTCCACTTTTAATAATAATATTATTTACATGTATGTAAAATGTGCAAGTTTGTGTGCAATGTTTCTATAGGGGTGCATGTTGAATATCCCAAACAACTAAGGGGGGGAGGGGGGTGAATCAATTATACATTAAAACATTTAATTTTTCCCACTTAACCAGATTCGGTAAGCTAACCTCAGATTACTTAACCATAAGTAGATATAAACATGAAAGATCATACACATGTATCACCAGATATGACATAGAAAACCTAAGAAGGGAAAAACCACAGAGAATGTTAGTTCTCAATATGAAAACATCTATTAGGGGTGACACCAATTAAGGTGATTTTTACAAGATGGTTTATTGCCATAAATGCTCACTATAGGTGGGCTCACTGCCTAATTAAAAATGCCAAAAAAAGAAAGAGGGATCACTGCCCAAAAGAAGAAGAAAGAAAGGATGAATCCACCATTAAAACACACAATTGACTTGTTGGAAGAAACCTTGGGCTCACTGCCACCGGTACCAAATAGCATCAACACACAGCCATATTGATCATTTGCAGCAATCATAACTTCACACAACCAACATGAGATAGATCTTCTTTTCAATCCAATTCCTCTATGTCTTTTTGTCTTATTCCTCATTACAATCATTCTTCATTTATACTGATCTCCGAAATAGAATTTTCAAGTCGACCAAGGAGATAAAGAAACACAATTCAAAATAGGTCTTCACTAAGCACTCCCACAGTGGAAAGAAATGAGAAGTGGACCATACAACGTTGCAACAACAAGTTATCCAAATGCCACAATCACCGGAGCAAAAGATAGAGCATATGGGGTAAACCGAACTCGAATTGATCATATCCAAAACCACAACTCCATAGCACACCAATGTGTACTGGATCAAAATAACAAAAATAGACACATGAATAATATAAATCTAAAATCTCATCAGCAGAACTTGAATGTGGAGGAGGAGCACTGCAATCTCTGCTAGAAAATATCATTACTGCATAGACTTCTGAAGCACAACTTCTAGACCTTCAAAACATGAGAGTAATATCTTAAGGCAATATCCAACAACATATCAATACTGTAGGATTTTGCCAAGATCAAGGGCACAATGAAAAGCATAAAAGAGACAATAGAATGACAAGAACAAACTGTATTCTCATCAATATGCAAAATGATCAACTGGATTAACCAATGCAATGAATAGAGGCCTGCTTATATAGGCAAGGCCATATGGATGTATGAGCACACAAATATGACATGTGGCTCAATGAGAAACAAGGGTAGGTAGGAGAAATAATATAATATTCCACAAGAGGTGGATGACCCATCGAATGTGGAGTGTAACAGCAAAATAAGACCACAAAAGGTGGAATTTCTCCTACAAGCTCTATCCCTATGTGCACACTTCCCTGAGTGTCTCAAATCCAAACTACGAAGAGATGCATTATCCTAAGTTAACTTAAGTAAGTGTAATAATATCCAAAATGAATATTTATTTACACCAACAAATACATCATGAACACATCTGCAACATATCGACAATACAAAGCAAAACCAAACACTGAAACGCATAATTAGTACGTTGACATCAATGACAACCATACTAACACATCAAACAACTTCACATTTGCAATATTGCATTGCTTACATACACATGGATTTATGAAATTAATGACACTCTCATGCCAAATAGTAGGATTTTAGCCATTGTTGGAATATGACACTATGCAATATAAATAAGTGGTGAGATGCAATCAAGGTCCACCATGTAGTTTGGCTTTATATTTTATGTATTCCTAACCTTTTTCAATAAATGGGGCATAGACATTCTTGTTTTAGAACCAATAATACCATTTTTAAGGATGAAGGATTTTTTTTTTAACTTGTGTACTCACATAATTAAAAACACAAAAGAGACTAGCCATGATGATCTTTATATTATTTCATGAGAATAATATATGTAGATAGAAGTGGGTGACTAAATATGGATTTGTATATTAGAGATTTCTGTGAGAAACATTTATTTTTTGAGATCAATGACTACCTCTTTTTGTTGTCATTCAAAAGTACCAACTGATATTGTGCTCTTTAAAAAATATGTGTGTAATCACAATAGCGAAGTTTCTAGCATAAGTAAAATGGATTAAGAAAGTCACTGATTGCACTTTCTTTCATAAAATAGTACATGTAGCATTGTACATGTTAGGCACAATCTATCAATGTTGTCCTCTTTTTAATGTTTGATATACATATTCCAATTACAAAGTTTTTACACTCAAATCTTCTATTTCTTGTAACTTTTATGATGATTCTGGCATTTTGGATTTGAAAATCGTAAATAGGAGTACTACGTGCAAATGTTTGTGTGATGTGCTAGTGTACTACAAAAAATATGCTTCTAGAGGTTGTTGGAGCGTTACCTTCACATGAATATTTTGTAAGTAATGTTTCTACATACAATAACGTTAAACACAATCAACTTGACGTCATTTTCAAAAAAAAGAAGTTGATTTTTTCTCTCTTGTGTGTTCAACACTGCAAATTTTAGAAGAAAGTCTCTCAGTGTCCTTCCTATTCTATTTATCATTTTATGCTACTATTTGAAGATTCTTTGTGTTAAGATGATTTTACATCAAATCATGTATCATTATTTCATTTTGAAGCAATCACATTTGCATCTCTCAATATTATTAAAAAATACTAGTTGTTGTGGAGGTAGAAATATGAAAACAAGTGTTTGGATGAGGCAAGCCCCTTAAAAAGCCAACCAAACACTTTCTTCTTCTTCTTCTTCTTCTTCTAGAAAGGTCTTTTTTTGTCGCTACCCAAATGATAGTTAGATTGCATGTTGTAAATGTAGCTAGAAGAAGCCTTTGATCATTTAACATGTCACAATCTAGACCATTTACAATACCAATCCAAACTACTCTCAACTTTTCAAAAGAGGGGGGATAGTGGTGCCGTACACACCTTTGTGACGTATATTGAGAAGGTTGAGTTTCATAGTTTCCTTGATTGTAATCAAGCCCCTATAAGATTTAACAAATTAATAATAATTTTCCTTGGGAGATGTGTAAAGTATTTAAAACTAAAATGGGTATGTGTAGGTACAATAAATGTGATTGGTGCAAAAGAAAACATAGTTATGGAATATGCTTCCTACATTGATTCATAAGAGAATGTGTTTGCAAAAAATCAAGTGATCATGTAATTATAAGAAAATAAACACAAATATAATACATTATAACCCAATGATTTATGCAGGGAAAATTGATTTGGGAGAAAAAAAAACCCACACTCTAAAGCAAGTTAATGTATTATTACTTGTAATTAAGTGGTTATAATACACTTGTAAAGTCTAATCATCTACAAGAGTATCACCAATAAGGGATCTAGAAAAATTCTAATAACATGGTAGTACCTACCAAACCCAATATGAAACCTCCATCTTATTGAAGTAATACCTAAAATTATCAAATGGTAATTAAGAAATCATGAACTAAAACTGACAAAGATGTAGCACTCAAATCCCTAATAACAAATTTAATACCCAGCCCCAATATGAGTTCAAAAGCTATAAATAACATATTTCTTATACTTGTCATAAGCTTGTCATAATACACTCACTAGTTTGGGTCTTTCAATTTTGCTCTATTATTTATATTCAAAGATGTCTTATAACATGTCATAACATATATTATAAGTTGTTCAACAACTATAACTATCTCTTATGACTCTCTTAGGTCATAGATGCTCTTACATTTTTCATACGGGAGGTCCAAATTTTGATTTCATAAGATAATAAACTTGTGCTATTTTCAATCTGAATATCTCAAATACATCCATGTCTTCATAACCCACTTGCTCTAGTCAAGGCTTGCTTCAATAAGTTTTTGAGACCAACATGAACGTCTAAAGCCCTTATTTTTTTTGCTTTTGTTTTGTAGCCTCAAAATTATATGTTTTGGTTCTTAAAATTAGGATGCCAGGTCAAGACACCTTTCCTGACATGATATGTGTGCAATAGTTTTGTCTTCCCTTTTTATGCTTACGAGTGTTGTTAAATCTTTGAGTTTTTGTTGTGTGGATCCTCTACAACTTATATTCCTCTTATGTTCACCTTGTTTATACAATTATCCTCATCTTTAGTAAACAATTATATGTTTTTTTTGTAGTCATTTGTGTACATGAAGGACAATGATACAAACTAGAGTAAAAAAGTATGCATTAGAATTAGAAAAAATAGTTTTGAAATTATAGGATTACAACAATAGCTAGTGGCATTCAAGGATATCATATGGCAAGAAAAGGAAGGAAATTGAGATGTTTAAGTCTAAAAAGGCCGAATGTAAAGTCGTTAAAAGATTAGAGATAATTCATTTATGAAATAATCATAAAAGATTGTTGTGAATTGTCCATTAAAATTTAAAAAAAACTAAAAATTAATTTTATTGAGTCAAACAAACTAAATCAATACTTTTCATCTTTACAATTAATTTATTTAACTATTATTTTTTATAAATTATAATTAAAAATGTCCTTTTTCTTTTTCCAAATACCCTACAATTTATATATCTGTGATTAAAATATATTTTTTCACCTCATTCGAAAGCAAATATCGTCTAAAAGCATCATAGTATATAAACAGATGGACATTTTGGTTTTGCTTTGGTAATATAAGAAGACAACACAGAATTCAAACACAAACGATAATTTACAATGAAGTAGGAAACAGAACGAATTTAAAAAGAATTGCAGCAACGGCGGATGAATGTATTTGATCTGTTCTGCTGTGTTCTCCTGTGCAAGTTAATCGGGCAGAATGAGTGGAGGACAAGGGGCATCTCACTCCCTGGCCTTCAGAGTGATGCGCCTCTGCAGGCCCTCCTTCCAAATTGATCACCCGCTCGTTTGCGACCCCCTCGATCTCATGCTCGGTGAAGATTTTTTAGACAATGAATCTGCAACTCCTACATCTCTCTCAAACCTGATCGTCGAGGACCAATCCAAAGAGAAGGAGAGCTTCTGGAGGAGATTCGAACTGGAGACTCCCATGGATGCAATGGGCCTCTCCGGCCTCTTGGTGCTCCCCCAGGCCTTCGGGTAAGTATGCTATTGCTTTCCTTTTTTTTTCATCGATTGCTGAAAAGCAAATAGTAACGACAATAATTATTATATAAGAAGAAAATTTACGCCAATGGGGCAGAAAAGTCAGTGGAAAACTTGTCAAAGGTTTTAAAATTGCTCTACGAAGTTAACCGGGTTCAAGGAAGAGGTCCATGGATGGGTTTGGATTCCAATTTTATTTTGCAGGGAGTTCCATTAAATTGGAAAAATGTAGATATAGAAATAAAATAGATTTTTTGAAATTGGGTTCTCACATTCATAGCTGTAAATTTTCAATTGGCATTAGAAAGAGGAGGTTGAAATTTTCTTCCACCAGCTTAAAGTCATGTACTTACATATCATTAAAAAAAATAAATTTACAATTAGTTGTTATAATTCTTCATTTAAATTTTTTCTTTTTCTACTAAAAAATTTCTAATAAGGAAAAATTTAAACTCCATAAAACCCCTTATTGTAAAACGGGCTCCTAATTTTCCTCAGCAGCACGCGCAAGGAGTTTTAACAAGCCCCTCCATGGTACCATAGCCTAACTATAGCAAAACATTATGGTTAAGCTCCCTGAGCTACATTATTACTGGAACAGGTGATTAATTAGGGAGACTAACATCATTGCAATTGTTTATTCCGGCAGTGTGAATCCTACCGCATCACCCTTGTAGCTGTCAAGTTCATTAGAAGGGTCTCTGTGAACCATTGCTCCTAATAGATAGGCCACATTAATTGATTCCAAGAATTTATTTATGGACTTATTTTCTGCCAATTGGTTAATTTCTGACAAATTTTTTTGAGACATTTATTTACTATCTCATAAAATTTAAAAAGAATTCGCCAAAATTTTGAATAAAATCTACTAGTGTTCATCTAGTTTATTTCGATCATCTTATCCAGTTACAATTCTTAAACGTTGACAGCTGTGTTGTTCTGGAAGTTTAAGACACTCATTGGATGATATGCACTAAATATCTTCCTTCTATAGCACATTGACCTTTATGACTTCCTTCTATAGCACATTGACCTTTATGACCATCATTCAAAGTGCTCATTGCTCTCAGTAAAAACTTACCTAATACCAGGGTAGATGGCATAAATGTTGATAATACATGCCAGTATATACATATATTTTTAGTAAATCTTATGTTTTTACTCAGAAATTAGCCAATAATGCATATGCTACATACTATTCAAGATGGAAAGGTTTACCTACCGTTCAACACATATAAAATTTCTTCACGACTGAATGACTCAGTTTAAACTTTAAAACATACATTTGGTTCTCCACAAATTTAGATATATTAGTGATGAGCTTATTTATTGTGTTGTGTTTCAGTGCAATATACCTGGGCGAGACATTCTGCAGTTATATTAGTGTTGGCAATCACTCCAGCTTTGAAGTTAGGGATGTGGTCATTAAGGTCGGTACACTTCTATTCTGACCTCGTGATTGAAATATTTTTATTTTTTTACCAATTCAAGATAACAAGGCTCTCCTGCAAATGAACAATGTGGATAGATTATATGTATGGGGCATTTTTACTGTGGTAAAAAGTATATATATCTAGGCAGTGTACGCCCTCTTTATCTGCTGACATTTCATAGTAAGAATCCTCTATTTTTTGGCATAGTTTAAAGACCAAACTTTCGTAAAATACTCATGTAAGATGAATGGTTTTAATTTTCTTTGAAACCAAACCATGACGGCTAGAATTTTACTTGCTTCAGACTTGGCATGACCTACACACTAAGCTGAGATCACACCTGGAAAAACCTATATAAAATACACCAGTTTGAATCCAATTGGGATCAGATGCATTAAAATCTATAGACGAAGCTGACTCTGGCTTGGTAAAAGACTCGGAACATTCAAAACTAATAAAAAATAGGGGTTTTTACATAGAAATGTTTTCAGTCATTATGCAAGAATAGTAAATAAAAAATGTCCAAATATACCTCAAATAATGTTGACTTATTTTAAAAAAATCAAAATATAATTCAACCATGCTATAAAGTATAAACAAGTGTTTCCCTGAGTTGTGGGGATGGCAAAATTCTTCTGGGTTTTGGGGATGCTTATTAAAATAATAATATCTTAGCCACTGAAGCATAGCGTTACTCTATTCCATGTATTGTATTATAATCTCAAGTCATGTAATGAAAGTATTGCCAAATTATAAACAGAAATGATCACCTCAATGATTAACTGCCCAAATTTCTTGTTATTGCCCAAGTAGTCCCTTCTTGCTAAGCTAAGTAGAGCTGAAACGGTTTATGGTTTGTCGTTTACCTAGGATAAGTAGGAAATACATGTGGAGCGTTTTGCTAGTTAGTAGAAATAAAAGCTGTTTTTTTTCAAAGGACCATTACATCATAGTAAGCTTTAGATATCATTCATGTAGATCTGTGTGAGGCATATTGCAAATTATTCACAATCCTTGGTGCAAGGTGCTTTTTGTTGCTAGATGATGACATCAATAAGAAAATACGAGTATACTTTTTTCAGAAGAAGTTTGATTACTTTAGAATCTGTCAGTAAAAACACTTAACATAGGACCTACATATTGAAGAAAAAAGGATGAAAACACTCACTCTAATGAATTAAAAAATGAGTATGTTAGGTACTCTGGCTTCATGTACCCGCTATTTGGATACTCGGTTATACATCAACATAGGTTTGGTTAGACTTTAGAGTATTATGTAATTATTGATCTCTTTAAATAGAGTCACTAAACCGATGACCTATGAGGTACAGCATATGTAGGATAAATCTGCACGCCCTAAATATAGGCACTAAAGCACTATTACATCATTACTTTAATCATAGGAATTAAAGTATTATAAGGCATAAATACATGGTGACATTAATATTCTAACATCCCCACTTAATGTGAAATTTGAGGATATACAGCACATTAAGTGTAATATTTCATTATGTTAATCCTCCCTTTCATGACAAACTTTTTGAGATTAGTTGTTGTGGAAACTTGATGAACTTACTATCCATCAATGGCTTGGTGAGATATTTGCCACTTGATCCTAAAATAGCTGATCAAAATCTTCTGAAGCTCCAGTAGTTCAGGAACCTTCTGATACTCGACCCAGTATGCTTAGTCCTTGCATGAAATACAAGATTCTTAGCAATCTGAAGAGCACCATAATTGTTACAACAAATCATTGACACATCTCTCGGCACATGCAAGTGATCTTGCATCTCGCATAACCACACCGCTTCATTTGATGCTTGAGCTAGTGCAATGTACTTTGCCTCTACATTTGATTTTGAAACACTATCCATCTTTTTAGAAGACCATGGGATCAATGAATCTCCCAATATGAATACAACTTGAAGTAGACATTTTATCATTAAGATCACCTGCTCAGCCTAAATCTGTGTAGCCGTTTAAAACACATTCACCTCCTCTCTAAAAAACAAGGCCAAAATCCAGTGCTCCCTTCACATATCTCAAGATATGCCTTGCAACTTTCATGTGACTATTCCGTGGTTCCTGTATAAACTTTGCTACCAATCCAACAATAAAAGAGATATCAAGTTGAGTGTTAGTGAGATGCAACAAACTTCTCACTAGACTCTGATATTTTGTAGGATCTAGCTCTTTTGTCCCTGTATCTTTTGTCAACTTTATACTAGGATCACATGGAGTTTTGACAATTTTCGAACTCTCCATCTTAAATGTTGTTAACAATTGTTTGGCATACTTTGACGGTGAGACAACAAACTTGTTTTGCTTCTACCAAACTTGTAATTAATTACAAGCATACATGCACTGAAATGTGCACCACACAATTCTCTCAATCTCCGTGCTCACTCTTGTATCATGAATAATGTTGATGACATGGTTTTCTTTATGATTTAAGTCTTTAACCGGAGATTTATAATTAATATTATTCTTCAAACCATTAGCAAGCATGCAAGAGAGTAATAACCATGACTCAAATATGCCCCAGTGATAAGTGAACTTTACATATCTTGTATCTAATTTAAATTAAAAGACCACATCCTCATTTTTTTGTTGAGCTCTTTATATGCCGTCCTATGTTGAGGAATCTTTTCTTTTCATTATTATACATTTTTTTCCTTCTATTGCAAGGCTCTTGCTTGTAGTTACTGCTGTATCTTGTGGACAATCTATTTACTTTTTTTTGATTGTTAAAATTATCGGCTATCAATTGGTGCAGGAAATATAAAATAAAGTGCTCCCTATGAGTCAGATACATTAGCTCCTTATGAGCTAGAAACAAGTATTGATTAAAACTTATACAACCTTCATATATAAACTGGTCATAATGCTTGGATAAGCAAAATGAGGTCATCACATGGATAAAATCTAAGCTAGCACTAATTAGAAGCAGATACAGTAATAAAATTATTAGCATTTTAATCTATACTTCTTGTATTATGAGGCTCTTGTTTGTAGTTATTGCTGTATCATGTGGACAATCTTTTTCCTTTTCTTTTTCATTGGTAAAAGTAGAGGCTATAAATTGGTGCAGGAAATATAAAATAAAGTGCTTCTTATGAGTCAGATACATTAGCTCCTCATGAGCTAGAAACAAGTATTGACTAGTATCCTATACAACCTTCATAGATAAACTGCTCATAGCTCCTTATTATTTGTAGTAATCTTTTCTTCTTGTATTACAAGGCTCCTGTTTGTAATTACTGCTGTATCTTGTGCACAATCTTTTTCCTTTTTTTTTTGATTGGTAAAATTAGAGGCTATCAATTGCTGCAGAAAATATAAAATAAAGTGCTCCTTATGAGTGAGATACATTAGTTCCTTATGAGCTAGAAACAAGTATTTACTAGTAACCTACGCAATCTTCATAGAAAAACTGCTCAGAATGCCTTGTATAAGCAAAATGAGGTCACCACATGAATAAACTCTAAGCTATTACTAATTAGAAGCAGATACAGTTATAAACTACTAGCATTTTAATCTTCAGGGATGGATGCAACATCACTGGCCCCTCTTTGCCAGCAACATGAACATGAGCATTATTGTTTGGTTTCAAGCTCAAATTAGAAGACTGGCATTAAAGGCCTGCTTATGGTTCTGGCTATCCCATCTATACTTGTGTGCACAAAGTTGGGTTCTTCATTACACCTCTTCTGTGATCTTCTTCTCTTTTCATTGGAGGACTTTAAAATTTCCAATAGGCCCCTTCACTTTCATTTTTTTTTCCTCTTTGAAAAGTAGAGAGAAGGACAAGAGCATTATCAACCTCAATGATTTTTTGAGTTTTTTACACGGCTGATCATCACTACATAATGCCTCCTTAGAATTTCAAACCCATGAATGAGAGTTTAGGGACTACTGAATCACAAGAGTCTTCTCATCATCCATGATTCTTATTGGGATTTCCCTGTCTAACTCTTCTTGTTTAGCTTTTTTAGCAGTGTTTGACTAGATGTCTTGAATTCTTAAGCTATAGGCTAAAAATAAGAGAGTAGGTCCTTATTATTAATCAATTCAGAAACTTGTCAGTAAGATCCCTCTCCACAGAGTGATTTGTCCTCTTCACATCAGATATATTTCCAGAACCTCTTGGTCCCAAGATACACTTAATCATATCAAAGTAATGTTGTTCTCTGTGTGGAATATATTTTCGAGTTAGTGATCGTTTACAAGGCCTCTAAAATTTTTCTCTCTCTTGTGTTTTCTGCCCATACAACATTTGATTTCCTCGTTTGCGTGATTTCTTTAAATCAGATTAGAAACTACGGATGATACAAAAACAATAGAAAAGAGCTAATGCATGAAATGATGGGCATGGGGAGTATAAAAAGCTTTGATATTATTTAACGAGCACTGGCTTTAAATCCCATGATATCATATGTATATACACCATCTGTTAGTGTTAAAAGTGGATAGAAGTTTCTTTCACTGAGGCATGGAGAGAAGAATTTTATTACTTCGACAACATAAAGCAATTGAGAGAGATGGATGCATGTTGTTATCCTCTTTGTAAAATTTAAATAGACAAAGGCAGAAGTTACAACATCAGCAACTACATTACCCATTCACAACCAACTCAATGTGCACAACTTCCTAATCTAACAATAGATCAAGGCTAATTATATTGACATAGAATAATTGATTAGGATAGCTACAGGGGTGTCTCTAAATTAAGAGAAGCATGCCCTTATTTAAAGCAAAATCCCAGCAACAAGAGATGCGGCCTTATAGAATATCCGACAAACCCCTTGTGATCCAAATGCAAAATTTGATTAAGGCTTCAAAACACCCTTTGTGATCCAAACACAACATTTGATCAAAATCTTCAAATACACCCCCTTGTGATTAAAGAGAGATCTTTGGACAACCACCAAGTTGGTGGCAAAAGTTCTCAAACTTGTGGTAATCAAGGGGCTCGGAGAAAATATCAGTTGTCCGGTCTGTAATAAGACAATAAAGTGGGTCCAAAGTCTTCTTTGAAACCAGCATCCGAAAACAGTGATACTTCACATCCATGTGTTTAGTGTGGGCATGAAAAATATGATTCTCTCTCAAATTAATGGCACTTTGACTATCAATTCAAAGAGGAATAGGAGCATACTGTGAATGATGGAGATCATGAAGAATATAATGCAATAATACAACTCATGTGAAGCATCCCAAATTACAGTACATTCAGACTCTATGAAAGAATTAGCCACTGTGCCTTGTTTCTCACTACGCTACACAACAAGAAGTGAACCCACATACATTGTGTAATGATAATCTCTGTCAGAAATTCTTGTTTTGACAATATTAAAGTCCATAAGTTTTCATTGTGTGAAGGTAACTGTCATCATTAATTGTAGATTAAAATGAAAGATTTTAAAGAAAACGAACCCACCCTCAAATCTACATCAAATGTGACCTCCGATGATCTCCGATTAAGCAAAAAAGACTCAAAATGCACAAAATGAAACAATGAAATGTTACCATACAAATTGAATCTTTCTGTATCATCACAATGTTGAAAATGTAGTTACTCACATGGGCAACATAATGTTACTTGAACACTGGATACATTAGAAAATGACTAACGGTCAAGAGATTTGTAGGTTTTCAAAAAGATGATCAATGGTGGAGATTTGATGAGGATGGATGACTTAGATTGAGTTACTTGGGTGGTTGGAAGAGGGCGGATGAGGAAATTAAATGGATCATTTAATTTAAAATTGTCTTTTTGGGAGATAGTTATTAGATGTGTGGTAGGGATTAAAAGAAATGTTAGTTTAAAATTGTCTTTTTGGGAGATAGTTAAGAGATGTATGGCAGGGAATAAAATAAAATCTAATTTCTTTTATTCATTTTAGGTGATTATCTGTGGAGGATTTAATTACTTTAATTAATTAAATCATGTGTTGGAAGAGGATTAGGAGTAGGGAAAGGTAAGTTAGGCCTTAGGAAAAATTAAGTGTCTACAGTAACAAAGTATATGTTTGGTAGCATGCCGATGACTGTCCTGGGGCTTATGCGTGAAATGAGATAGAACCCAATAGTCATCAAGAAGATCAAACTCCCAATGATTTGTCTATGCATAGTGTCATCAACAAAGCAACATCACCATCCTTAGACAACTTCAAGTTGCCTTCCATGGGAGTAAGAGTAGAGTCTGAGTCTAAGTACTGCTTTCATTAAACAGGAACTAATTGGTAGAGAAAACACCAACGTGAAGAGGAAAAACCGAAGTACACGCATTTGATCGGGTAACAAGATTGTGGATAAAAATGGATACGAGTCAACAACAATCATAAAAAATAAGAGAGGGTCATTTCCTTCATTAGGTAATAGTCAAGAGATACATTCACAAGAACTACAAGATGAGGTTGACAAAGCACAGAAAGTGGTACAGAAGATTATGATAGAACATTAGAAGGACATGCCAGAACTAGAGCTGAAGCAGAGGATGAAGAATTTCAAATGAATGCATTTCCCTCGTTTTTTCATCATTTTCTGTGCAGCGTGTTCTTTTTTTGAGTTTATATCATCAAACTTGTAAATAATACTGAATTCAAAATTTCATGCTTGAATCTGCTGTCAAACAAGCCACGTTCCTCACCTCAGCTTCATTTTCATGTTCATGTAATTTTCCCTTCAATACAAAATGTTATACATCCACTATTATTACATATCACATTTACACTCCAATAGGATCACTCCTTGAGGAAACTCCAGCATCTGCTGTGTGGTAAATCCGTAAATGGGAAGCATCATTTACACAAATCTGATTTTTTGTACTTTCCATGTAGTTAAAAAGCTTTATCTCAGGTTTTACACTGCTTCTATATGTTTTTATAATGAGTTTAAAGTGTTAACCTAGAATTGTAATGGATGTGATGCACTGTTTTGCTGAATCTAAGTTTTGATGTCATTGACAAAGCTGAACTTTGAGTTTCAGCATGGCTAATGTAACGGCTATGCCATGCCTAGGCTGTGGCATGGGTCATGGGTCATGGAGTCCTATGTTTATTTATTTTATTTGATGGGAAGATAATTACAGTTTCACTAGAGCTGGACAGTAGGGTAATAATTTCAAGTATGTAAAGTCTAAAACTGGGATTTTATGAAGCATTGGACTGCCACTTTAGGTGAAGTTTAATATTAAATTTGAGTTTTCTGTGAGCTGCCAAAAGTGTATGGAGGGTAGTTATGTAAATGGTTTGTGCTGGACAGTGGCCACAAAGTTCTAAAATGCAGAATGGCGAGCCCTGTGGTTGCAATAGTTAATGATTAGATGTTGACTTTTCATTGTTTCAAGCTACGACTTGCATGCATTTGCTTCGTCTTCCTATCTTTTTTATTTAGAGTCTAGACCATAGAACATGATTAAGCATGTTTAATTGGCGCCCAGTGCCTGGGCCATGCCAGGTCAAACTGGCACATCTTTGACCCTGTCAAACTCCCAGCCAAACTCTGGTTTTTCACCTTTTTTTAAAAGATGCTGTTTTTACGGTTTAGGGTTAGATTTTGAGTTATTCTCCCGCTTTAAACCCATTTAATTGAATTCGGTTTATACCTTCAGTTTGCTGTGTCAAGGACATGTAAATATAATGCTACCATTTATTTGGGCAGACACATAAATACATTCAACTTTTCAAGTGAGCTGATCTATGGCGTTGATTATTTGCAGGCAGAAATTCAAACAGAACGACAAAGATTGGTACTTTCAGACACTTCAAAGTCACCAATTGAATCTATTAGAGCAGGCGGGCGCTATGATTTTATTATAGAACATGACATTAAGGAATTGGGACCTCATACGTAAGGATTTTTTCTTTATTTATAATATCACAGATCAGGCCGTTTTTATTTTCTTTCAAAGCTTCCTAAGCACCCAGCTAATAAATGAAATGGTGAAATATATGGTGCTAAAACTAATGTAGAAAAGATTTTGAAAGTAGTGGTTATGAACCTTTTATTTAATGATTCAAGAAATTTTAGGCTATTCATTTTCATCCTTAAAATAGGAAAAGTGGAACTTGATAAAGCTTTCTTAAAGATGATGTATTTTCTTATGACCTTATATGTTCTACAGAGAATATGAAGTATCTGCATATGACATTTTAATTGACAATTTTCCTAAAATCCCTTTGGAAAAATTGTGAAATGGTAAATATGGGACGCTAAAAAGGTTTCCCTCGAAGTGAGTCACTGCCAAAGGATTTATCTATATTTATGTGAACCTCATTATGTTTTTGGTCATGATGTGTTGTGAGGCATATGAATGGTTTTCTGAATGAAGTTAATGAACACTTTTACATATAGAAATTTCTGTATACTAGGAAACCTTACTTTTGCTTAGAAAATGAGATATATATTATTGTTTGTGTGTCTGATTCTCTGAAGTTAAAAAGCTCTTGAAACTGTCAGTTTGGATTGCCTTTTGTGAAGCTGGATCAAACCATTCTTTGTTTTCAAAAATACTGAATCAAAGTTAGGGCTTTCTAAGTCTTTTAGTTGCTTGTCATTATTTTGTGTTTCTAACACTTTTCATATTGTTCTCTTCACCGGGTTGGTTTTTGTTGTCACAAAAGTTTGCACCCTTGCTGAGCTATCAACTTAGCAAACTCATGAAACATGGAAACAACTCCGAAGTGTGGGACCTTGCGCAAAGGGGTTGAATTTCTAGAGAAGGCCGACTTCCTTTTCAATCCAAGTGCAGGTATTGAACCAACTCAACACTCCAAATTCTACTTCTAAACCTATCCTAACAGCTTGCAGAGAAAAGGGAAGAAGGAAAACTTAAAATGAAAGGGGGTGATGCACCGAGATGAGAGATGTTCCTCTCCCCACCCGAAATGACACAAAAAACCAATTGAAACACCCTGGAGATGCACAAACTTCAGTTGCATGAATGACTCCAACGCATGTATGGTTAAGGAAGGGAAGCCTTGACCTAGGCGTGCATAGCGAAATGTCAGTTAAGGAGGACAAAGAAGTGCACAAACTTGATATGGTGTGCGTGCAAGCAACTTGGCCATACCTTGGCAAGGCAATACCAAGAAGAAAAGAACTTCTAGAAGGTGGATTGTCTGACATTCCAAAGTCAGAGCATGCAGGCTTGACATGAAGCTCATCAAGTAACCATAAAGAAGCATGGCCTTGAACTCCACCTGATGACAATCTTGCAAAAACATTAAATGCGCCCTTCTAGCTTCATGAATGAAAATGTTGATCACGTCATTTGGAAGTGTCGCAAGTCATCAGAAGTTGGAAGTCGGAAACCTGGGATTTTGGGATTCCGCGAGGGGAGACTTGGGAAACTTGGGTTTCCGACAAGACAACACTTAACACTTCATGACCATTGGCCATGTTCTTGATCAACTGGGGCAGCAATGGTCCATGAAACATTTCTTTGATTGGTTCTCACTGATGGACCAAGGGTGTCATAAAATGACAACAGTTTTTTCATGGGATTCTCTATATTTTGCAAAATGATTTTTTTTCAAAGCATTTACAGCTAAGTGAGGCATGTAATGCTATAGGAGATAATGCCTAATGGTATAACATTATACTACAGAATACAAGGGTTGCTCTACACCCATAGTTCTAGAATTAAATATACAGTAAAGCAACAGGGCAGCTAGGTAGAGAAGTAAATATTAGATATTTAGAGAAAATGTGGAAAGGCTAGAATTATATTTCATGGGTAAATTGATAGAGACAAGTGGAAGAAGATAATGAAAAATAATCTACTTAAATCATGAATGAATTTTAGGTTCAGAGCCTTTTATGCCCAGAGAATTCTATTTTAATATTCAGCGGCTGTTCTGTGATAATCATCATCCAGAGATATTATATAAGATGAAATTAACTGACATCAACAGTTCATAATATTTGTATGAAGGATCATCATGGTCTGTTATTCTTTGTAAGGTATAACTATATGCCATTGATCCATACTTGTTGACAGGTCCACAAATATCCTTTATCTTGAGCCACATTAACCTCTTGATTGGAAGAAGATATATCATAGAACTGGATCATTGCTTGAAATTGATTTGATGGAGACAATAAAAAATAAGCTCTAGAATTTTCCCTGGTAAAAGTTTCAAAAGGTAAGAAAATTTTTAATTGTTGTTTGGAAAAATTTCTGCTGTTCTAAATTGAAAACCCAATCTAAGCCACTGGCTTTGGTTAATACATCAAAGCCAAAATTCATGCAAAAGTGGGAATCCCCATAAGGCTGTTACCTTGCCAGGGTTGCAATTTCTTTACTGTAGCTTGACATTTGAAGCAATAATATGTGCTAGAAAGCTTAGGATTTGCTTTTAATCATTCCTCTTCATAGAGTACATCGGGTTTGTCTAAATTGCTTCAAAGAGACTCAATAACACAAAATTCAAAAAATATATTAAAAGCTAAGAAGTATAAAACTTTTTGGAAAGTGAAATATTGTGTTTTAATGAGTTTTACTAAAGAAAAGAACTTCTTCATTTTGAATTTACATATTTTCATGAAATTGTTTTATTTTCTAATTTTACTCTTTTTGTTTCCTGCCAAAAACGGTCAAGAAAGAATTGTCATCCAAATGTAAAATCTTTATTGTAGCTTCAATCTCATCTTAGAGTTTGCTCTTTGTTTTTGTCAGTAACTCATTTAATAAATCTTTTAGTAAAATTGCAATATCATGCATTTATTGTTCAAATTTCTTTTGCCTAGATTACCAAGTAAATTTGCATTGTTATAAGAAAGATTTGTTCGATGTTTGTATTTCCCATTGAACAAGATCATACCATAGAAGCAAATATCTTTCTTAGGAACTTCTCAGATAAAGATATTTTCGATTTCTTGGGACATAATTTAGGAAAAGTTGGGAAAATATTAGTAAAGCAAAAATTGCAGTAAAATTCAAGAAATAAGAGGGAAACAACTGATGTTGTTTTACATTTAATTGCATAGAGAGTGAGAGAGTGAAAGTAAATGAGCATGTACACCATGAATTTTGAGATCATTGATTACAGATAATTGTAATATAGATCTCTTTAACAATGTTATTAAATAATTCTGACAGAATGATATGAACCCTTCATGCAATAAAACACAAACAAGGTAAATATGACCTGTTAATTCTGCCATTCTCCTTAACTATAAAGTCCAGGAGACCAATCTATACGCAAAATGGTACCTATAATCGACTGCAGTCTCCCTAACCTCTTCAAATATGACTTATGCTTACAGCCTTACAGTGCTGGCAACAACCATGCCTGGCATTCCAGGATGGCAATGTCCAGTCTTAACAACATTTATATTAATCATTTTGATCAGCAATATTTTCTATCATGCTAACAGCAGTATTGAGGCCCATATTAATTGATCAAAGTTCTAATAACAATGCTACTGAACATCGTACCAAGCAAGAATGACACAGATCACAATAATGACAGAATGCTAATCATTAGTGATCATAAGAAGATTACTAATCACAGAAGGATAGTTATTTCAATACAGTAATGATGATAACAATCTCAACTGGTACACCATTATTAATGGCTAATATGTAACAAGGAAATTTTCAAAATAATTATATTAATTATACAGCTATCTTTACAAACGATGTAACAACATTATCAAATGATAAGTAGAAATGACAGCACCAACATCTCTTTTATGCAATAATAATGACAAGTCAAAGGATTGCAGAATCATTTGACAGTTCTGTCTAGTAATGAATCATGGATAATAAATAATGACTGCAGTGTTTGTTATGATCAAAGATAACAATGTTAATAACTAGTCACAATAATAACGGTCATGTTCCCTATTCACAAGGTCTTTAAACACAGTTATACCAATTGTATTCATAACTATAGACTAAGTCACCAGGTTCGGCCGAATTTCATCCTTGAAGTTCGAAATTCGCTGAACTTCAAAAAAAAAAAAAATTTTTTTTTTTTTTTTTCTTTATAAATTTTTGGCCTTCTTCTTCTGTTAATATTTTTTAAACACATCTTTAGTTTGTTGTGAGTCGCGGCCTGCAGGAGAAGTAGTTGCAGACCCGTGATAGTCGCAGTCTGCAAGAGAAGTTTGCCTGTCGTTCGTGCCCTAGCATATGTTTCCTATGGTTTATATTTTATAAATATGTCATCTTTTTGTAACGATTTCAAATCTATTTATCAATGTTAAACTATTTAGGCAATTTCATAGATATATTACATATATTTATTAAAACAATTTAAAAATTACATATGGCGAATTTAATTCGAATTTTTCCCTCATCGAACTTCATTCGAATTTCAAAGTTGTCGAACTTCGAATTCGAATTCGAACCTGGTGACTTAGACTATAGATAACTACGCCCATTTTTGAGAATAATGTCAGCAATAATTGCTGTTGTCCCTTTTCAAAAGATTGAACCGCTATTCAATAATGGTCGCTAGAACACCATTCAAGGTGTATAACCTGTTTATAAAAGCTCCAGAGAAGAATGATCAAATAATTGCAGCTCTGATGCTTATATAGAAAAAGACTAATTTCCTATGATCTTACAGTGATATATTGCCAATAATGTCATGATATACTAATGAAAACTTTGGTCAAAGATATTTTGAAAAACTTGTGAACCCTACCTAATGACAGCAATAATTGCTATTGTCCCTTTTCAAAACATCGAACTGCTATTCAATAATGGCAGCTGGAAATCTTAACTGCTACTTACACCGTTCAAATTGTATCACCTGTTTATAAAAGTTTCAAAGAAGAATCATAAAACAATTACAGGTCGGATGCTTATATAGAAAAATACTAGTTTATTGTGATATTACCAGTGATTAATGCTGAGAGACATTCTACAATGGCAGTAAGAGGTGGAGTTTAATGGTGTGATGTGTTAACAAAACCCCTTACATTATGGCTTAAATTTGACAGCCATTTATATGTCAAAATATTAATATTTAGTTTTATAAAAAATAAGCACCACATAATATTTATTCTTATATTTATTAACTTAAAACAAATAGCTCCAAATCGATATCTCTCAGCATTTTTTTAGTTATATTTATTTAAGATATCTATACTAGTATATTACCAATAATATCACAATACATTGCTGAAAATTTTGGTCAAAGTTGTGTTCAAAGATATTTTGAAAAATTTGAAATCCTACTGAGAAAAGACATATCAGAATATATCATGATATTGTAAAGGTATTTGCTACCATGGGTCATACCATATAAATTTCCTTGCCGGTTCAAGGATGTTCAATGGATGACAAAGGGGAATATGAGCTCCTTTTAAAGTTTTAGTTGAAGAAGCCCTTGAGAAGTAGAGGGAGACAATGGAACAAGTCACCAAATTTCTCAATTGGGTTGTGCCCACAATGCACACAGGTAACCAGAAAATCTTTTGATGACCCAGCACCTTTCAAGGTATAAGTGAATTTGATATCTGTTTGTTTGAAAGAAAATTTGATGTAGGTGTTGTAGAAAAGTTGTCCAACCAATCAAAATAATATTTCTCAGTCAATAATTATTTTGTTGGTGAAAAGATTGCATTTTTACTTATAAAAGGGTTTTCCCATGACAAAAGATGATGGTAATATTCTCTCTAAAATAGTTAAAGTAATGAAGATTTAATAATTGAGGGTACTTTGATCAAAACATGGGAAAATGTTTTATATGCCCTCAAAGCAGAGTGCTTCTAGTTCCCTACAATAAATTATGATGATCAATACAAGAAGTGACAACAATTGCAATAGGGTTGAGAATAGATAGTGCAACATTTACTAGTGCATTCCATATTATTGTGGGAAAAACTATTGTAATGACAATGGAGACACCAAGTCATCAATAACTGCTAAATCTTGCATCTATAAATCTAAGAAGAAATGGAGGTTCTTAAAGGTCAAGAAAATTATAGGTACATGGTCAACATGGATAAGAAAATTATATGCAAAAATAAGAAACAAATTATCCTAGGACGAGAGGCAACCCAAAAAAGACAATGGTTTCAACAAGTTTGATGGTAAGTTACAAACAAGGAGTCTCGACACCAAAGTCAACCATAAAATCTGCAGAAAAAAGACTATTATGAGAGATGCAAACTCCCATCCTAGTTCCAACATAAGCATAGTATTGTTGCGCAAGTTGGACAAAGGAAATCAAATCATAGAGAAAGATCCCTTTTCCACCATTGCCATGAAATTAGTTTCTAGAGGAACTAGATGGATCTTGCTTTGATAGACATCATTGTAATGTCCTTGGTAGGAACGTTAGCTGCATTTCACCAATTTGTAAAATCAACACAAACCCAAGTTCTTTCAGGTCAACAAGATCCCAATGTAGGGAAGGTGAGAGTCTATGAAAATTGGGATGTGGAAAAAAACAATTAATTTTCAACTCGCTAGTGGCATGTCGCCTAGTTTACAATCAAAGATAAGTATGTAGAAATGATCAATAACATTGGCAGATATTAAGTAGATATGATCAATGCCAAACAGGTAGATTATAACAGTACCTATCAGTGTCAAATTGATAGATAACAAGTGGATCTTGGACCAATGCCCAATTGGTGGAAAATGCTATACAAATGTTAAAATGGAGCTAGTGGTAAATTGTACAAGATGTTTTTACAACATCAAAACTACATCTATTGATAGTAAACTGGCTAGTTTTACAAAGAGTTATTATAGGATAGATACTGAAATGATATAATATCAATGATCACAAGATAAACTGGAAAAGACAATACCCAATTTATATAATCAACATCAATATGAAATGATTTGGCTATCATATAAAGATGCAAAACTTTGAATGAAGAATTACAGTGGAAACTCCAACATTCATTGCCAAAATGACTTACAATTGCCCAAATACTCATGAATACTGCAATAAACTCTGGAAATACCTTACTGTGTCATGCAAGATCTCTGGAAATACCTTGCCTTGGACCATGTTCCTTGACATTTTGCTTGCTGAACTGTAGGTTATCTTTAACATACTTTATTGCCATGTAACAGTGATGACTGTCTTTGTTCATGAATTGTCATTTGTGGTTTGATTCTTAAAAACCAGACATGGCCATTATGTCAATTAATAGCACTGTCCTGTGATTATAGAGGACTGTATCTGAATCACACTCTGGGTTCAATGCTCATTGTCCCTCGTAAGGAACAAAAGGGTAAAACCTTATTACATTTACATATTCACTCTTACTGTCATCATGTCCCACTGTCATTGAAAACGTTTACGCTCTCACTATCATACTGTTTTGTGAGGATTGTTCTTCATGACTCTTAGAAAGACATTATGCCCTTGAATGTGACTAGAGTTCTCTTTTGCTTTATCCATTGTTCTTTGAAGCTTACTATGATAAGTGCATGATGAACACTATCTTCATGCATAGGTACACAATCCCCTGAAGGTGTTGAATGAGCTTTTGGTATTTTGGGTTGACCTGAAAGCTCTATGTCTTGACATCATTAGCTACAGGTGTGTAAGTTCTAGTTACAAGCTTCCTCTGAGTACTAGGGGTAGTAATCACAGGTTTAATTTCATGCCTGTAAACTGTCATTTTATCATTAATTCTTGATCACTTCTTTTTAGCAATACCCTGCCATACACTGTCTTCACACTGTCATAGAAAACATTGACATCTATGCTCTGTCCACAAGTGCTTCACTGCCCTCTTTCACGATGTAACCACTGTATTCTCTCTTCTTGGCAGCAAAAAGAGCTAGAGACTTGTCATGACAGACATCTCACCTCGACTGTCCCTAAAACTCATCACACCCTACACATTTTTACCTCTCTGGACTGTCAACCAATGCTCATGACAATGCTTCATATAGGTGTGTTTGTATGGATCTATGGATTTTAAATCATCTCTAAAAACCCTATATGCTTTCAAAAGGCCTTAAAACATCCTTGCTAAAGATAACAAAGTTTGATAGAGCTTCATATGACTGATAGGTCTACAGGTGTAAGGAGTATGCGATTTGGATCCTACATCTTTTGGGGCTTTGAGTGTGTGGAGAAAGTATGAATGAACTCCTGAACTCCTGGAAATCCTCTTTCTTTCCTACAATGTGCCATGCATTTATCTCTTCTTTCTACAACATGTGTAAGGCATAATGGAACCTTGAAACCTCCTCAATGCCATTGCAATGTTGTAAACCTTCCTCCATAGCCTGCAACATGAGCAAAAAATAGAGCAACCAGGTGCTGCTTGCATGCCAAACGTGGAGGTAAGAAACTTCAATGCCTACAAAACCTAGAATTTCTCAAAAAGAAAAGGTTTTAATCTTTCCTTCTAAAAATGGTGTGAAATTTGGGGCAGTTTGAGAGTCTTTTTTAAGCCTTCTGGCGCCTAGGACCTTTTGCTAGTGACTTGTGTCTTTATGAATCAGGATTTAAGACTAATCAGGACTTAAGACCCATAAAGACTTAAAATAAAATGATGAACTTGTGGAACAATTTAGACCATGGTGAGACAACAATATTAACAGACTCAACTTTTTTGCACAAAGAAACCTCATATTGAGTTATGTGGGCAAGGTAGTACTTGAGGCGATTGAAAATTCCTTCTTGAAAACTGGCATCAAATAAGACTTCTATCATCTTTGAGGACTTGGGTAGCCAACTCATAGTTGCCAATATACATAGAGGCTGTGTAATCCCACAACCTCATTGCAATTGATTTGTATATTGGGTGATAAATGCCAAACAACATAGAATGTTGGATTCTGTTGTCATTTCTTTTAGCATAGTTTCAGATTTGAGGCAATATATAGGCCATCCATAAAGTCCAAACTTCATCCATACTCCTTTTTAGTCATATACAAATATTTCTTCAGCTTAAATCTGCCAATAAAAGTGTTAATAGAACTGGCATGTGAGGCAAAACATCAGGAAGGTTGGGTTCTTAGACTTGGCCCGTATTTTAACTTTTAAATTATTCTGGTGCATTTTTAGCACTAAAAATAAAGCTGGATGTTGAATTTATTTTGAGATCAGTGAAGGAGAATATGATTGTTACTCCAGCATGTTTCAGTGTAATGAGACTTTGACTTAATCTATATGTATCAAATGTTCTAGCAGCATTTTTACTTGATGAAATAATTTCCAGCACTTTAGGAGAAAAGATATGATTTAGTTGCCAAACTACAGGATACCTGTTTTGCATGTACTGAAGGAACTTTCATCTTCTTTTGCTTTGTTTTTGAGTAAAATCTAATTACTTTCATCATTTTATGGATAACTGAAAGTAAAAGGTTTATTAAATGCTTTATTTTGTTGAATACCCCAGGCTAGTTTGCATGGCTGTGTATATTGATGCAGATGGAGAGCGCAAGCATCTACCTCAGTTTTTCAAATTTGTGGTGGCAAATCCACTTTCAGTTAGAACGAAGGTAGGGACAAATGGAGTCAAAAGCTTACAGTCAGCGGACTTTGAATCTTATTAAAATAATCTGTTTTAACCTTTCCAAATATGTTTGATTTGCCAAGTCAGTACTCAAAAGTACTATATAGAAAGTAACAGTTTGTTGGTGGTTGGATTTCTACAAGGTAACGAGGTTTCAATTTTTGGAAAAAGGATAAAACCTATAAAATAGAATCAAGGCTTTAGATCAGTGATTGTCATAGACTTAATGATGTAAATTACTGCCCTCGTTTATATCTTTTGGCATATTCCCATTTCTAATTTATTTGTGCTTGTCTTTGGCTTGTGTGGCATTTCCTCTCTTGCTCCAGGTGCGTTCTGTCAAGGTAAGATATTTCCTCACCTGAACAATGTATAAACCAATCTCAAGAATATTGAACATTATGCACATGTTGTACCGAGTGTCTGAAAATTTTAAAGGTTTTCAATACTAATGCAATTATCATGAAACAAAAGTACAAATTGGTCAGACGGAATGATGAAAAATTTGGTGGATTGAAAAGAACTAATTGTCAAACCATTGCCTGTGGATTAAAAGATATTATGGATTGAAAAGAACTAATTGTCAAACTGTACAGCTATAATCTGTTCTTAGTTGTAACCTGAAGAAAATACAGCGGTGCATGTATTTTATGTCAAGTGAATGTTTTCACAGGCATTTTAATTATTTTTTAATTTTTAAGGAATTTGACCCATATCTTATTTAGTCATCTCAAGATCATCTCATGAGTAGTAATTACATGAATGACATTTATCCTCATTTATATTGGTACGAAATAGATGTTTTTTTGGTACTTATTCAGAACGTTCTTTTGAGTCTTATTCTATCTTATAACAGGAAGAAGATGCACATTATAAGTAAATTCAAGCTTGTAATGTCCCGTTTTTGAAATAGGATTTATTAATAAATTATAATAATAAATTAAAATATAAAAGAATAAAAATAAAATTTAATATAATTAAAATTTAGTTAAGTTTAATGAATGGTCAAAAGGCATGAAATGAAAAGTTGTCTCCCTCAAACATGAGATATAAAAGGGAGAGAAGAGAACTTCATTTGGGGAGAAAAGAGATGAAGAAAGAAGAGAACAAAAGAATTAAGGAAAAGCATTAATGGGAAGAAGATAAGGAAGTGGCTCTTCCAAAGGGGCAGCAATGATGAAGGGTTGTGAGTCGTGACCTTATCGAAGGGTGTTAATTGTGAGAGGTTGTGACCATTTCTGAAGAGGTGTGACTCTCCCTCACATTGGAGGATATAAAGGGGAGAAGTTTTCATTTGAGGAAGAGATAAAAGGGGGAGATCAATTTGAGGAATAATATATTATACTTTAGGGCAACAATGAAAAGTGGACTTAATTCTTATGAAAGGTGGTGACCCTTCCACCAATAAAATATAAAGGAGATTTCATTCCAAGCATTGAAGGGGACTTATCAATCAATGGAGGAAATCAATACGATTAACATCAAATTCTCCTAAGAGAGCAAATAACCTTAAGCAATCAAATACAGATCGAACCATTCAGCAATAGCATTCATCCAAGAGAGTGGCGTTTAACTTTCAAAGAGGGAAACAACATCGAATTGAATCTGTCCAAATTACCACAGCAGACTGAAAATACATAACCCGCAATAACTCTACAAATATAGCAGGCAAGATTTAGTGTTCTCCAGAAAGTGGACATTACAAAGCTATCCATAGTGAAGCAAAGCACTTTAGAAACAAGTCAAATATTTGTAGGCCACCAGATGCGTCTACATGTCTTGCTTTTTTCAGACATTGAATGTTTTGAATCGACCTACATTGCATATTTGCTCTTTGAGTGTTGTTTGTCGACAATTTTGGTTTTTATATTTCTTCATGTTTTTGGGATGCAGGAATGCATTTTAGTGACAAAAATTCCTTTGGGGGTTGGTATATACAAACATATTGATAGATTTGTAATTGTATATTTAATTTGCCAAACATCATTAAATCAAAATGCTATATCAAGCTGAAATTCAAAGCTAATGGTATCTATGACATTGAACATTAAACAATGAACAATCCCCATTCACCACAGAAAATTGAAAATAAAAATAGAGTGAAAAACTAAAATACAAATTCAATATCATATGTATGAATATCTGATTGTTATGTTATCATTGATCACAAAAATAACAAACTATCTTGGAGATCTGACAAAGGCAAAATGCAGAGAAAAGAGTAGTCCAGAAGATGTCATTTCTGCATCATCAGTTCCTTGAAATGTCTAGAATGGCCCCAAAGAGAAGGGGAAGTTTCCTAATGGAAACTAATATTTTCTTGTCAGAGACCAATAATATTGACAATATAAGATATTATTCACATTATAGTGTTATACTTTAGAAGAACCTGAGAATGCTGGATTGCAAACCCATGTTTATAATGTTTTCTAAAACCTAGCGAACTACTTTGTGGCCTCACAAAGGAATTATAACATCCTTTGGAAAACATAAAAGATGAAATGTAAAATAGAATCATGAAATGAAAATCCCTTTGTTACATCTCAGAAGCCTTTAATAGTATATATGATATGGCTTTATTATAGTCAAACTATCAAAAGTAACAATTTTTGCTTTATTATAGTCTAAAAGTGGAGCCATTTCTTTTTTGAGTAGGTTCATGTGGGTTCTATGAGGGCCCACCTCCAAGATGAAAGTGGCAAATTACACAAAGTACTGCCAAAACAGTCTATCAGCTCAATTGTCCAAGAGCACCTACCTCCTCCTCCTCCTTAACAACAATCTTGAACTCTTGGTTCTAGAAAGGTCTGCCGATATGCCTTGGTGACCACCATTAAGGACAGTGATGGCACAGTGAATCAGTTGGCTATTTCCAGACTCACTTGATGAAGAACTATGTGAATATTATCAACATACAATGCCAAATCCTGGCAAAAGCATCCCGTATCTGGCTGTTGCTTTTAGATAGTGAAGGAAGAGCTTTTAAGCTGCTCAAATTCCTCCTCCACACAACGACTTTAAGCTGCAAGCTTTGGTTCTTCCATTCCTTACTTAGAGCTTTCCACAATAAAAAAATCTTCCTCTGCAGGAAGAATTCGACTGATTATCCAATAATTTGATTCAAGGTTTAACAAAATTCTTTGCTATTGATGCTTTTGTCCTTTGTTTCCTTGTGCTACATTGGCCTTCTTCTGTCATGTCCCCGTTTTCACAGTAGATGCCCTAACAAAAGAAAATTTTCTTTTCAAAGCCTTCTCAATTTTCTTTCTCCTAAATCAAACTCAGATGAGCAAGAAAGAAAATAACAAACAAATTCAGATATGTGCATATTCAGAAGACTGTCTTATTTGAAGTCAGCAGTTAAACAAAGGTCCCAGTCATCCCACAATGTGCTTTCCAGTCAAACCAAGGAATTTCTTCATATGTTCGGCGATCTGTCAAGGCATGGAATTTGACAAGATAAATTGAGAAATCATGAATTGACAAAACATTAATTTGAATAAGCATTTGATAGTATAGCAAACATTTTAATCACCATCAAATTGTTTATTATTGGGAGACATAATATAATCAGGTCCAAACTGTCAATTATCCTTTGATCTAGTAATACTCTTAAACAAACCTTAACAAGCATTAATTACACTTAGACAAACACGTTTTGTGAAGGGACAATGGTTAGTTTGGAAGAGACGTTTCTTTATGAAGAGAGATGTCCTTGCCAAATGATGTAACCCTATGCCTCTTCTTGAAGGCTATATAGGATGGATCTGTGTTGGTGTAAATAAATATTCATTTTGGATATTATTACACTTACTTAAGTTAACTTAGGATAATGCATCTCTTCGTAGTTTGGATTTGAGACACTTAGGGAAGTGTGCACATAGGGATAGAGCTTGTAGGAGAAATTCCACCTTTTGTGGTCTTATTTTGCTGTTACACTCCACATTCGGTGGGTCATCCACCTCTTGTGGAGTATTATATTATTTCTCCTACCTACACTTGTTTCTCATTGAGCCACATGTCATAATTGTGTGCTCGTACATCCATATGGCCTTGCCTATATAAGCAGGCCTATATTCATTGTATTGGAGAATCCAGTTGATCATTTGCATATTGATGAGAATACAGTTTTATTCTTGTCATTCTATTTTGTTCTCTCTTATTTGTGCTTTCCATTGCCTCTTGATCTTGGCAAAATCCTACATGGTATCAGAGCCATTAGAGTGCCATTGGTTTGCCAATTGAGAGAAAATTGGGTTTTGCATTTTGGAGCTTTCTATTGCAGGTTATTATTGGAGCTTGTTGGGTCAAATCTGAGGTCACCATTGGATTGAGGAGGTTCGAGAAAGTAAGAATCGCCTTTTATTTCGTCCAAATTCGACATCCGAGGCCAAATCTAGAGCCGTTTGAAGGTGGAGGGTGGTGACTTGTCCCGACAGCGATCTGCAATTTTGGAGCATTTTTGGTCAAATCCGTCATCGCCATTGCGCTCAAAAGGCCCAAAAACCCCAAGATCGACTGTCAATTCATCGAAATCGGCCTCCATTACCCCAAGTTGAAAAAATCTCCCCTCCTAGCCCGCCGTACGGACTTGCAGGTACAAGTCTGAAAATTATTTTTTAATTTTCAGAAATTAAAAATAAAAAAAATTAAATATTAAGGGGGGGGGGGCGTTTTTATTGTTTTGTTTTTTTTTGGGGCGAAAAAATAATTTTTTGAGGGGTTTTTGGCCTGCAGGCCACCTGCGTGTATCGCAGGGTACTTGCGGCCCCGCAGGCGTACCTGTGGGTATTGCAGGCCACCTGCGGCCCCGCAAGCATTGCGGGTAACCGCAGGGTACCTGCGGCCCCGCAGTGTACTTGCGGGTCACTGCAGGCTCTGCGGCCGCGCAGTGTACTTGCGGGTGTCCGTAGGCACTGCGGTCCCGCAGTACTGCGGGCCCCTCCACGCATGGGGGGGGTAAATTGATTTTTTAAATTTTTTTAAAGTTTTTTTAAATAAAACTTTTTCAAATAAGTTTTTTAATTAAAAAATAAACTTTTTTTAAAAGTTTTTTTTTAATCTTTAATAAATTTATTAAAGTTTTTTTGATTTCATTTTTTTTCAAAAAAATGACTCGCCTTTTTTGGCATTTTTTTAAAAAAAAATTTTTAATAAAGTTTTTTTTGCATGGGCATAATAATTGTTTTTATTTAGATTTTTAAAATCTTTTAAAAACACAAACATCATTTAATAAGTCAAATTGGGAACACTTTTTTTTCTTGTCACTTCACACCTGTCTTGCAGTGCTTCCAACCGGCAGTCAAAGGGGGGGGTTGATTTGCTCCTTTATATCTCTTGACCACATCCCAATCCGAGACGTCTTTTTCTGCAGTATTCTACAGGGCTTCTTGGTGGCATCATCTTCATGTTTCCAGATTTGCACTATCATGTTGTATGCTCTTGCATGAGCAATGTTGTACTCGCACTATCATAAAGTGCTACACCTCTTTGTATCTTGTCATTGTTGACATATTTAATGTAATCCTCTTGTATACATAGATTAGGAATATCTTGTGAGACTTGGTGCATGGCTCCAGTTGAAACTTAGATTGTACACATTTGTGCATGGCTCCCATGAGACTTGGATTGTACCGGTATTTCTGCTATTTCTGAGTATCCAGATGATGCTCACAGCATGTTGTCTCCATGCCTGATCTTCTTTTTGTTGCAGCGAGTGATTCATCGTCATCGACTTGGTACCTGGTTTTGTCACACTTTGACATTATTTATGCAGCATTGGCTCTCTTTCTTCCTTATGGGGAGGTATTTTGGTCATCATCATTGGACCATCTTTGCAGGAGATTCGACATTGAGGGGGGGCTTCATGGTCTCTTCTTCTCTCTTATGGGGGGGACATAGTTTGTTCTTCTCATTCATCATTGAGAGCATTGTGTGCTTTCATCATCTCTCTTTTGGGGGAGGGTTTTTTCCCATTGGGTTTTTCTCTCTTTCCCCGCTTTATGGGAGATTGCATTTGCATATTGTACATGGGTACCTAACATGGCCTCGTAGCTGGGACTCATCTTGCATTGCTTAGTTGCATTGTTGACTTGAGTCTTCATTTCCCTAAGTTGCACTTAAGGGGGGGTGTTGGTGTAAATAAATATTCATTTTGGATATTATTACACTTACTTAAGTTAACTTAGGATAATGCATCTCTTCGTAGTTTGCATTTGAGACACTTAGGGAAGTGTACACATAGGGATAGAGCTTGTAGGAGAAATTCCACCTTTTGTGGTCTTATTTTGCTGTTACACTCTACATTCGGTGGGTCATCCACCTCTTGTGGAATATTATATTATTTCTCCTATCTACCCCTAGTATTTCTTACCTACCCTTGTTTCTCATTGAGCTACATGTCATAATTGTGTGCTCATACATCCATATGGCCTTGCCTATATAAGCAGGCCTATATTCATTGTATTGGAGAATCCAGTTGATCATTTGCATATTGATGAGAATACAGTTTTGTTCTTGTCATTCTATTTTGTTCTCTCTTATTTGTGCTTTCCATTGCCTCTTGATCTTGGCAAAATCCTACAATCTGCATTTGGGTAGAAGGGATATATCGTCGAAGGCATTAAGAATCTGATTTATTTTAAGACAAATTCTTAGGCAGTGCGTCTGATCTCTATAGTGTGGTTTGGACTTTCTGTGCAAATCATTAAGTGCTGTGACAATGTTGTTTATCTGTTTCTGCATATCAATGTCTATATAACTATTTCTGCATCTTTATGATTAATCATGTACTGTTGATATATATATATATATGTACACACACGCAACACATATATATGTGTGTGTATATGTGTGTATATATATATGTATATATATATATGTGTGTGTGTATATACGTATGTACACATATACATGGATACGTATGTATGTACACATATACATATATATATGTATGCATGTCATCGTAAATGTAAATCAGACTAATATACTCTGCAGATTACTTCATATAAAATATATATTTCCATATATTCTGAGTGTTTCCAGCCATGGTAGAGGGAGAGGGAATTACAAGTAGGGGAACAATGTTGGGGTTATCATCTAGTTATGCGACCTCATGGTATATCATGTAGGTACTGCCTTTGGGCCTAGAAAGGATAGACTTCAGGGCACCATATTGTGAGTGCCCCTCATACTTCCTATCATGGTGAATGAATGTAATAGGAAAGCTCAAACATGAGAAGCAGGACAGGGGTGGCTAGATTGAGGGGAACGGTTATAGGACACCTCACTAGGTATTCCACCTCATATGGATCGCATGGGCCACATGAGGCCAAGGTGGATAAAGTCTGCCCTTTGGCCTAGGGTAGAGGGTCTCTAGGGCACCCTATCGAGTCGCCCTACCTAACCCTTCTATAATTGAGCCTTCTCAAATATGATTTAAGCAATCTTATGATTAGATCCATACTTCAATATATATATTTGTAACTTTCTAATTAATAGATCATATTTTATGAATTATGACTATGAGTATTTCCTAACTTATTTGCAGGGGTTCAATCAAAGTGAAAAGTATCTCTAAACCCTACCTTGTTTCAATTAATAATTAGGGCAAATTTGGGTATTTATAATTTGGGGAAATTACATTTTCCCCCAAATTTAACAGAATTTAAAGTCTACATATCCTGAATGCAGAATGTGTGTCTCGGTGTCTTGTCCGACATTGCTCCAGGTAGGGAGAATCTCTAACAGACCAATCTTGTTCTGTTCTTCAAGTGCCAAACCCTGCAACTTTAAATTTACAGAACTTGTGACTTATGCTGCATATAAAATCTGTGAGCTGTGTGGGAATGAAAGCACATGGAGTGCTTCAAAATAGCCTTTGAATAAGTTCCAAGTAGGCTGCATGCCCCATTGCATGTGCATGCACCTAACAAAATTTGGGAAAGACAATGGCCTATATGAGATGTCTCCACCTTCAAAATTTGTGCTATATCTCACTCTTTTCGGTCTTCACTAATCTTTGCTGAGGGAAAGCCAGACTGAAGAGCTTACTGATTGCCCAATCATTCAATTCATTGCTTATTTTCACAGAAAATTTCATTTGTTATATCTCATCATTTGCTAAGAAGTCTGCCACCCAGTTGCATTCTCTATAACAATGGTCATATAAAATTGCTTCAAAGTTCCTACCAACAACAACAATTTCTTCTAAAATGCTATAAAACTTCCAATTGTTCATAGATTTCTTAATACAGTTTTGAATTTTCTCTTGGGAGACCCCCTCTACTTCTAGAAATTTACATCCCACAGAAACTGCCATTTTTAGACCTTATAACAAAGCCAAAGCTTCCACTTGATTATTTATTTTATAATTGAGTAAAAGGGATATGCCTCTCAAGAAAGATCCTTGGGAGGAATGTACTACTACCACAACACCAGCATCAGCTGCACCAGGATTACTCCTTGAAGCTCCATCAAAATCCAGGTTGATAAAACCTGCTTTTGGTGGTTTCCAAGTAACATTATGCTCAAGATCATTCTCAATTACTCTATCAACAAGGAACTTGTTGAAGAATTTGTTGTGTATACTGCATAGCATTATTAGCATGTACGGACTCTCTCACAATTTTAAGCTCATTGAGATTTGCCTTCAGATTTGTATGCTTAATGATATAGCTTCTCCTTGAGATAGTTTTACTACCTGTAAGTGAGCATACGGCCCATTCAAAACTCTTCTTGATGTGATATCAATCGAAAATCTCATCTAACATATATTAGGTAGAAATCCTCTTTTTCTATTGTGTTTGTGGTTATACCAATTTTGTTCTATATAACTCTGAACCTGTGTATGTTTGTCAGAAGAAAGTCAATGAAAATGAATTATTCTACCTTTCACACAAATCTCATTCTACTTTCTGCTCTCTTGAACTGATCCATCTCCTGATTTACTGCCAGTTGTCTTCATGGCTTTCTCCTCACTACCCAAGCATGTTGATTTTATTGTAGCTGTGGTCGGAATCCACAAGCTGACATTGATATCACAAAGGTTGTGATTATTTTTATATTATTATTGTGAGATAATATAATAATATTATTATGTGATAATATAATTATAATGTATAATTATTATATTATATGATAATACAATAACTATTATATTATATTAATAATATATTAATTGGTGCCACTTGGAAGAGTGGCGACCCTTGGTATAAAGACACCTCTCACATATACATAATGAGATGTGTGATCTCATTCAATATATAGAATAAAAAATAACAACAATATGCAGATCAATATAAAATACTCAATGCTCGGGGGAGACGAATATATCGTCTATGGTTGGGAGGGCAATATGAGTTATTGCCCGTGGATAATCGAGCATACCAGTAAAAATAATATGGTATCAGAGCGGGTTCCCTACCAGCCTGTGAGGATTCACGAATAAACGGAAGTACAAATTCACAAAGCAGAAGGAATAAATTCCCCACTCTTGAAGTGATTGATCAACTTCGTGAAGTCTCTGAGAGAGACGAAGTTGTAGAAGAGATAGCCGTATACACAGATATATACATGACAGCAATAATATCCTCGATTCCTCTAGCATGATCATCATCGATAATTGCATGCAGTGTGGGATCAGCAGATATTGATACCATTCGTTAATTGGATACACAGTCTTCATATCTGACAAGGATGAACAATTACGGAGGATTTGATAATAAACTTAAATTTGATCATTTCATTTGATCAAATTAAATCGATTTGCCTTACATCTGTGATTTCATCTTCTGATTATTAGCAAGTTGTTTGACAGTGATTTCGATCCAAATTAGGCATCAAATTCATCTTTGCATTTTGATCATCAGCAATTTTTCTTTGTCCAGCAATTCAGTTATTAATTCAAGCTCTTGATAGGGATCGATTTGAGTGTGGAGTAATTTTGAATTGATACAGTGACCAGTCTGTGAAGTGCAATCTTGATTGTAGCAATCACTAAATGCATTATTGGCGATAATCTCCACTCGATCAGCCTTGCATCCAAATTGAGGCCATTGGACGATAGTGACCAGCAAACTTGATTTTGATATCAAATCCACCCCATATTCTGTCAACCAAATCACTCTGTCAGCAGTGAGTTTGTTCATTTTGGGTGGCTAATTTATCACTTTTTGCTATCAGCAAACCATAGCAAGTTCATTTGAGGCTGACTTCATAAGTTCTAAGCTAGCGATTTTTGACACAACAGTGGAAGCGATTCCAAATTTTTTTTGATAGCAATTTGAATTTAAATGAGAGATACAGTCAACAACTTTGATAGCGACTTGACTTGAAGTTGATCAACAAATCAAAATTGGAGACAGGGTTATTGTTTAGCAATAGGACAATTTGATCCATTCATTTGATTATTGGTCTGTTTTGAGACATTTTCAGGTGCAAGATGCTTGGAATAAGGAAAAACCCTTATCAAGGAAGAAATAATCAGGAGCATAGATTCTCAATCAAGGAATGTGGATAATTATAGGAGAGAAGGGTGTAACCCACATTCAAGGGTAAGCAGAGACCCAGAAGAACAAATCACGGATCGACATTTCTGAAAACGTACAAGGCAAACCCACAGTTCGTATCCAAGGAAGCACAAAGGTTTAGGATCATATAGCCTACCAACAGCATTGTGGGATGCAAGCAACTTGTTGATAATCTGAAACAATATGTTCCAGCACATATCCTCTATGACCTGCACCTGCGTTATTCATGGTGGGGATCAGTTGCGTTTGGTGTTTTTTATCTACAAATGGCTGCTCATGTATGTGACCAGCACACATCTATCACTTGCAGGCGTATTTGCATGTCAGTTGGCACAATCGTTGACCTCCTTGTACCTTTGGCTGGTGGTCTGACCACCTTCATTGTTTGCACTGTGTATTACTTATTTCATAGCTCTCATATTGTGGCAGTCTTAATTAGTGATTGGGTCCTACTCAATTGCTTGAGTCCTTTCTTTTGTTCAGCGTTGCATCGTGAATTTTTGCGGATTGAGAGGTGTGGACCTGCGTATCTAGCACTTGGATACTTGTTCGATGCATTGAAGCTTGCAGTCATGGAACTAAGTTGGTGGCATATAATTGGAGATGGTTCTTCAAAGAGGAGAAATTAATATTCAGAGGGAGTCTGACAAACTTATAGAAGCAACCTTGGACGAGAAGGTCAGGAGGTTGATGTTAGTACTTGGAGCTTCAAAGGGAGCAGCTAGAGGATTTGCTTTATTCCAAGATAGGTGGATATTTGGTGAGCCCGAGGTTCACCAAGAGTGATGCAGATTCCAACCTTGTATTTCATGATAGAACAAAGCATGTGGAGATCATATATCACCATATTAGAGATATGGTGCAAAGGGATACTATTCAGTTAAGGTGTATTAGCTCTGATGATTAGATGGTTGATATTCTCACCAAGCCTCTTGCCAAAGTGAAGTTTGTGCATTTTCGAGACAAAGCTTGGAGTGGTGGAGAATGAAGCCCTAGTTGAGATTGAGTCTTAGTATCATTGATATATATTTACATTTTATACTTACGCATTCTTCTCTTTGAGAAAGACGTTTAAATTTTAAACTTTTGTTAATGCATTTCTCTTTGAGAGAGACTTGAAGTGTAAGCCCTTTCTCCACCCTCTGATATGGTTCATGGTGGATGTCATGTGTGTGATGCCATGGCAACACCACGTGAGAGAGTCTGTGGTGGTTTTCTTGTAGTTGTGTGTTTACCCTCTGGATGAGCCATGGTGAATATCATTGTGAGGTGACGATCTTGTTAATTTTAACACTTTCAGATTGATATAAAAGCAGAATTTATATTTAGTTTCTAATTAATTTGATTAACTGAAAGAAGTTGGAATTAGTGACAACATAGAAATGAACAAATTTAGAACAAGACACAGTTACCTTGGGAAAACCTCCTAGGAGGAAAAACCCAGCCAGAAAAGATCCTCAGATCTGATTATGGATTATAGTTATGCAATCATTACAACACTTATCTCAAGTTTCAGATGTTGCAATCACAAGAAGTATGGCTGATCAAGGTAGCTGCCTTCAAGATTAGCTTGCTGTCACATGAGTGATGGCTGCTGCCATTTTGCTGCTCCTTTAACCTACATTGCAGACCTTCAAGGAATTTGCTGTGTATTCACCGAGTTCGCTGACTCCTAATGAATTTCGCACCTCAACCGGCTGATGTAAATTGCTGATGTGGCAGAGGTAATTGCTGTAGGTGCAGATGCAATATATCTCCCTGAAGTTCGCATTAACTAGGCATGTGAATTTTGCATGAATGAAAACTGAATGAATGATTTGTGATGTGAGGTTTATACTTATTTATATGAGGAGCAATACTCCTAAACATGTCGGCTTGCCTTATAAAGTAGAACCTTTTAATTTATTTAATGTGAAATGTATTGGAATAGGGTTGGCCCTATCATGATGGCATGTTAGGCTTGAATGTAGCGTGGAGATGTTTAGGAGATGCCGAGAGGTATAGGGCCCAACCCTATATGTTGGAGAAGGGGCTGGCCCCCTTAGGCGGATTCCAATGTTGCCCAAGGCAATTGGAATCCGCCATCCCTAATTACAACCAACACTCCCTCTTAATTAGGGAAGAGAGACATAACCATAATCTTCCATCTTGCACACAAGCAAAGTATGGATTACATAATCAGAATTTAATCTTCCAGCTCGCACACAAGCATAGACTGGATCCACCTTACATTGCTCGCAGAGGGTGGAGAGGATCTTTTCTACCATCTTACATTGCCTGCAGAGGATGGTTAACAATTACACTTCTCCTTGAGAAGATTACAATACCATCTTACATTGCCCGCAGAGGATGGTTAATAATTACACTTCTCCCTGAGAAGATTACAATACCACCTTACATTGCCTGCAGAGGGTGGTTTGATACAACACAATGTATCACTGAGGTTGCGACTCCCTCTCAATCAGGGTTTCATTTTCCACAACACCGAGTCTGTCCCTGAAGTACACAAACTTCACTTTGGACAGAGGCTTGGTGAGAATATCTGCAACCTGCTCATCAGTGCTGACATACTTCAGCTGAATGGCGCCTCTTTGCACCATATCCTGAATGAAATGATAACGAGTTTCCACATGTTTTGACCTATCATGAAACACTGGATTGATAGACATTTTGATACAACTTTGATTATCACAATGAATAACTGTAGGATCCCAAGGCTGACCAAACAGCCCAGCAAGAAGCTTGCGAAGCCATACTGCTTCCCTAGAAGCTACACTTGCTGCAATATATTCAGCTTCAGCAGTACTTAGTGCCACTGAGGATTGTTTTCTGCAAGCCCAAGAGATCACTACGGATCTTAAGCTGAAGCAAATGCCGGAAGTGCTTTTCCTGTCTTTGACGCTTCCAGCCCAATCTGCATCTGAATAACCTTCCAAGGTTATTGAAGTGTTAAGTGGATACTTCAGCCCATAACCAACTGTGCCTCTCAAGTATCTTGGAATGTGCTTGGCTGTAACAAGATGAACATGTTTGGGCATGCTCATAAACTGACCGAGAGCATTCACTGCAAAACATATGTTTGGTCTAGTGTTAACTAGATACATGAGTGATCCAATCAACTGCCTGTACTCTGATGGATCTGCAAAATCAGAGTTAGCTGTAGAAACACTTAACTTCTTTAAGTTAGATTCCATGGGAGTAGACATAGGTTTACAATCCATCATTCTAAATCTTTTCAAGATATCAATAGTGTACTTTCCTTGACTTAGAAAAATTTCGTTAGATCTTTGCCATACTTCTAGACCTAGAAAATAGTGCATTAGACCTATAAGTCTTTCATTTCAAATTCTGAAGCTAGTGCTTTCTTACATCTAATGATAAGTTCATCTTTACCAGTAAGAAATAAATCATCCACATACAGAACTAGAATTAGCATTTCTTTATTGGATAACTTAAAGTAGATGTTAGAGTCAGCATCATTTTTACAAAAACCTATACTTAACAAGTATTTATCAATTCTTTTATACCAAGCACAAGGAGCCTGTTTGAGGCCATATAGAGCTTTCTTCAACCTGCACACATGAGTTATTCTATCCTGAATCTCATAACCCTCAGGTTGTTCAATATAGACCTCTTCCTCAATGACACCATTAAGGAAGGCAGTCTTAACATCCATCTGATGTAGCTTCCAACCTTTAACAGCAACAATAGCTATTATAGTTCTAATAGAAGTATATCTAGCAATAGGAGCAAATGTTTCTTCATAGTCTATTCCTTCCTTTTGAGAAAAACCACGAGCTACAAATCTAGCCTTATACTTTTCAATACTACCATCAGCATTATGTTTAATTTTAAATAACCATTTAGAGGAAACAACAAATTTACCTTTGGGTCTGGGCACAATATCCCAAACATCATTCTTGATGATTGATTGATACTCTTCATCCATAGCAAGCTTCCAGGCATGATGGTTCAAGGCTTCTTCAACATTGCAAGGTTCAGATTCAATGAGATTGTTCATCAATGCAACGTAGTTGGAGAATACTTGAGGTCTCTTGATTTCAGGGAAGGTGCCAGTGGGAGCAACAAATCTTTCGGCTTCTTGAATGGTGTTTCTTACCCAAAGTGGCCTCTTTTTGGTAACAACAATGTCACTAGGAATGTCAGTGGGATTCATGGGCTCTGGTGGACCATCATGTTCTTCTTGAGGTGGAGGTTCAACAGGCTCCCTCTGAATCTCAGGGTTAGTATCAACATTCATGTCTTGATTGTCATTAGCTTCATCAATAACAGAAGAACCTTTTGATTATTTAAAAGCAATATCTTCTTCAAAAGTAACATCCCTACTTACCTCAACATACCTTTGACCAGGGATGTATATGAAGGATAATCTCAGTTACAAATAATATAATGCAAAAAGTGGTGATGGGTACTATTTTTGGACAATCCAAGATTAAAAAAAAGCAAAGGAAGAAGCAAAGCAAGACCCCAGAGGTTAAGGACTCTGTTAAGGGTAGAAACAAGAAGCCCAGAGGTGTATGGATGGACTTGCTTGATGCTCTGACTAAGAATTGGAACCTAATCCAAAGAAACGGGAATCGCCATGAATCGCCTAATCTCGGCGAGTTTGAGTCCGAGTCATGCTCGTCGAGTCTCTGGGACTCGGACTTGGACTTGTTCGAGTCTGGCGAGCAAAGTCGACAGACTCGCTGAGTTGGCGAGTTTGGCTCAAACTCGCCAAACTCGGCGAGTCCCGAGCCCCAAACTCGGCTACTGCCTGGGTCCAGTAAAATGACAAAAAAAAACATTTTAAAAAGTTGAATGGTCTTGGCTTTGTTCACTACAACCTCCACCTGAGAATGAGAAAAATTAGGGTTACAACATGTTAGCTAATAGAAAAATAACACCCAACACCTTTATTAAATAATAAGTTTTTTTGGCCTCACGGGGCGTTGCCCATTGACCCCGCAAGGGGTGCTGCCCCCAAACCCCCGTCGAAAAATATGGGGGGAAACTGCATCGATAGAAGTAGGGAAAATTTAACCTCCGAGTCTGACACTGATTGGATCGACCAGGTAGATATAGAGGCCGAGACTGTAGCCATGGCAGAGGAGGAGCGGAGAGCACGAGCATAGACAGGAGATTCAGAGGAAGATAGTGACATGGATGTTCTTGATGTTGGTGAGCATGGCATGGTGTCACGGGGAGCGGCTATGGCTATCGAATCATCTAGGACCTACCTTAGACGCCTATGTAGGGGGCCGGGGCCGGAGGGTGTTGCCGTGCAGGCTCCTCTGAGCCATAGGCTTGTAGTTGTATTTACCTTTGGTATTTGTATGAAACATTTGATGATGATCATATGATGACATGGATTTTTTATTCCATGAGTTTTGTAATATTGTATACATTTGACAATATTTATATATCTATGTTTGTTATTTCCTTCAGCTACAATTTGCGTTTATGCTTATGTGATTGATGCATACTTGTGTATGTAATCAAACGAGCCGAGTTTGATGATGTTATTGTGTCTTTAAGGTGTATTCAATAAAGGGTGCCTGAAACAAGTTTTAAATCTTTAAAAATCTCTAAATTTCTAGAGTTTTTCTTTTTCCGGAGTCTGGAGCCGAGTTTGATGCCGAGTCCGATTCGGCCTTGCCGAGTCCGAGTCCCGTTTCTTTGGTATATCCTGAAAGCCTTGGAGGATTCACTGTATCCGATTAGCATGCCTTTCTCTCTAGAGGGTTCCAACTTGGTTCGCTTTTCCTTGGGCACGTGAACATAAATGGGACTTCCAAAGATTCTGAGGTGACTGATGTTTGGTTTGGATCCTGTGAAGGCTTCTTCAGGGGTCATGTTCTTTAGAACACGGTGTGGACATCTATTCTGGATATATACTGCTGTTCTAGAAGCCTCATCCCATAGGAAGGTCTGCAAATCTTGATCATGAATCATAGCCTTTGTAGCTTCAACAATAGTTCTATTCTTCCTTTCAGCAACTCCGTTTTGTTGAGGATTGTATGGAATACAAAACTCCCTCTTAATTCCTGACTCAACACAAAAACCATAAAAGCTACCGGAGGTGTACTCACCTCCATTGTCAGATCTTAAACATTTAATTCTTTTACCAGAGGAGTTTTCAGTTAATGCTTTAAACTCTTTAAATTTACTTAAGACTTCATCAGATTCTTTAGCTTTCTAGAAGTAGATCTAAGTTTTCCTAGAGAAATCATCTATGAAGATTACGTAATGAAGAAATCCACTAGGAGATGCTATAGACATAGGACCACATAAATCAGAGTGAACAAGTTCTAGTTTATCTTTAGCTCTATTTTCCCTTTTATGAAAGGGACTTTTAACATTTTTACCTATAGCACAACCTTTGCAAATTTTATCATGAATTTGACTAAGTTTAGGCATACCTTTGACTAACTTTTCAAGAGAGGGAAGTGCTTGATAGTGTAAGTGTCCAAGTCTTCTATGCCACAACTCACACGATTCAGGAGCCTCATTAATGAGGGCTTCAACAGGGTTAGTAGAGAGGTTATAAAGACTATCATATCTATTACCAATTACACGAGCAGATTTAAAACTAAATTTCTTAGGCCAAGCAAGCACTTTTCCCTCAGAAAATGCAATTTGATAACTTTTATCTTCTAGAGCAGAAATGGAAATTAAGTTTCTTTTAATTCCAGGAACAAACAAGACGTCACTAAGATGCAGTGAAATACCAGTTTAAATTTAAAGTAGTGCCAGAACCTCTTACCGAATAACAAGCATCATCACCAATTAACACGTGAAGGTTGTTATTCTTTTCTACTAAGTCTGAAAGATGATCATGGTAGCCTGTGATGTGTTTGGAAGCACCACTGTCAATCAGCCATGTATTACTATCTGTAGGAATGCTGCTAAATGGAGCAGAGATGAATAAGAAGTCATCGTTTTGTTCTGAGACTTCATTTAGGTTGGCTTCTCTTTGAGTAGGGTTATTTTGACATTCTTTAGCATAGTGACCAAACTTGTCACATCTGAAACATCGAACATGCTTGATATCTCTTGATTTCTTCCAAGAGTGCTGGGAACTAGATGGTCTGAATTCCCTATTTCTCTTTGAATAAGGCTTCTTCCAATTTCCACCTTTTTTGCATTGGGCTGCATGCAAGTGTTGATCATCTACATGAGGACTTTTGGTTTGCCCTCTTGTGATGAGGCGAGACTCTTCTTGGATGCAATCATTCTTAAGGCGATCAAGGGTAGGTAACTCAGTTCTACCACTTATGGTTTGAATAAATGACTCCCATGAGTGTGGTAAATCATTTAGGGCAATCATGACAAGGTCCTTATCTTCCATGTTATGACCAATTGTACCTAGCTGATTCTTTAGTTCTAAAATTATCATAAAATAGGAAACAGCAGAATCTTCTTTTGACATTTTGATACTAAGTAGTTGTTGTCTTAAGGTAATTGCCCTACTGATTTTGTTAATTTCATATGTACCTTGTAGATGACTAGATATTTCCCTTGCAGAAGTAAATGAGGCAATGGAGGTGACAAGGTGGTCCTTAACTGAATCAATGATGAGCTTTCTGTCCTTGACAACATCCTTCTTGAATTGTTTTAGCTCAGCAGCATCTGTAGGTTTAGTTAGCGCTTTCGCTTCTATGAAGTGGAGAAGATCTTCTTCTTCTAGACCCAACATGATTCGAACCTTCCATGCAGCAAAATTGATATTTCCATCAAGTCCATCTTCAACTTTCAGCCCCATTGACCTGACCTGCAAATGAGACAACAATCTGGAAATAAAGGAGTGCTAAATTCTGAAATCTGAAAGTTGATCTAGCCTATAGCTCTGATACCATGTTAATTTTAACACTTTCAGATTGATATAAAAGCAGAATTTATATTTAGTTTCTAATTAATCTGATTAATTGAAAGAAGTTGGAATTAGTGACAACATAGAAATGAACAAATTTCGAACAAGACACAGTTACCTTGGGAAAACCTCCTAGGAGGAAAAACCCAGACAGAAAAGATCCTCAGATCTGATTATGGATTATAGTTATGCAATCATTACAACACTTATCTCAAGTTTCAGATGTTGCAATCACAAGAAGTATGGCTGATCGAGGTAGCTGCCTTCAAGATTAGCTTGCTGTCACATGAGTGATGGCTGCTGCCATTTTGCTGCTCCTTTAACCTAGATTGCAGACCTTCAAGTAATTTGCTGTGTATTCACTGAGTTCGCTGACTCCTAATGAATTTCACACCTCAGCCGGCTGATGTAAATTGCTGATGTGGCAGAGGTAATTGCTGTAGGTGCAGATGCAATATATCTCCCTGAAGTTCGCATTAACCAGGGATGTGAATTTTGCATGAATGAAAACTGAATGAATGATTTGTGATGTGAGGTTTATACTTATTTATATGAGGAGCAATATTCCTAAACATGTCGGCTTACCTTATAAATTAAAACCTTTTAATTTATTTAATACGAAATGTATTGGAATAGGGTTGGCCCTATCATGATGGCGTGTTAGGCTTGAATGTAGTGTGGAGATGTTTAGGAGATGCTGAGAGGTATAGGGCCCAGCCCTATACGTTGGAGAAGGGGCTGGCCCCCTTAGGCGGATTCCAATGTTGCCCAAGGCAATTGGAATCCGCCATCCCTAATTACAACCAATAGATCTCACAATGATAAACACTTGTACATCTTACCATCATTGTGAGGTGACGATCTCACAATAATGGTTGATATCTCGTGAGGTGATATCTATGGATAAGCCATAATGGTTGATATTACATGAGATATCTATGGTGGATATCACGTGAGGTGATATCCGTGGATAAGCCATAATGGTGGATATCGCATGAGATGATGTCTATGGATAAGCCATGATGTTTGTTATCACCATGAGGAGATACCTATTCGTTCACCATCCATGGGAGTAGCCATGGTAGTTGTGTTCATTTGCATTTCCACACATGGGTGTAGCCATGATGGATGCACCCTCTGGATGTAGCCATGGTGGATGTCACTATGTGACTCATAGAAATTAAGAAGGATTCCTCTCTAGCTAAGAGGGAGTGTTGATTTTATTGTAGTTGTGGTCGGAATCCACAAGCTGACATTGATATCACAAAGGTTGTGATTATATTTATATTATTATTGTGAGATAATATAATTATATTATTATGTGATAATATAATTATATTATAATTATAATGTATAATTATTATATTATATGATAATACAATAATTATTATATTATATTAATAATATATTAATTGGTGCCACTTGGAAGAGTGGCGACCCTTGGTATAAAGACACCTCTCACATATACATAATGAGATGTGTGATCTCATTCAATATATAGAATAAAAAATAACAACAATATGCAGATCAATATAAAATACTTAGTGCTCGGGGGAGACGAATATATCGTCTATGGTTGGGAGGGCAATATGAGTTATGCCTGTGGATAATCAAGCATACCAGTAAAAATAACAAAGCATTCTTCAAAGCGGCAGCTGCTCAAAACCCCCATGTTTTGTTAGTGTGTGGAATAATATCCAGTCCCTGAAATGCTTTATACTTTCAGTCTGGTGGAACTGGAAAGTCTTGATCTTTGTTGACATTCTTATGATTCCTATGGCTATTTCATTACATTTTTTCCACTTATCTGCAGAAAAAGACCAATTTTCACTGACCATAATGGTTCATCAGCAAAGCTGGTCTTTTCTTGATACAAGGTACTCTGATTGTCAGTCTAATGGTTGATTTACCTAGTAGGATCCTAATTCTCGTCTGGGTCTGAGTTCTGATTTTATCAAGCAGATCCTAAGAATCTGCTATAGCACAACCAAGGAATACTTCACAGCTTTGGAATTAATCATTCATTCTGGAATTTTGGGCTGCATAAGAATCTGCATAAATATAGATCCAAAGTAGCTTTTGTAAGAACAAATTTTAATAGAATTAGATGTTTTAGTTGGGATCGACCATTTGATAATGAGAAAATTCCATGTAGATTCCAGATATGTCATCTCGATCACTTGCTTACACAAGCATGCCTCTCCTATGTACCAATGAACTTTGGTTCCAAAAGATCCATCAACTGCTGATAAATCTGACGTTCACCAAGCAAGTAAAAAGCAAACTAAACAATCAGATTTGACATCTTCAGGACAAAAAAAGGAAGCTTACATGTCAAGAAAAAGATACGAGCATATCCAATTTAAAATGGAAAAGCCTACACCTACAGAACTAAGACAACCAAGGATCCGCATATAAACCTGTTTCTGTTCCTTTTCAATTTCTTGCTTCTGTGGCTTTGGAAAACACACAAGATCAAGACCAGCCTTTTGGTTGCAGAAAAAACAGAAGCAAGAAATTGAAAAGGAACAGAAACAGGTTTATATGCGGATCCTTGGTTGTCTTAGTTCTGTAGGTGTAGGCTTTTCCATTTTAAAATGGATATGCTCGTATCTTTTGGTTGCACATCCATTTTGGTTGCAGAAAAAACAGAAGATAAGCACTTCAATAATAGAGAAAGATTCTTTTGGAAAACACACAAGATCAAGACCAGCCTTTTGGTTGCAGAAAAAACAGAAGATAAGCACTTCAATAATAGAGAAAGATTCTTTTGGAAAACACACAAGATCAAGACCAGCCTTTTGGTTGCAGAAAAAACAGAAGCAAGAAATTGAAAAGGAACAGAAATAGGTTTATATGCGGATCCTTGGTTGTCTTAGTTCTGTAGGTGTAGGCTTTTCCATTTTAAAATGGATATGCTCGTATCTTTTGGTTGCACATCCATTTTGGTTGCAGAAAAAACAGAAGATAAGCACTTCAATAATAGAGAAAGATTCTTTTGGAAAACACACAAGATCAAGACCAGCCTTTTGGTTGCAGAAAAAACAGAAGATAAGCACTTCAATAATAGAGAAAGATTCATTATAAGCTCTGGGAGATTGGAATAAGAATGTATCTGCTAAAGTATCTGCAAAGGGCAAACATAAAACTAACAGAAAACCATCTAAATACCTCAGATTCTGGAACTGTTCATCATCTAGGATAGAAAAAAATAAACATATGGCACATTTTAAAGTTGGAAATCCCCCTGAAGGCTCTGCTGACTTAGTGCTCATCTTGCTAGAGGACATCATCCCAACAGACTCAGCAAAGACAGATTTCATTACCAGTTGAAGTCTTGCCACAATAACACAATCATGGCAATCAAGAGGTTTGGGAGCTGCAAGTTAGAATGTTATACTCAGGTATTTAGTAAAAAATGGTAAAACGGATCTGATTTTCCAAAAAAAAAAGAACCAAAGAGAGTATGCAAGATATTCAGGGATCTCTGCTTAGTTTACTGGGAAGAATATAAGCGCACTTTGTCCAGATGTCAATGATAGATTGGGAGGGCTTTCAACATTTCAGGATCCAAGAAAGTTCCAATGATTGTCTTCTCAAAAGCATTCATGAGGAATTGAAATCCATGGAGTGGAATCTAATCTTCTGTACCTTGATTATTTAAATCCCTCCTTACAATATGCAATGCGAGACTGTGATGTCTATCCTTTATGTATGACTTTAGCAACCAACAAGATCTTTTTCCAGTAATCAGGGGAAATTTCATCCCATAGAAAGTGTCAATGGGAAGCAAGGAGGCTTGCATTATAAACTCATTTAGGGGACAATTTACAATTTTTTTTTGGATAGATGCAACCTTATAGATTTGGATTTTCTGGATGATGACTTTACATGGCACTAAATAAGGGAAGAATTTTAATATTAGGCTGAAACGTTGAATAACTTTACCAAAATATGTGCTGGAAGTTGTGGGGTCATATTGTTACAAAATAATGGTTAGCAGCATCAATACCCAAAATATATAGAAGTAATATGATCTTCAAAATCATATTTAAAACAATGGCAATGAGGGTACAGCCATTTTTGCCAAGGATCATCTCTTCATCTAGTTGACATTTTTGAAAGGGCAACAAATCACCAGCAACATATATGTGGTTTAAGGGATCATCCTCGCTCTTGGTAATCATTACTGCGCTGTTTCATATGACTGCCCCTGCTCTTAAACTCAAGTTGTATGCAGCTTGGACTCGCAGAGTTACTCCTTTGATGACGATGAGGTAAAGGAGAGACTCATGAAAGCTCTTGGGAAGGTCTACAACATTGAGGATGGATTGAGACTTTGGAAGCAATGGTTTCAATATGTCAATCTTCTGGGTTTACATTCAACAAACTAGAGGCTAGGGTGGATGTTGCTACTCTTGCTCAAAAACACCTAATTTTATGGGAGGCATGGTATGGGAAGGATACATAAGAGTTGAGGCAGCTTGCCTTTTGCTACCACTCACAGATTTCTAGTTTCTTTGTTGCAAAGAAGAATTGGTCTGCCTACAGCTTCATCCACTTGGTGATTTTAGAATAAGCTTACATCTAGATGATTGGAAAAGTTAATTGCAGTTCATGGAATCTTGTGACTTCAGGGTTGACATACATTGACCATCAACAAAGTCAGCCACATGTTGGGATGTTGATCCTAAAGATGCTAGATAGATTGACAAGGAGTAGGTGTAGTAGGGATTGGTTGGGGTCCATTGCATATCACAATTTGATATATAGAGTGACTCAGCATCAGAGGACTCTTTGATGTTGATATTCCAAATGAGGCATAGTTTTACTTGATACTATATTTTTATTTTTTATAGCTAGAAATTAGAATCTTATACCTATTCAGTATTCTTATTTTTCTGCTTTTTGTCATTGACTCATTTATAATTTTTGGGCCTTTGTGCTTTTTGTTATTGAATCTCAAAACAGTGAACTAAGAAATCAGAAATTTCTATTTTTAGGCGCTGACCTTTCAGGCCCATAGCTTATATTCCATTCCATTGTTTCTCTAATTATATTATGTTTACAATCCATTTAATACCGTTTAGTCATTTATTGGTTAAAAAAATGAACTTTTAATTTGTTATGTGCAATTAGTTCCAGTCCTTTTCATGTCAATTGCAAAACTTTGACAGAGATCTAATATTTTTTTACATCGATAGAGATCTAACAACTGAGAAAGCTGCAGTTATGGAAGTCAAAGTTTGCTTCATGAATCATATTATTAGCTTTCTAGTTTGCATTCCTATGAGCTGCCACTGTTAACAAACCATAGAACTTGACACTCGTGAAGCAGGCCAAGCTTGTATTTTGGTCAATAATGTCATATTCTCTACAGCCAGTTTTTTAGTCATTTAACTGAACACTTAAATTCATCACTTTTATGATGGTGCATCCAGACCAAGATTTTCTGAAGTCAATTATTGATATTGTACTGGTTTTTTTTTGCTTATGCAATGCACATGATTTGTACAGGACAGTACATTTTTAGAAGCTTGTATTGAAAATCACACGAAGTCACATCTTTACATGGATCAAGTGCAATTTGAGCCTGCTCAACCTTGGACTGCAAAGGTTTTGACAGCTGATGACGCCAAAATAGATGTTGATCCTCAAGTTAGGTAATCGTGTATATTAGACACAAGATGTGAGTTCCTGTGACATATAATTAAGTTTAGAGCAATGTTTAGTTTGATAGCTAATAGACAAGTCAATTATATTGTTACCTTCTTTGTTCACGTACAACACAATGTTTTTTTATTTAATATTATAAAGAGTAAAGCTCATTGCTCTTCATTTAGTAAAAAGAAAAAAAATTGAACTTCTTTTCAAGTGCGTTGCTTTTGACTTAAAATTTATTAGAAATGACCTTTGGTTATTTGCATGTGATTCTTAGTCTTCCGATAGTATCTGTTTTTATATGATTATCATGGCCTTCTGATAGCATCTGTTTTAAAATGATCAGGGATATTTTCAAGGCACCAGATCTCATTAGAGCAAATGGGGGAATTCGAAATTATATATATCAGTTGACACAGTCATCTTCTGAGTCGACAGCTGTCAAAGTAGAAGGAAGCAACACCCTTGGTAAGCTTCAAATCACATGGAGAACAAATTTGGGTGAACCTGGGCGCTTGCAGACACAAAATATACTCGGAAATGTAAGAAACTTATTTTATTGATTGAACATCCGACAGGTTGGCATGGACTTATTTGGTTGTAGAGGTTTCATCTTTCATGCAAGAATTAAAAAATATTAAATGATACTCTGGACAGATGAGATTCTTAAATTTTTTGTTAGCTGGTAATTGTTTGGATTCTGGAAGGTATAATCAAATCCATGGTAATTTATGCTTATGACTGACAACAAATTATGATTCTTCATCTCATTGATCTTACGCAGCTTGGCATGTTTTAGATTTTGTATATTCTGATACATTCTCTGTAAACTTGTGATGGCATTTTTACAGTTGAAATCTTGTTTAATGCAGTATGGGTTGAGGAGCCTAAGTAAAGGTAGCTAAACCCAGCAGCACTAATGAAGAACAAGAAAATTCAGAACTCCGTTTCATTCTAAGTTCCAAACTGTCAAAAATCAGTATACAATAACAAACTCTGTATCACAGAGTCCAATTTACTATGCACTAAGAACAGTTGTAATAGACCCAGCGCCTAGCAGTTTTAATATACGATAGCCTTCCGCTAGCATCTGCAGGGACAGCTAGGAGTTGAGCCTTCCTATTATAAAAATAACAGGTCAAAGATTATATATTGTCTGTCAAAATTAATACAACTGCCATCAGGAAACTGCCAGCATGGGAATAATGCCACAAAAAAAAACCTCTGGTGGGTCCCAGCAGGAAAATGGCACATAGCAAGGGAAAGCAGTATAGGAAATGCAACACAAGTTTAATTTTAAATTTAGATGTTCTTTAGACGGCGCCCAGGTATAGAGTTATGTTGGTCCTAAAGGGACAGCTTAGCCGGAAGGGGTTAAAGTGTGTGGGCCTGAGCAAACAATAGGTACAAAGGGGTGCTCAAATTGTTGCATTCCAAAATAAAATAGGAAATCTGACCTGCTATATCACACAATATAGTGTGTGGGACTAATTTAAGATGAATACTAATAGTGTTGAGTGGTCAAGGCATGTGGGCCCACTTAAAAGATTGAATCCAGCCAAGATAAAAGTGTGAATCCCATGTAATTACCAGTTCTAGCAGAAATGACCAACTAGTAAAGAAAAAAATAAAAATTAACGAGTAGAGGAACCTGCAAACACAGAGTTTGAAACAAAAACCAAGATTGATTGAGCAATGTTTTTGGGTGTGTAGGATTGGCATAATGCTTCTAGATCAGATATGCTGGGAAAGAAGTTGTGAGCATGTTTTACAAATAGAGCTATCAGCTAAGTGGTAGTACCACCCTTTTGGAAAGCACACAGTCTGCGACATGCCTCATTACTGAAACAATTACCTCAAAAGATTCCTTCCTTTTCTTTTTCCAGCACTTAGGATGAACTTGATCTTCCACCAAACTCGTTCATCTTTTACTCTTCTTGTTGACTTTTTTGCACCATATACTAACTTCCTCTTAGTTTTTCTTCTCTACCATCTCTTTCCTTTTATAATTGGATCCTCTCACCACCATCCATCCATCCATTTGCACCAAAGGTTATCTTCACCTGCACTCAAATCATCCTTTGTGGAATTCAACCCACCATCATCTGTCCACGTCCATTTCAAATAAGTAACATTATGGAAATCAAAATTTCTTATCACTATCTCCTCATACTCTTCTTCTGTATTCACCACTTTATCAGTATTAATTAAAAACATTGTGGAAATCAGAAATTTTTATCACCCACTCTTCATATGCTTCTTGCATTTCAACAAGTTTATTTGTGCTTTTCTGTATCATATCTGCTATTTTCATCATGTCCTCTAGTGGACCAAGTGCTGCGGCAACTGTGCTCTGCTCTCTATTTCCTTATTCACTAACAATTTCATTCCATCTAAAAGATATGCTCTAGCTGCAATCTCATGCTCTTTACTCACTATTACTTCACCAGGTTCACCTCCAATCAAATCAGTACAACTAATGTTATGAAAATTAAAAAGCTTCATAACCATTTATTCAGAATTCTATCTGAGTTCAATTTACTATGAACTAAATGCTGGCAAATTTCTCATTACCTAACAAATTTGACATCCAATGGGGCTTCGGCCCATAGCTCAAATGGTTGGTAAGGTTGTAGGTCGAAGGTTCAACTCTCGCCAGCTGGGTTTACCCAGCGGTTGGGTTGTTTGAGCTCCCTCAGTCGTCCATTGAGGTATTCTTGCCTCAGCTTGCCACTTCTATACCCCAAAACTCGGCAAAAAGTAAGACCGAGGCAAGGTGTGGTTGTGTTGCTGGGTTATCTCACGATTTCAAAAAAATAAAAATGCCATCCAATGACTGAAGAATCAAAATCCCTACAGAGAAAGAAGCTCAAAATTTATAAGGGGAAAACAAATTGCTTTTGTCTATGCTCCACCTCATGCAGATATACATTTTTTGTATAAGGGGTGGTTGGCCCAAAATAGACGCAGCTCCCAGCAGTTTTAATTCTACAACAGTTGGCATGCAGTACCAGTAATAGGTTGCCGCCAACATCTGTAGGGACTGCTGGGAGTTACACCTGCCAATCTCAGGTCAAAGATGGTATACTGTCTGCCAAGAACGATGTGTCCATCACCAGGAAACCACCAACATGGGAATAATGCCAAGAAAAAAGAAAACTCTGGTGGTTATGAGCAAGAAATCAGTGCTTAGTAAGGGAAAGTCTAATTACCCAAAGATTAGGTGTGGTGTGTTGTAGCTAACGATATAGAAAATGCAATACCTAAGTTTAAATTTAGATGTTCTTTAGATGGCACTCAGGGATGGAGGAGTTATGTGGGTACCAAGGGAATAACTCAGGAGCAAGAATTTTATTCACTTAGGAAGGGGACCGTTGTGTGGTCTACAACAAACAAATGAGTCCAAAGAGGTGCTCGAATTGCTATGCTCCAAAATAAAATAGGAAATTTGTCATGTTAGCTAACAAAGTGTAGTGCGTGGGACTCATTTAGGATAAATTGTAACAATGCTGAGTGGTTAGTTATAATGCCCATAATGATTGGAGAATTCAATTTTGGTAAGGTACATGGGCCCAGCAAAAAGATTGAATCCAATCAATATAAAAGTGTGGGTCCCATGTAATTATCAGCTCCAGCAGAAATGACCAGCTAGGAAAGAAAATAAACAATGTAATTCAACAGAGGAACGTGCAAACACATAGTTAAAAGAAAAACCAAAATTGATGAGCAATGTTTTTTGGGTGTGCAGGATTTCTAGATATCTGGATGCTTCTGCATCATTATTAGATTTATATTTGCAATGCATGAATATAAGAAAAATTCTCTTCTTGTCAGATGTTTCTAGAAAAGTGGCCATTGAGTAAATCCTCTGCATAGGTTAAGTCTTTTTTGAACACTTTTTGAATGAAATTTAGCCTTGTAATGATCATTGTTTGATAATGTTTAATCGTATGCCTTGTTTATTTTGCAGCCTATCTCACACAAGGAGGTTGACATACAGATTGTGGAGTTGCCCCCTCACATCATTTTGAACCGACCATTTTTGGTATCTACTCTGACTCACCATAAATGTCTAGTGCTTTGACTCATTGATTGATATGGATTACAATTAATTAAACTTCTAGCCAAGTAAATATATCTTTGCATTATAGAATGATGTTCTTAATTTTTGCTCAAGTAAGGAGATGTGCACATTATATAAGTCAACACCATAATTTGTAAAATTTTATATCTATCTGGGAACACACCGATTTTCTTTGCTTGTAAAGAGTCTAATATACAAGACATGGAACGCCTCTGACCTAGGAACTCATGGTTGGACATAGGAAGTCCATTTAATTTGATGTGGTATGATAAGTTTGTAAGTTAATATAAGTGAGTTTCCATGTATCATCGTTTATTTGATGGAATATGAGGTGCAATCCACTTCCCTCTTTCTTTATTATAAGATATTATGGGCTGAATTCAGAGGCCCAGGGAAGGACCCTATGATGTATCTTGGTTGAATCCAGAGGCCTGGGGCGAGTATCTGAGGAGAATCCAATTGGGACCCAACAAATAAAAACCCCTAACCCTAACAACTTAGTTTCAATTGAGGATGAGGGGCATGTGTCTGCTACACAGTGCCATTTGCATGGTGCATCTAGTGGGAATGGCACCAGTGCTGCATGTTCTTCTAACTAACCAGCTGTGTGTGTGTGTGTAGTTGCACTAATATTATGTATGTATGTATGAATGCATGTATGAGTTGCACTAATACTATGTAAAAATGTACATATATATGTATGTATGACCGTGTATGTATGTATGCATGCGTAATTGCACTAGTATAAACCATTGTGATTTATCTTAATGTTTGACAATTAAATCGACTATTCAGCTGTTTTGTAAGTATGTTTATGTGTATGTGTATGTATGTATGTATGTCTGTCTGTCTGTCTGTCTGTATGTATGTATGTACTGAACCAAGCCATATTGGACCCACTGAACCCAAACCCGAACTCAAATCAGCAGTATAGTTGTTTTGCAAGTGGAAAATCCATTTATTTCCATGCTATTTATTCGGAAGTGGTAGTGGGTTATCATATGTTACTTTTGTTTTCACTGTTTAATTAAGAATCTCATCTGAAACTTTTGATAATATTTGAGCCAATAAATGTATTTTTGTATAACTTGCCTAGATGTATATGAATTTTTGGGGATTGATTTAAAATTTTGTACATAGATTCATAGTTTTTTTCAGTTTTTCCAATGCTCCAGTATTTAAATTTCAAATCAAATGTCGTTTTTCAAAATATGCTGAAATATTAAGCACTTTCTAACAAATCTTTAATGTTGTACCTGAATTATTTAGCTGATTGAAGGTAATGTATGATTGTAGGTAAGGGCAAGACTGCTTAATCACACTGATAAGAGAATTGGACCACTTGAGGTATCTTTATCTCAGGATGAGAGCCATGGTGTAAAAAGAGCCATTGTGGTTAATGGTCTTTGGACGCTGGTAAGTTGATCTGCTGGAGTTCTAAAGAATTTCCAACCATTTTTGGCATCGATTTTGCTTGATGAGAAAATTGCCTTAATTGCTAGTTAAACATTCATATTGCTATAGAATCAATCTATGCTCTTAATTTGTCTTGTTTTCCTTTTAAGCACGGTTAATAAGCAGATAAAATTGATGTAAAAGGTATAACTAATAAGCTGAGATGGCTAGGGTTGAGATCTAACTTGGTGGGAAGAACAACCCGATTTGAGGTTTTCTCTTGGCAGGCAGCAAGTTGCAGAATTGACTTACTATGATTTCCCCACGGTTTTCATAAATGAGTAAACACCAAATGTCCAAATCATTATTAACAGAAATAACTCCAAAGGAGCTCAAATTGAAAATATAAAAAATATTCACCAGTTGAATTGCCTGTATGACTGTTAGAGTATATTCCTTTTAACGTAGATGCTATTCTTAAAGTTCTCATGGTCACTGATAGCTAACCAATTTTTCAATAATTTTACAAAATGATAAATTTTCAATTTTTATCAACTTTACAATAAAGCACAAAAAGTAGAAGTATCTGCCATATCTGTAAATGTCTTCTATTAGAGTGTAAAATATTGGAGATCTTTTAGGTTACATTACACATGGGCATTTTCATTTCTCATTCATCTAGAGAAGCATCTGTGAAACAAATTGCTTATGTCATGAGCGTATAACAACAAATGTTTCCAGTAAGATAGAGGAGTAGATTACTCAAAAGAAGAAATCTCATTAACTATTTACTCATGGGCATCTGTTTGCTAATTCAGACTTTAAAAGTATGGAACATAATTCTTGTACTTTATTGTTCTCGTGGTTGCGTACAATTCATTCTGGGAAATAACTTGTTGCAGATTGTTCCCCAGTTGGAAGCGTTTGGTACTACAGACTTCAGTCTGGTAGGTTTTTGTTTCTATTAATCATCTGATTTATGTTTATATTTAATTTCTTTGTTTAGTGCATTTAATAATGTGCCTGAGTTGATATGTTGATGAAGGCAGTACAAACAAACAAAAAGTTTAATCTTCTAATATCTTCATTTATTTTTTGTCTGTTGAAACTCATGAATTTTTGGTGCTGATTTTAAGTGGAATAACACCTCTAATATTAAAAACATATTGATAGCCAGACTGATTCAATGAGTTAAATACTTCATCTATGATGCATTTCATTATGCAATTTCAATGAAAATTCAATTGCTCAATGTCACATTATTTACCAGAGGCTGGTGGTCATTTAAGGGGAAAAAATTGTAGGGACATAAAAGAGTCAGATATGCAATCTCCAATAACTACTACTTTTATTAATGACAACCACTTCAAGGGAATGCAATCTCCAAAAAAGCCAATTCTCAAGGGGCGACTCCTCTCAATACAAACGATTAACACATTGAACCAAAGAAACGAGACTTGGACTCGGCTCGGGACTCAGACTCGGGAGTCAAAACTCGGCTCCGACTCAGCTCCAATCGGCAAAGTGAAAAACTCAAGAAATTTAGAGATTTTTAAAGATTTAAAACTTGTTTCATGCACCCTTTATTAAATACACCTTAAAGACACAATAACATCATCAAATAGAAGCTAATTTGATTACATACACAAGTATACATAAATCACATAAGCATAAACACAAATTGTAGCTGAAGGAAATAACAAACATAGATATATAAATATTGTCAAATGTATACAATATTACAAAACTAATGGAATAAAAAATCCATGTCATCATATGATCAAATGAGATGCAAACTCTTCCTTTCCAACTCTTGATGCACCAAATGAAAGTATATGTTGTTATATGGAATTGGAGCCTAATCAGACTTAGAGGTTAAAATTTCCCTACTTTTATTGGCACAATTTCCCCCCTAATTTTACGACGGGGGTTTGCGGGCAGCGCCCCTGGCGCATTCCCTGTCGCGATACGGGGTGAGGTCGAGCGGCAACGCCCCGCGAGGCCAAAAGACTTTTATTATTTTATACAGGCACCGGGTGTTATTTTTCTATTGTTTCTCCTCACAACTCACCTTTCTCCTCCTATTTTGCCAAATGAATGAAATGAAGTTCACTTTTAGGCTCAAAGAATAATATAAACCAAAAAAAATCAATTCAAAACATATTTGTTTTTTTTTTTAGACTTTAAGTTACATGCCACTGGCCGAGTTTGGGAGTCAGGACTCACCAAACTCGGTAATTTTGGGCGAGTGCCATTTTGGGCGATTTTTTGACTCAGACTTATCCGAGTTCGAGTCCAAGCCCACTGGACTTGGCGAGCACGACTCGACTCGGAAATCGCCCAAACTCGGCGATTTTGGACGATTCCCGTTTCTCTGCATTGAACCTACCTTATTCTAAGTAGTCCCACATACTAAAAAATGGAGGGAGATTAGTTAACAAATTTAGAATCAATAGAATTTGGTTTATCTCCAAATAATTTGCTTTCATATAACTTAAATGGAGATTAGTTTGTGTGCAATCTTCTGTAATTTGTTTGCATATTGGTGGTCAACTAGACTAATGCAGCATGATCAATTCACCTGTACAATACAAATATTCATGAAAAAAAAAATTCTAACCTTATCTTAGAGTCTTGGACCAAATATCATAAAAGCATCAAAGCTGACAGACAACAAATTTGGCTTGTTGGTACATATCAATCTGCCTTCACTTATAACTAGCTTTCTCCTGGGATGTATCTTTGGGGGTATTGACACATTCCTGCATTTGGGGACTTGGAACTGGGGATTTTTTTGGGAACACACTTGAGAGATCACTCAACTGTGCCAGAGGCCTGGGTGTTTCCATGCTCTGCATATTTTTTTGTTAAGTAAAAGAAAAGACTAAATAGAAAATCTAAGCCTGATGCCCAGAAACTTGCCCTTGAAACTTGAAGAAACATAGAAAGCACTGGAGTTGCTTCCAGAAGCTGCACTCAAAATGTTATGGAGTTGCTTCCAGAAGCTATGTAATGACAACTAAACACCAGAGTAACAATGTTTTATCAAAATGTCTTTTTTACTCATCATGCAAACCATGCAAAATAACGGCTTTATTCATACCAAAGTGGCATTTAGAATGTGCCAATAATGTTGATTGTTACAGAAGAGATGTATGATAATGGATCATCAGTGCACTTTAAAGCTGCTTGTCTCTAGTAAATACTATAGGTTATATCAATGTAGAGGTGTTTTTACATAGTAGTATATGTAATAACCCTTGCTGCAATTTTATATCTGATTTACAAAATTCTATAACCCAACTCAGATTTACAATTTGCAAACAAGCGGTGAAATCGGGAATGCCGAGAATTGCCCCAATGAACCTATAAACACTTAAAACCCTCATATAACATAAGAAAAAGATTCTACAGAAATTTTGGCATTATAACAGCATGCAAATATATGTTTGTGACAGTCTACAAATCTGCCATGAAACATTACAAAATAGACTCCAGAAACGAAGCTCAAAGCTTTACAAATCCACTACAAAACCCAAAATACTCTCCAAACTCCTCACACTTCCCACAAAGAAAGATGCATGAAAGAAATGTCTAACACAGACAAGAACAGCAATATACACTGTTATTATCAACAATACAAATCTGAAAATGCACTAAGAAACTACAATACACAATTTATTACAATCCCTGTCAAAACGACACAAAAAGTCTCTTGAAGCACAACTGCAACCCCTGGATGTGATTGCCACTGGAGACTTGTAAACACACTGCTTGCAAGCCTCTATCCCCCTAGTTTATCAGCCTGGAAGATCACTTCTTCAATGGTTTCGCAACTTCTGAAGAACAACAACAAAACTCTGTTAAAATCATAAGATAGAATCAGTCCAAAACAAGTTGAAATCACTATAAAAGGCACAATATTCAAAAAACACTTTTGGGTGCCAAAATCCCCATGCCAAAGAGGGGGGAATCTTGCATTTCAAAAGTTTTAACTGCCTTTCCAAAAATGCGTCTCCACTTCCACCACTTAAATAGAAATTGCCATTTTATCCAACTTCTTCATTTGAACTCAAGAAGACTAATAATTGCTAATTTTGAGATTCTCCAAACCCTCTTGCCATTTTTGGCCCCAATTAATTTAAAATGCCATTTAATAATCTGACATTAAAATCTGATTTGATTTTTCTCCATTTAGAACATTATTTCCCAAATTGTTCGCAGGACTTGACTTACTAATTTTGGACAAACTGGCCTACTGTAAATAGTAAGTTTTATTTTTGAAAAGGGGACATGATAGTATAAATGAGCTTAATGCAGTTCTGCTGAAATCTGGCTGCAGTAGCAACAGAAACAACAGCACATATTGCAAGTTCTAACCTTTTATAACAGTTACACCAATGTTTGAATGATTACAAAAAAGTAGTCTCAAGGATGATTGAAATGTATTTAAAATCTTTTACGCTGATGATTTTTGTAGCTTACTTTATGATATTTTTCATTTTAATTTGTATTACTATTTTTTTTTTAAAAATTATTGGAATAGCTTTACCTATGCTGTTCCCAAAAGTGGGGAGTTGTTTTCTGTTCCCAAAACGCCGTACCTGCATTTCCCTGTCCTCACATCTCTAAAACTTGGAGAAACACTGCTTACAATTGCACAGACCTTTATTTGAACCTAATAAAGGCTGGCAACGAGATAACATTGTTCTTGGATAATTATTTTTGGGCTTTTTTTTTGCATCAAAACCCCCTTATCTGCTTTTCTATGCATGACTATGAGGCTACTTAACAGACACTGGGAGTTTTTTATGTGTGTTTTTTAAGTTTCTTCGTGTTCGATTGACTTGAAGACTAATGTTGGTTTAAAACAGCTTACAAATACATTTTATTGATTACATATCTAGTGTAACCCATCATATTGGAATTGTATTCTTACTTTATGATGATAGGTCAAAGAATTCACGGTTCATGATATATTGCAAATACTGTTGCATTTTGTGTGGCTCTTTACATGTCAGCAGTAAGCTGTATTCATCTTTTATGAAAGGTGTTACATCCTAATCCTTAAATACACAAGTTCACTGTAATGTGTTTGTGTTCCTATTTGGAGGAATGTATTCTGGGTAGATCAAGACCACAAATAGGTTTAGAATTAAGAAAGATACTAATGCAACTAATCCGACTTCTTGCAAGCCATTATAATTCCCAGAGAATTATATTCTAGGTTTTACATCATTTTCAAAGAAGTGGACTTCCAATATTAGGACAAATTTGTTTTTCCTTGCGCTGTTCTTAATGTTTCAACTCTGGTCACAAATTATTTGAGGTTCACCACATTGTTCTGATCTTTTCAGTTGCTTTGTGCAGAATCTTGTAGCGACCAGCTTAGGAGTTCAAAAAATCTCAGGAATTGCGGTATATGATTCAAGAGAAAAGAAACCATATGATTCGTTGCCACCTATAGAGGTATATCATATATGTATATTTTAACATGCTTTTTTTACACTTCAGTTCTACTAAAACATAAAATTCTCATCTCAATTGGTCATTTGTGTTATTCACAGAACAAATAAGATGTCCAAAAAAGTAGTAGATTCTATGCTCACTATATTTATGAGAAGGGGTAAAAGGTATCAATAGGTCAAGGATGGAGTCAAATACAACGTTAAGGGACACCAAAGCAAAGTGAAGATTGCTATGGAAGGTTCCAATCAAGCACTCAAGTTAATTCAAGAGACCAAACAATTTTATTATTTGCTTTTGAAAGGTAAACAAGTGAATAGGATTGGGTTTTACTTTTCATTTATTTCTCATACTAATAAGAAGACTGAGGGGGTAGACGAGTTGTTGGCATCATTCTAGAAGGTTTTTCATGAGCCTCTTAAAAGAGAGGTGGAGCAATGAGATATGCCCAATGAGTTTTTTCATGAGATTCATTTGCTTCCTGAATATCCTCTATCCAACATAGAATTGTATGGACAATCACTAATGGAGAGTAATGTGTTAAAACCAGCTTCAAGAGTTATTGGAACAAGGTGTGATATGCCCAAGCACTTTGCCATGTTGTTTGCCCATTCTGATGGTAAGAAAGAAGGATGCCTTTTTGAGGATGCATATTAATTCCTAGGCTCTCAATAATATCACCACAAGGAACTGCTATACTCTCTGAAGGATGGATGGCTTGCTGGACAACCTGCAACATACAAATTCTTTCACCAAATTGGGTCTAAAATTAAGTTACGCTCAGTAAGTATGAATGAAAAGGGAGGATATGTGGAGAAGTACTTTAAAAACCAAGCAAGGGCTCTCAAATGGCTGGTTTTTCCTTTTGGTTTGTGTAATGCACCGGCTACATTCATGCATTTGATGAGTGATGTTCTGAGAGAGTTCATAGTACACGTGTCATAGTTTGTATAAATTATACTCCTGTTTTTAGTGCAACATGTGAAGAACATTTAGTTCACTTATAAGTTTTGGAAGTTTTTGAAGGAAAAACAGCTTTTGTGCAATTTGGACCATAGACCTTTGCAAATATCTATAGGCTCAAAACAAGTTGCATCAAGCAAGGCGCTACAAGTGGTTGATTTTCTAGAAGTCCATTTTATGTACAAGTATAAAAAGAGAAGTTCAAAAATAGTAGTGGAAGTATCATCTAGGTCACCAATTTCAAAGTATATTTCAGCTTTTGCTATTATTTCGCTGTTAGAGCCTTTCACAAAAGAAGCCTATGGAGAGGAATATGAACAAGACTCGGATTTGGGAAGAAGTACAAAGAATTTCAAGTACAAGAATTTGCAAATAATGATGAAGACTTCTACCTCAAGGAAGGTCTGCTCTATAAGTTGGGCAAAGTGTGCATGCTGAAGGCACACCAACTTTTACTCGTGAGGGATGTGCATACCTCCAAAGTGGCAGGTCACTTTGGTGTTGTAAAAATGGTGCCAATTTGCAAAGCTATGTGTATTGGCATATAATTAAACTAGAAGTAGTAAAGTTAATTAGAGGATGCAGGTTGTGTTAAACTTGTAAATCCAAGGTATGAAAGGAAAGATTTTGTGGGTGGTTTGTGGATAAGTAAGCATGGCAAATGTTGTGCTAAACAAGATGTTTAGCAAGATGTGTATTCTAACAATTACTAGAAAAGTACTGCATTTTCATTTTGCTAATTTGTGGGTGCATTATGGGTTTCCAAAATTGGTTGTTTTAGATATAGATACTCAGTTTGTTGGTAGGTTCTAGTCCACTTTGAAGGAGAAAAGTGCAACCAAGCTCCAAAAAGTATTGCCTTCCATCCCCTAATGGATGAGTAAACAAATGTGGTAAATAGGACCCTAGTGCCAGCTCGTAAGAGCCTACAACAGCAGCTTTCCAAAGGCTTGGGACGAAACATTGCCTTACATGCAACATTCATACGAAAAAGCAGTCCATTCCTATACCAGCTGCTCTAGCTTTTAATGGTTTGGGTTATTTGGTGGTTGATCCACTTGATGTTGCACTTAAACAATAGGATGTTCAAGTGGTATTCAATTTAGAGGTGGCAAAAGCAGCAAGATTCATTGAGACTATTTGCCAAATCCAACTCAAGGTGAGAGCACAACTAGAGAGGACTTAGTCGAAATGCAAGTAGAGACATGATTAATTTAATGTGGGAGTCTCAAGGTGGGAAATCAAGTATGGCTGTCCATAGGAAAAGAGCAGATGCGAGGACAGGCCGATGTGGGTAATGATATAGTTCTTATAAAATTTTAGAGGCAGTCAGGGGATTGCATTTTGGTTTGACCTACATCTCTTCATAATATTTCTTTCAGTGGTCGACTGTAAATACCTCTAGCTGTATGAACTGTTCATGTTGGATGATGAAGAGGATCCAGTGCTACCTTTGTTGGAAGACTTGGTCTATGACAATCAAGCAATACTTCCTGAGGATGTGGTGCTACACCAAAAACAATGGGAGACCATGAGTCCTTGTGAGTGGAACTCAAAAGGACAAACAATCAGTCAAGTGGAACTCAAAAGGACAAACAATCAGTCAAGCCTGATGGTATTCCAAGGAGAAGGTGAGAACCATGTTTCCTCACTTAGTGTCTTATTAAGCTTTTGTGGGACTAAAAGCCTTTCTATGAAGGGAGTTATGATCCATAAATGATAGGGAAGTCAGGAACATGAATAGGAGTTTTATTGCAAAATTTGAAAAAGTGTAAGTACTCATTGTTTGGTGACAGTTGAAATCATTGGTTGTCAGCAAGAGGCAGTTTTGAAACTGCCTGGGTGGTTCTGTAAGTAAGCAGCAGTTTCGCCTCCACGGGAATAACTCTGATTGTTGAAAGTGGTGGTTTTACCATGACAATTAAAGACATTAGGGGAAACGAATAGATATGGCTTTTGACACTTCATTTTTGACCTAGGATGATTTTAGTGCATGGGAGGACCATACCATGGATTGAAAAGGGGAGTTAGAAGTCTATTTGGGACTCTCAGAAGTGTTTATGCATTAAGCAAACTAGCGAGAACTCAGTTACAGAAGGAGACCTAATAGAGGGCAAGAACAGTCATACCATTGTAATCCTCTCATTGTAATTATTTACTGGATTAATCCAATCTGGTAGATGTGCTGTTGCACCTACTAAGCTGGTCTTTCCTCCATTAATGGAGATTTCCAGGTTAAACTGCAGTTCCCATTGTGTTTGTGTGTACATGAAATGCTTTCTAGGTTGAAATTCAATAATCACATAGCTTCCAAAGGATAAGGAGTAGTTTTAAAACAGATCATAAGCAAAAATTGGTGCTTTGTAGTTCACAAAGCATATTACAGATCAGGTACAAGAGTTTAACAATATACAAAGTAAATGGAATAAAATTCCCTCGTGGGGTTACAGAAAACAATTCTCATCTGCCAAAGTGGTATTTAGCTTGGTCATGATCTTATAAACAATATTTACATTGTTCATTACAGTTGCAACAGGAAATTATATCGTTTTAGATGTTGCTTTAGGGACTTCAGAGATGTTCAACGTCTAACCATCATAAGTTTGATAGGGAAAAGGTTTGCAACAGGAATTTATTAGTTTAAATATTTGCTGTTTTGAGTACATCTTTACTTATGATAATCTGGACTGAAACGTAAGAGTGGTGTGTTTTTTGTGTGCAGGTGTTTGTAAACCCGGAATGATTTAGGTGGGATGTTGTGCCATTGGAAACAGGGAAAACGATAGTTTGCACACTCATATAAATGTCCTCCAAATGGCTTCAACTTCAAATAGATTGATTCATGCAGTTTTTGTAGGGTTTGACTTGTAATAGTCATACTGAAGCACATGCACGTTGATATATATTTCATTTTTACATTTCGAATACTTATTTATTGGCTATCAATTCTTTTGTTGACAGTGAAAAAATATTATTCTTTGAAGTTGTGGGTCGGACAACAATAACGTCTTTTGAACAGTTTATCCAAATTCATTCTGAATGTAAATCTTTTTCAGTCAACCCTTTCAGTCAAGGTTTGAAAAATACAAAGAGTAGATAAAAATCACATTCCAAAATATCTGATAAAACGAACATAAAAGAACAGTGCATAACTATTTGTAGAGTACATTGGGTTTTCATCTCTTAAGAAAAAAATCTCTTCCCAAGTTTCAGTTCAAAAGAACAACTTGGTTTGAGGGAAGCACACATCACCGCTGAATTTTACTTAATTAAAAGAAAAAGACAATGCTCCTAAAAATATTGGATTAATACAACCAAATAGAATGGCTGAACTGTGGACTTGTACTCACATACTTTCTGAGAAGGGAACTAATGATGGTGTTTTTATGCACTATGCAACACAAAATAAAATACCAAGAATTCTATCCTCTCTTGAACAAAATCCTCCCAAATGCTAAGCTGCGTGATCAAATGGGATGACTCCAAGGTTCCGAATGTTACATTTTGACGTGCTCTTGGATAGACTCAGTTGTTTGATGTGATATTGCTGGAAAACAAGGTGGACTTACGTTGAATCTTGAATGTTTGAATAATGCTGGAACGTGAAGTTTTATTTAACTTCAAAAAAGGAAATTTGGATGAGGGTTGCGAAATCTATTCTACTCCTAGGAATGTAAGAGCAGTGGACAATCTTTGGTAAAACTCAACTAAGCTTTGCTTTGACATGCAACGAACATCTCCACATGGCTAGTGCAATTTTTTAGGGATAGCTTTATGATTATCAAATGATAGCTACAAGCATAGATACCTTCAAGGTGAAGCATATTAATGAAGAACTAGCAATTGAAGTTAAGCTTGACTAAGATGGATCTAGTTGACTACGCAAAGCACTTTACAATCAGCAAATTGTTATTAGTATGGATGTACGAATTTCACCATTGATTATGCACAAAGTTCTTCCATTCATCTAAACAATATGAGAATTAAACGAGAAGTAGAGACCATACAAATTGCTGAATCAACACATAAATTTCACCATATCTTCAATGAAATTAATATACTTCTTACAACAAAGTTTTGGCAACAATCTTTGCCTTCTCCTATTCTACTCTAACTATTTGCTTGCTATCTATCTATTACAGATTTGCTATCTATTTACAATTAGCCCTTACAAATGAAGAAGTGGAGCCTTATATGGTGCTTTCATTACAATGAATGACTTAGACTGATTCACAATCAACGACCATGATCGAAAGATAGAAACCCTAATTAGGGTTTGTTACACCCATTACAAAGCATTTAATGGTTGACCAATGACAAAATTACATTTGATGGGACACGTCCTTGAATTTTTTTACCAATAGTCGACGATGGTAGGTACGTTCAACTTTGTGCTCACATGTGGTAGTTATCTTCCTTGATGGATGAGTTAGGTACATTGAATTTAGATGCCTTAGCCTGAAATAATATGATTGGATATGTGATGATTGGGCGTCACCTCAGCTTGCTGATCTTTGTAACTCATCACAAGCGTATGGTTGTACTTCTTCATCTTAGATGTGTTTCACTTTTCATTTCTTTTTTTGGGAATTCCGCTTGAGTGCTGCATTTGATGTTGACCTTGTGATGCTTGTGCTTGATCTTCTTTCTTGCCTTTGAATGTGTTGATTTCACTCCTTCCTGTGTAATCTTGTGAAATCTCTTCCTTCGAGCGGCTTGTATCCCTCTTCCTGCTGGTAAAGCCTTCTATGTATGTCTTGGCACATGTTGCAATTGAAGTGTGCTAGTGTGTCATCATGCTGATCATGTTCGTTGCATTTGTTGCCATCCTTATGTTGATCTTGAAGTCTTTCTTGTTACTTTGCAGTTGTGATGAAATTCTGATATTGTATGTGAGCTGATGTTCCTTCCACGCCATGATGTCTTGATCTTCTTCTCATTCCTTTTCATGTTCATTCCACTTGCATCAAACCTGGAAACAAACATAACTTGAATCAAAACATTGCAAAAAGTACTTAATGAAGCTTCCTACTACCTTCTCTAAATCTGGAAATGAATTTTCTGATCATGGAAACATATGATTTTAAGTTTGATTTCCCTTCGTTTGGCTTAATTCTCATCAATTTGAGGCCGATTTTGTGTCTCAGGTTTGATCTATGTTTGATTTCCCACTTTTATGTGCTTGATTTGAGAAGTACAATTTGCCTTAGCCAAATTTCAGCACTTCATCTCTGATTTTGCAAACAAAAGATAATGTTCAAATGGAATGGTCATCATGAAATCATTCATTTCCTAAGCCCTGAAAACTAATTGACCTCATTTCAACTCAAAGAAAGAGACTTGACTTGAGCACCTCCTAGCCATTTAAGATACTACACCTCTTCCAAGAAGACTAATAGCTAAAGACTCTACAACTAACTCAGAAAGCGGAAAAAAGTGGGGTCCCCATTTGCAATGGGGCGATTTGTGAAAATGTCACAACATGAACTTTACGACAAACTCTGTTATCTTAATTCTTTGGGCACTTAAAAGCTGTTGGCATATACATTTTAAGGGAATGTGCAAGGTTAATTGTAGAAAAACATAATGGTTATGCCCTAGCAAAACATTAATTCTAGATGTACAGTTAGGGGGAGCCATTAAAGTGAGTCCCATTGATTTTCCATAGATTTGCAGATGTTCTTCCTTCACTTTAGGATAGGAGCAGAGAGTGGAGGAAAAGATTGTAGTATGAAGGATATGCAACCATCGGGTGGGCTGTAGATTTGTTGTAAATCTCGTTATAATATATAACAATGGCTGATGGTGCATGCCATTTGAAACTGAAATTTGCATATATAGTGGTGATATGACTTCCAAAATTAAATCATATATTCAGTTTATGATTAATAGCTTTGGCAGATTTTCAAAAGTTCAAAGTTTAATCTTGGTCCTCTTTAACACAACAATATGTACATAAAGCATATAGATATATTCTGTATCAGAATATAAAGTAGTGTTCCGCGGAAACACGTTTCCCCCTCCTAGGCCCAAGTCCCCCCGTCCCCGAAACTTTTTCCCTTTGCCCCCCCGTCCCCGAAGTACGTCCCCGCATCCCCCCGTCTCCCTGTCCCCAACGACCGTGGAACACTGATATAAGGATACATTGAGATTTACCTTGGACAATTTGAAGTCGTGATCATTTGAGCTATTGACTCCCAAGCTTTCACTTCAAGGTGCCATGCACATTTATAATTTAGATGAACATGGACAATGAAATATATAATAAAGTTTGTATAATCATTTTAATAAAAATGCCTATATAATGAAATAGTTATGGTATGGGAAGTTACCCTCATTTACATTTTATGGGGAAAATGGCATACTTTTTGTCTTGAAGAATAAAGATAGAGGGAATTTTTAAAAGATTTTAGTTGGTTTTTAAAGGTTTTTGTTGGCTTATGTTATATTTTGTGGTCAATGTTCAAATAAAATGAGTCACTCTGACTACAACATACAACAAAATTAAAAAATAGTTTTAAAAAATTATATTTATAATTTAAAAAAAATATTATAATACTTTTTTTTTTTTTAAGTAGACATTAGTATGGTCTCAATGTTAAAGTGACAGAGATCTAATATGAATTACTAAAAACTGATGTAGTTGTAAATTTTGGAAAATAAAATTTTATAATTTTGGATCTTTGTGCTTTTTAATGATAGTAAAGTGTACGTGATCATGTATATTAAACTTAAATCATAGTAAAAATAAGGCAAACAAAGCAAATAATGTAAATAAAATAAAAAAGTTTTTAGTAATTCTAAGTTAAAATAACTCCCGAGTAGATAAAATCAATCAAGAGTGACATTTCTTCAATCTTTTTAGATAGATGTATTTAAAATGTCTATAATTTGATTAATAATATTATAAAAAATTCTTACTATAATTGACCCTATTGTTGCCTAATAATTGATGCAAAAGTAAATACTAAAGTGATCCTGATTTGATATGAATTTTAAAATAAACATTGACTTAGTCAAATTTGTATGGACTCTTCTAACTCATGTCCAATTAAAACTTTTCAAAATGTAAAAAACATAATAAATTCTCCATACACATCCAAAATTAATTAATATGGTAATATAAACATTAAAAAAAATAATAGAAAAAAAGACAAATTTCCTTTTTGGGATGGTCATACAACTACATTGCATGTAAAGTTTATTCAATTTCAATTGAAGAACATGTTATATTACTAATAATGCTATGTGATTATTATTTCTAAATTCAATGTCTAATAATTCTGATTTATGATGCAGTTATCGTTTTCTATTTCTTCTCCAAATGATTCTTATCGGCCTTTATATGTTTAGGCAATCAATCAATAGATGTCTTGACCGGTCATGCCTTTTAGGCATGATCGATCAAGGCACCTATTGATTGGTGCCTCTTCATGCCCAATATCGGTTATTATTTGGCATTTAGCAATTATCATTAATTATGCAGCCCGATAATGAATCGGTGTTTGATAACAAAGCGGGGTTTAATTTATGTTTACCCGATACTATTACATTGCGGGTTTTATAACATAACATTATATGTTATCGGGTTAATATCCCGATAACATATTAATGTCGATTCATAAAATGAATCGCCATTAATATGCCATCGGGTTTATTAGTTCGATAGCATATAGATCAATGCTTATCATACATGCACAATGTTAACAATTGCTAATAATAGTGACAATATTTATAATTTGACAATCATCTATTAAAACCCGATTATCATATTCAAATCAGAAAGCATAGCAAAGAAGAATAAACAATAACAAAATTAAGGAGGTCAATTGCAATGGTTAGAGATGTCTTATCTTGCAGAAGCTATTATGCATTAACATTGCAAACATTATGTTTTTGATTAAAAAAACATCGTTAACTAGGGCGCCGACCCTTAATATAGTCAGAGGCCATCAAAAAGAAAAACAAACCAAGGGAGCAAGCCCAAGCTTGTCAGACCAAAAATCTAACCAGACCCAACTCAAGGAGGGGAAGAGACACCCAAGCCTTGAGAGGGAGAGGTTTGGACAAGTGGGGAGGACCTCCCTTTCCGCTTGCGACGAACCATAGTCTAGGCGATACAATCATTAGGACCAAGAGAGAGATCAAGTGGAAGTGAATTTGCAGGGTTGTGATTAGAAGTAGCTGCAAAGTGTTGTTGTAGAACCGCAATAGGATGTTGTGAAACGACGATAAAATGATGCAAGGGAACAAAAACATGAGAAGAGTCAGTAGAGGTATCAACATTAGGAGCAAATGTAGAAATAGGCCGTCGAGGCAGAGCAACACCAGAAGCAGGCTCAACAGAAGTAGAACAAGGCTGCTAAACAACAGTGAGAGAATCAGTAGAAAGTTCAACAACAACGGGAGGCTCTTCATCATGGGAGGAAATATCATCCTCATGAGAGGAACTAGTAGAATCCAACTCATTGACAAGTCAAATGTTCAATAGTGGCAAACTTTATGTTATAAAGCCAACTCTTACTTTTAAATTTGGATTACATAATACTTAGTAAACAAATAAATGAATTGTTTTTGGGATCTCTTTTACAAATTATGTGATATATATATATTTTAATAGGTAAGGACTGTCAAGAGGACAACTCTCTTTATGTTAATAGAAAAAAACAGTTGATGCATTACAAACATCATCGCCTCCACACTCATACCACCTTTTTATTTGTGGAGGGAGAAAACATCCCCATACATACCAATGAACTGGCCAATGGCCGAAAGGATTCCCCTTTCAATCTCATCCCTATAGAGCTGCAAAGCCTTATAAACAGTTTGTTTCTTATTGACAACCTTTGTCAAAGATCCCTGCGATAAGTCCTTGGGCTGAGAGCACAAAGATGGAATCCAATATCGCCTTGACCACAACCTCATTAGAATATGCAGCCAGACGATGCACATATAACGATCCCCATGTAACTTTGAATGAAATTGGTGAAGGATCGCTCAGACATGGCTCCATCATGCTCATGGCTTGCCTTCCATACAGTTTCTCCAATGATCTTTGGCACTGCAACTACCACCATGGTCTCACCCTTCGTTTGGACAACCTTCAAATATGTTCTGCCATGATCTCCTCTAAGCATTGACATTGAGTACCGAACCTGCAAGACATTTTGCCGCTACCTGTGAAGCTTCCTATCTTCTCATAATATAGCCTCGTCTCGAAAACTAGAAGCTTTCGGAAGAAACTGAGCCCAGAAAGGCTAGTCCTTCTATCTCCATCAGAATCGAGAGGTTGATCCGATGACCCACAACCTGCTCAATTTTCAATCTCTTGTACCTTCATGACAGATCCCTTTGCGTTGTCCTTTGGAGCTGTCAATAGTCCAGTCGTGCACAATCGCTAAGGCCATCCTTGCCCCGACCTTCCCAGTCATATTCTTTTATGATAATCTCCTCTAAACCAGACCATACCCGTGGGTTAGAGTCAATCACCTTGATAATGTCTTGTGGCGCCCTATAATTTGCAAATAGATCGTTAGTCCCATTCGCTTCTCTATATACGCGTCATCAAGTAGTCCAACATAAAGCCTAGGCAATCCAAAATAGTGTTAATCTAGGATTTCAATTTCCAACTAGGTGTATCCTCTTCTTGATGAGAAGCGTTGACTCTCCTTCTATATCGATGTGATCTAAGCTTTTGACTTTACACAATTGTAGTTCACTGGCAAGAACCTCCAATTCTGCTTCGTTATTTGATGTATAACCTATTTTGGGTGATAGATCCCAGACACATTTTCCATATTTCTCTCAGATGATGCAAACCGCGCCAGTAAAACTCAGGTTGCTCTTTGTTGCCCCATCAAAATTAAGCTTTAGCCTTCCTCGCATTGGTATATACCATTTTGCCTCCCTTCTTTTATTCTGCTTCTTCCCAAGCTCTCCGCCAGGGAGGTTAAGGGCTCACCAACTCTTCTGTATTTCATTATCCCACCCAGTGAAGCAAGTGTTGGACTTTAAGGAGCATTTCGTGTCAACACTCATACTTTGTTCCCTAAATATTATTCTTTTTCTCTCTTTCCAAATGTGCCATACTAGCATTGAGGGTGCCACCACCCAGATATCAACCCAAATGGCATTCCTTCACAATCGAGGCCATCTAAGGAACTCAAGGTTCGACTATCTGGTCAAATACCATCCAAGCAATGGTTGTAGCCAATCCCAACACCGACTGGTTTATGAACAGCCAAGAAGAAAATGATTCAAAGTCTTGCTTTCTTTGCAACAAAACAGGTATCGACTTGAGCCATAAAACTTGAAAGTCATTAAGCGATCCACCGTGCACTAGCCTTTAGGAAGGATAGTCTTATCCCAACATAGCATTGCATGCCAACCTCCATGATTAATTTGAGCTTTTCAAATACTATACTCGATTTTGACGTAGTATTCTCCTATTTTGGAACCGCACCATATGATTTCATCTTCTGCATTTGAAAGTTGAATCTTCCTTTGTTCAAGGTTTCAATGTTTTTTAAATTTATATTAAGAATTTATTATTTTTAATTTTTTTTTATCTTTTATAAAAATATATTTTTTAATGGTAATATAGTAAAACATAAAAATAATGTGTATAACTTGAGTTGGTCTAGTGGTGGAGAACTTGTGCTCTTGAAAGAGAGGTCACAAATTCAAATCTCACAAGGGGTAGGGTGTGTACACCTTATTGGCTTCGGCCCATTACTGATAAAGAAAAAAAGCCATAAAAAGTAATGTATAAATAAAAAGTTTTTAATTTTTTTTTGTAAGATTAGAGAAAATAGTTCACATGTGAACTTTTCATAGGTGGAAGAAATCAACAAGGAAACCCTGAAATGGATATTTTGGCATTCAATATGAAGGTGAATGTGATTCTGTGTGGTAACATAATATATGGTGAGATGCCTAAAATAATATTCATTCCAAGGATAAGAGATCCCAAGTGTAATCTAATGTTAGATCTAGGAGTAATAGCATTTCAAGAAGAAAGATGAGACAAAAGACATAAATTAGGGCTCCCTCCGGGCTATTGAAGAGTAAAGCTATTTCCATTCCATTGCGGATTCTCTCGCCATTAACAAATTGAATCAAGGAATGGGCAATTTTTGCTAAATGGTATGGAAAGGGTTGCCCTAGATCATAGATTGGGGATTGGTGGAGCCAAAAGATTGACTCGTAGCTAAGTCCTTGCCTAATGATTTTTTTTGATTGAATGCACAAATTCGTAGTTGAAAACGAAATTGCTATATGTTAACCCTTTCTTTTTTGAAGGATCTAGTTTTTATTGTATAAACTAGTTCTTGATTTTTGATCCTTTGAATTATAGGGCTAGTAAAGTGCCAACTTGGGTTTCTAGCAAACCTTCCCTTAGAATACCCAAACATGGAAACCCTTAGAGTTACAGGGGATGCATTGAGATCCTTTATAGGAGTAGATGAAGATTCCACAAACAACACTTTAGGGGATTCAATAAGAATTTTTGTGGAAATAGATCAAGATGCTGGGCTTTGGGAGGAACTAGAAATAATGTCAGAAAATTGTTGTTGGGTGTAGAAGGTTGAAATTGATGATAGCCCTACCAATAAAAAATGTACATTAGATTTAGGAGAAACCTTGGTTGGTAAAGAGATGAAATCCCCAAACTGAGAATAATATGAGGCAACCACGAGTCCTTCTCCAACTAGAAGTCTTCCAAGACAAGAGGATAAATTTGAGTTAGCGGTTGCAGGAACAAAGGGAGATAAATCTACATATAGGAATACCCCTTCAGATAGGGTGTTGGCATTGGTAATAGTTCAGACTGTCATTCCTATCCCATCTAGGAATTCTTCAAATAAGTGAAAGGTCATAGTGGAAGTAGAGGATCAGACCTTTGACAAACTAGAGGTGGTTGGTGACAAGCAGGACAAGATCTCGATTGATGTGGAATCACTGAATCACGAAGATTGCAAAATATACTTTGAATTGGATGTTATATGTGAGCTTTTGGGAATCTCTAGTGGCCACTACGAGGATTTTGAGGTAGATTCACCATCAAGATAGGAAGATCAATCTAAAAAGGATGAATTATTGTGGAGCTCTTGGAGGAAGGAGACTTAGAGGTGGAAGAGCAAGAGTTGTTGTTTGTAAATGTGGTGCAACAAGGGGTAGAAGTTGATACACCAATAGGTCAGGAGGCTGGGTATCAAGTAGGCATCGTCTATAAAATACATCCCAGAATATGGTAAGAGCAAAGGCAAAGGTAAAGGAAGGAAAACTTTTTAGGAGCTGAGAAGCAAAGAAGGCAAAGAAAAAGATTAGCTAAAAAGTACTAGAATTACGAGATCAGGGAAGAGTATTACCCTTCTCCAGGGGCCATGAAGCTCCTATCGTGGAATGTTAGGGGCTTAAATGCCCCTAACAAACAACGTTTGGTCAAGCACGAGATTGGGCAAACAAAGGCATAAATACTATTCATCCAAGAAACCAAATTGATCAGTACAAAGATGGAATTCTTTAATAATAAAATTAGAAGCTAGAAGGTGGAGGTGTAGTCCAAAGGAGCATATGGAGGTTTAGCTATGTTTTGGAACCCTACTTTAGTGATTCATGAGAAACTAGTGAAAGAAAGGTATTGGATGAGCTATAAAGTGCATAGCCTAATAACAAACTTGCAAATCTTGGTGATAAATGTTTATGGATCAATTGCTTGCATTAAGAAGAGATAAATTTGGGCAGAATTCAATGGGTTATTAGTTGCTATTCCCTTTCCACACAACATCATTGGAGAGGACTTTAATGCCATTATACACCTTTAGGAAAAGAGAGGGGGTATTCAAAGACTTAATCAGTCATAAAAGGATTTTAGGGGCTAGGTGGCCAAAAAAAATCTCATGGAGATTGAGTTGGGGAATGGTTCCTTTACTTGGAATAATGGGAGGCTTGGGTTTAGCAACATTACAGAAAAACTAGATAGGTTTTTCCTAGGTGATTTTGCAACATGTTCCTTTGGCCTAGAGGGCTCCATCCTTCCATATTCTGGATTAGACCATTATCCAATCTAGTTGGAGCTTGTGGGCGACATGGGAACTAATAGATATCCATTTAAGTTTTGGAATATGTGGACAAAAGAATCGACCTTTTTTTGATTTGATAGCTAAATGGTGGGATGAGGAGCAATTTTTTGGCTCCAAGGTTTTTAGTTTAGTGCTAAAGCTAAAATTGATAAAATAGAAGCTTTTACAATGGAATACAGACCACCTTAAGAATATCTTTGAGTGTAAGAAGGCTTTGGAAGAGGAACTTTTAGCCTTGAATGAAGTGGTCTTGAAGGATGTGATGGATCAAGATGGTTTTGTAAGCGAAAGAGGCATTTAAAAAATATATGAAGACATTTTTGTGAAGGAAGAGGTGTTTTGGAGGCAGAAATTGAGGGAGACTTGGATGGCAGGGGGGATAAGAATTCAAAATTCTTCCACGATGTCACCAAGCATCGTAGGGATTTGAATAGAATTTCAAAATTGAAGAAAGCAGATGGCTCTTTTATTGAAGTTCCAGAGGAGATTGCTAATGAAATGATATCCCTTTTTTTGTAGTCTACTGAATCATATGGAGGGGTTGGATCTCTAGTCTCAACAAGACCTAATTAGATATATTCCCAAACTAGTGAATAAGGCTCATAATAGGTCTTTGAATGCAATTTTTACCAAGGATAATATGGAAGGTGCTTTAAAAAATTTACACCCAGACAAAGCCCCAACATCAGATGAATTTATGGCAAGTTTCTTTCAAAAATTGCTAGAGCATGGTGGACATGGAGCTGGTAGACACCCTAGAAGCTGCAAGGAATTTAAGAAGATTTTTGAGAGAAATTAATAACACATTTATTGCATTAATTCTTAAGAAGGAGAAGGTTAGTGCCTTGGATGAATTCAATCCCATCTTCCTCTGCAACACAATCTACAATATGATGGTAAAAGTAATGAAAAGAAGGTTAAAGAGGATTCATCTTGATATCATCTCAGAGTAGAAAACTTGATTCATCCCTGGTAGGTCTATCCTATATGGAGTCATTATTTCTCAAGAAGCTATTCACTCAATCAACAATAATAAGAGTCCAATAATGCTTATCAAATTAGATATAAGAAAAGAATATGACAAAGTAGATTGGCATTTCCTATACAATGTCTTAGAGGCAGCTGGATTTGATATGCAATGGAATGACCGAGTCCTCAATTGTATTTGTAGTCCTATGTTTTCAGTCATAATCAACAACTCTCCACATGGGTTCTTTGAGGCATCCAGGGGTTTGTGACAAGGGGATACCTTGTCACTATTTCTGTTCATAATCATGGCTAAAGCCTTAGGGAGAACTCTCAAAAGTTCTCAGGGTGTAGGTTTAATAGAGGGGATTCAAGTGACTAGCTCGTTGCAAACTATCACTCACCAACAATTTTCTTAATGACACAATGTTGTTCAAGGATGCAAAGAAAAGAGAAGCATCACATTTTCAAATGGTTTTGAAATATTATGCCGAGGCCTCTAGTCAGGATATTAGTTAGGCTAAATCAAAAGTGTTCTTTTTCTTCGTCCCTTTAAGAAAGGAATTGGAGATTTTGAGAATTTTAAATTTCAAGGTTGGCAAGCTTCCATGCACATATTTAGGCCTTCCTTTGGCTAAAGAACTAAGGTCATCGAAATTATAGGATCCTTTGGGAGAAAAAAATGATAAGAAGCTTTCCTCTTGGAAGGGCAAATGGTTGTCTTGAGGTGGTAGAATAATCATGCTTAAGATAGTCATATTGGCCATACCTATCTACTTGCTATCTTGTCTTCCATTATCTATAGGAGTTAATCAATAGTTGGTTCAAAAAATAAAAAAAATCTTTTGGCAGGGGCTGGTAGAGAAGAATAAGGTAGCATTGATCTACTGGGATAAAGTTTGTAGTGCTATGAAGTATGAGGGGGTTGGTCTTTGCAATCAAATTTTAGTGACAACTCTTTGCTATGCTTTGTAACTGAAACATGTTGCATACTGTGATGTATCATTGATATATTCCTCTTGACACTCAAAACTGTCTTTGCGTACAAAATACTAATCTTCAAAGTGATGTAGCTGCTCCTTGGATGCTACTACAAGTATAATTGAATACTCATCTCTTGACAGGGAACTGACTTTTAGTGGTTAAGAGAATTCTTAGTCATTGTTATTGGTTGTAACTATAAATTGCTGCTTTTGTTTAGATACTGCTTTCTAGGAAATGTCTAACTGCCATTATGACTTTTATAATAGTCCATCCAGCCTCTGTAACTATTCATGGCTACAGATTTAGTTGAGTATACAAAATCTGTGTCTTTATTTTATTGTCTAGCCATTAATGTTGAAGATGCTGCTCTTAGGAGGAAACTTGATGACTTTGAGTCTTCATTCAAACTGTGAATATTTAACACACAATCTTTATGGTCAATGATTGCTATGATGATTTTGTTGGCTTTGAAGGCTACTTTCCTCTTTATCTTAGGTTATCATTCACTATTTAACTTTTTTAACTATCAAGATGCCCTTCTCTAAATGATGGTATGACTGTCATAATTGATCTCCTATTTTTGTGGAGACTACATCCTTGTCAAAACTATAACCACTTTCCTTGTGCGCTATGTGTGAATTTGTTGTGTCTCATGTGTATGACAACCTTTGTTGTTCTATAACATCATGTTCACAAAGAACATTGCTCCTCATGAATATTTTCACTGTTCTTTGCTTCCTTTACTATTCTTTTTTGTGCATACAAACTGCCGTCATGATCTGTTATTGCTTCACTGTCTCTTATTGATGCCTTTGATTTAGGCATTGTAATTTCATCTACTAGTACACCCACTGTCATTTGATGATTTGATCCTATTACGTGTCAGTGTGTGCACTAATAGCTATAAGTACTTGTTCTTTGATGACATATACTGATTGACATTCTGTATCAAGTAACATTTGGCTTTGTACTTGTAGCGTCGTAAATTGTACGCACTTGCTAGGGTGGTACAATTTCACACTTGGTTTAGCACCCGCCTTGGCGCATTTTGCATTTTGCATTGCATTTCCCCTTTATTACTTAATTAGGTCTAAGGTTCTATTTTTATCATCTCCCATATCATAAAGTTGGGCCCTTTTCATTAAAGTGTGCCCCTTTTATTTTATTCCTCCAATACATCATTTAATCAAAAACCCTAATTAGGTCCTATTTTGAACTTGGGGGCTTGATTTCGGGGGTCAAAACATCTTGAAATCAGCTGTAACTTCGGGATTTTCTCTAAAATCATCATATCTGATGGCCCTGAAAATTTGGTGAAAAGTTGTCAAGACCATGGCGCCCAGAGTGCACACGGTCCCGAACATTTTTCCCGAAATTTTAGGAGCGCAATCCAATCATAAAATAAAGCTTAACCCCAAGAAATTGGCGGGAGATTCAATCTCTAGGTCAGCCAAAAGTTGAAATTAAGACCTAGGGTTTCATTTATAAGAGCTCTCTTTCTTCATTTGAAAGGATCCGAGATTTTTGGTTTCAGAGGGCCTTCTACGCAGCGAAAGAGCAGATCTTTGAAGACTTCAACAACATTCAACATCCATCCATCAAGCATTCATCAATTTCATTCATCCATTTAGGGCTTTGAAGACATTGAAGAGCAATAGGGGATCACCGACTGAAGATTGGCTTGTACCCCTCCCTTGGGGTTGGGTATGATTTCATGTTGTTTTCATGTCTTTGCATAAGCCTCATTATATCATTTGTATTCATGCTTTAGATCACTTTGCATCTTGATTTTGAGCATTTACATTATCATTTGCAAGTAGTTAGGGTTTACTTTCTAGGTTGCTCTAGTTTGCTTACTTGCATTTTAGGATCTTGCACACACACAAGGTCTACACACACTACTTTTACAGTACAACTTGGCTATTCGTGGAGGTGGAAATCACCAAAGCAGGGGTTTGACTAAGGCAAAACCCTATATAGCCGCCCACCATACCTTTTCAGATATAAGTGCAGATTTCAGGATTCAGACGATGCCGCAAGTTGCAGATCCGGCAGAAGCAGACAGAAACTGAGCTACACACCAAATTTCAGGGCAAAAGACTAGGACAGGGGCGCTAGGCACCCTCGTCCCTGGGATAGGGGCGCTGGGCGCCCTGGTCCCTCTATCAGACAACAAGTTTTAGTATTTCCGACAACTTTTCAGGTTGCAAAACAACATTTTTAGGAGCAGTATCAGGACAGTAGCGCCTGCACCCCCGTCCTAAACATTTTCACTCAGATTTTAACTCCGGGTATGCATCTGTATTCTTGCCTTGTCCTTGTGTTTACAGCTTTCCATCATTTAATCTCAATTCTGCAATCTTGTTATTAGTTCATACTTGCACTTTGGGGTTAGGAATTGAACTTGCATCATTTTATCTTTTAATTACAACAAAGGAATAGAAACCCTAATAGGTAGCCCATGTCTCTCTCTTCCACAAAAAGAAGTAGCCAATTGTGTGATACCTCTAGGCTCTTTCGTATTCCACAATGTGTGTCAAAAGGTAGGATTAGGGCATGTTAGCCTAGTCTCGATTTTTTCCCTACACAGTACTATCATGCCTCCATGTGACAAAGGCATTTCATTTATGATAATAGTACAATTGTTTTATGAGAATGCCATGATGAATCTGGCATCACTACTCAGTATGCCGAGCTCTACCCTTGAGGGAGCCATTTTTCCCCACATACTTAATATTCATGAAATGGAAACTTATCCTATACCTGCACAATGAACAAACAAGTTAGAAAAAACAAGAAGCTCATGAAGCTTCTAATGATTTGTCACTTTGATCTCTCTGATTCTCTTGCTTCATCCAATTTGATTGCTTCCATTTGTAGTCTGATAGCTATAATCATATGTTTTGATATCTTTATGCAGATAGACTATATATTCTGTTGAGTTAGGGTATGAAAGTATGGTTATCCTCATTGCTCTAACATAACTATCAAATATTTTGCAGGTACTCTTGGAATGTGAGTGGAAGAAGCCGAAGATGGATGGGAAGATAAAGATTCGACACTCCCTCAAGCTTGGGCTCATTATTCCAGGCAATGACGGGACACCCTTCTGTCATACTCATTCTTTCATATTGTTTATATAGTTTGTCTATATAATTGTATGAGAATATATGTTTATAGCTATGTCAGCTATTCCCATGGCTTGTGTGGGATATCTTACACATTTCTTGTAAATAAAAAGCTATTTATATGCAATCTTTTGCTGTTGTTTTCTTGAAAAACACTTGCATAATGAAATAAACTTCCATTTTGAAAACATAATGTGCAAAATGAAGTTTCTTATGTAAAACATCTGTAATGTGTAAGGCCTCATTAGGCCTCCAAATTTAGCTGTAGTGAAATTTTGGTAACAAGAACTCCTCAAAACTTCACCTGTTCATAAAGAGATCCTTGACCGAGCCCTTCCATAATCCCGTGTCCCAGATAACATCAATATTGCCGAATTCAAAGCCTTTAATTGGCAACCTTGTTGCGCAACACCATCTTGTTTTCACATCCAAAGATGCTTCATCCGCAAACCCATCTCACAAGAAACCCCTTCACATTGAGGCTATCATACAAAAGCATAAAATCAAGAGAGTCCTTGTAGATAGAGGATATGGACTAAATCTTTGTACATATAAATTAATCAAACAACTAGGTATCTTTGAAGACTTGGTTGACACATCCAACAAGATCATAATTAAAGCCTATGATGATACAAAAGGGTATAAAGGCGCTATAACACTACCTCTTCAAGTAGGCCTTGCAACGATTGAAACTACATGTCAAGTCTTAGACCTTGATCTCTCCTATAACATCCCCATGGTACCAAGAAACCTTCGCTTACCTCCGAGACAACACCATCCCTATCACCTCACCAAAACCCAATAACAAACATTCATCCACCAATCTGATTGCTACACTATCTTGGATGATACCCTATTTCAAAGGTACTTTGATGGAACTATCCTAAGGTGTTTAGACAAAGAGGAGGCTGAACAAGCATTACATGAAGTGCACAAAGGTATCTATGAAGTACACTCACGTGGCCTCACTTTGGCTAAGAAGCTATTGCACACTGGATATTATTGGCCCATAATGGAAGAAGATGCTTACCACTATGTTAAAAAGTGCATCCCTTGTAAAAACCATGGTGACAAAATCCATGCGTCTTCTCAGGATTTGTAGCCATTCATTACACCATGACCCTTTCACAGTGGGGGCTTGATCTCATCGGAAAAATCCATCCCACCTCTTCCAACCACCACAAGTTCATAATAGCCACCACTAAATACTTCACAAAGTGGGTGGAAGCCATACCACTCACCTTTACCACTTGCAAACAGTTTTCTAAGTTTATCTTGAATTATTTAATCTGCTTCTACGGAATCCCTAAAGTTATCATTACAGACAACGATAGACCCTTTAAAAATCAAGATGTCAAAAAACTATGCTAGAAGTTTTCCATCCAACATCGCTTCTCCAGCTCATACTACTCACAAAGTAATGGTTAAGTTGAGGCTTCAAATAAATCTTATCAAAATACTCAAGAAAAAAATCAATGAAGCGTTCTGTGATTGACACTTGCAACTCCAAGCCACCCTTTGGGCCTATCGAACAAGCATTCACACCCCCATAGGAGCTACACTATACTCCTTAGTCTTTGGTTCCGAAGCCATCCTACCCCTTGAGATAAAGATCCCCTCACTTTGAGTATCGTTGTAGAACATCCTTCCTGATAAATAATATAGAGTGGTTAGGCTACAAGAGTTAGAATTGCTAGATGAAAGACGTCTCAAGGCCTTAAATCACCTTCGGGTATATAAGAATCGCCTATGACCAAGATACAATAAGAAAGTCAGGACTCAAGAATTTGACATTGGCGACCTTGTCCTTATGGAAAATCAAAGAAATCTTCAGGACCGTGCGGAGAAGGGCAAGTTTGAGCCTAATTGGCTTGGACCTTATCTCATCATTGCAAAGTATCGATCAAGAGCCTATTAGTTGGCTACACCTAAAGGAGATCCTTTGGATGAGCCCATGAACATCATGCATATGAAGAAATTCTATGCCCAGTCTTCAAAGATTACTGGTTTACAAAAATCAGAAAAAGATTAAAAAAATAAAAATCATAAAAAATACAAAAAAATGAAAAAACAAAAAAAAGTAAAGATCAATTCATCAATTAGTGAAAACCACTCTATGGTGCTATGGGAAAGTACCTTGGTGAAATCTGTGTTTAGGCGTGAAGGTAAAATAAGTTAGATCCACTATCTCTTTGGACACTCATCCCACCTACTTGCATTACCCCCCCCCCCCCCCCCAACCCATTGACATTTCTTTAGTAATGTATGCCATTAATTTGCCACTCAACCTGCAATGTGCTCCCCTTATCTATGTAGGTAGTTTCCATCTTGATCAACCACATCATTTTCCTCGATTCTTTGCATCCACTTCTCCTCCACTGAGATGATGACCTTTCGTCCAAGCCATGAATAAGGATCGTCCCAGTACATTGAGATTTTATCCCATCACATTGAGCTTTAATTACCCCACTTTTTGAGCTTGTCTTCTTAAATTGATCTTCTTCTTGACTTGCGCATCACCCAAGCACCCATCCATACCATGCTAATCAAATCTCATCGATGAGATTCCATATTCACACCCACTTGTACTTCCATCTGCTCTATTGCCCAACATAGTCTTATCAACCACCTTTGCTCATCGGGATGCATCCTTCCCTTGTTTGACATGTTATCACAATCCTAGTCCTACTCTTGGCAAGAGATGTTAGTTGGCTATGTGTATGTTGTTTTCACGATTGGTCTTTTCGTTCTGATTTGCATTTTGTGTCCTATGACTACTATTTAGGGCTACAACAATCATCCTATATCTTGGTGTGTCTTGGGTTGGCGTATATTGGGGAATTGTTTGTGGTATGACATGTTTGATGGTTTATCTTGTACGATTCCATGGTCTCACATTTACATCATCTCGATGTTTTCAAGCCCATGTGCATTGAGATACCTATTGTCTGAGAGTCTAGTCCATGCCTTGGATATCCACAACATCCAGATTCCTATAATCAGTGGTGTAGATAATCCTTGGCAATATCAAACAGGGTTTTCTCTCCACATCTACACAACAAGAAATCCAACCCCCCATTCATTCATTCCCCTCATTCGTCCATTTTGGAGACTCCAATTTATTCATTTCTCTTCCTCCCTCTCATATATCCAGTCCCATTCATTGTATTATGGTTGTCTCATTACAAAAAAATGTCCATCTCGATTCTATTGCATTTTCATGTGCATTCATATTATTGTTGCATGTCATATCAATATTCACCTTTGCATTATGCCATTTCATATATTTTAGATGCTCATTATCATTTAGTTGCATATTGCATGATACGTTACATTATTTTGCATTAGGGTTCATTATATATCATATATTCATAAGATTCATTTTAGGATCATTGGTTATAATATGTATTTGCATCTCATTTAGGTGTGCCTCACATTGAAGTTCATTTATTAGGGTTCATTACAACTCATTTAGGAAACATTAGTAGTTCATTAATAGCCATCTCATTTTGCATATCATTATAGTGTTATATATACATTTTCATCTCATGTCATAAAAACCATAATCATTGCATATCATTTCACCTCATTACATTCATTAAGTATTCATCTCATATCATAATTACATATGCATATAACTCATACATATATCCACCATAACCACACCATTCACACCACATCTTGCATACATAATAAGTAAAGCATAACTCATCGCATATCCACAATCATCATAACATCAAAATCACAAATATCATATAGGCATCACACATACATCCATCCCACATCCACAACATATTAGGAACATGGCACATAAAAATCATAAAACTAAAACCAACACATGTGCATACATCATATAGACATACATGCATCCTGCACCATAAAAATGTCAAATAATCATCATCATACATCGTCATAAGCATAAATCATTCATCATAATCCATCAATCATCACATAAAACCAAATTCCATAATAAAGTCCATCAATAAGAGTACATCATATAGCTCGTTGCCAAAAATCATTACTCATCTCATATATATCTCAAAAAATAATGTGTCCAGTCATAATACAATGAAAAATCCTCGAAGGGTCAAAATGTCACACATAGTTCAAGAGATAGCCTATACTCTCCCCGTCACCTGCACCTGGGTCTAGAAAGACTTGCTGGTGGTGGACTCGGTGCTCCCATCCATACTACTCCTCCAAAGTTTGTGTCTGAGTCTGTCTAGATTGTGCCCTCTCTACAAAGGTAGGTTCTCGCTGATCGAGAGGCAATGCATCCTGATATAGGCTCTAGTAGTATTGGGCCTCCCTTAGCGCTCTCTCTGAAGACCTCTGTACCTCCATGTACTCTGTAAAGAGGGCCATCATCTGACTTGGATCTAAGGCTCGTCATGCTAGGTCCCTCTCCCCCCGTAACTGGATAACATCTATCTCTGCTCAGGGTACTTGGGCCCTCAGTGCCTATATCTCCTCATCCATCCCCTACATCTCCTATGCCATACCCCCTCCCTTGGCTACCTTCAGAATATTTGAAGTAGTCTCCACCTCAGACTTGTAGCTATCTCTCTTAGCTATGTAAGCCTCAGGATCTGTCCTCAAGGTATCCCCCTCTACCCTCACTCTATCCATCTCAGCCTACAAACTCTCTACTTGGGCTCCCTTCTACTTTTCCCTTCCCCTCTCTGCCGCCATCTCATCTTGTAGGTTTTGTGATTGGGTTCTCTCTAAGTCTCTCTCCAAAATGGCCTGATCCAAAATAAGTTGCGAAATATGTCCCTGTACTTGTGCTCCCAACACTTGTACATCCATCGGCTCTGGCTGTGGCTATAATGGTGGTGAAGGTCCCTCAACCTGTGGAGTCGGTCCTGACTTCCATACTGGATCCTGAACCTACACCTGTACTGGTACCTATCCTTATCCTCTTCCTCCCCTCCGTGAGACCTGCCATCTAACCTTTGCTCCTCCAGCTGTTGCTCCCACCCCTGCCGCATTCGCCTCCTCACCCACTACCTCATCCACTGACAATGCGATCTCATCTGCCTCTAGTACCTTTGGTATGATCAATCACATTGGTTGTTGTGCCTCCCACCAAGATGTATATGCCCAGGTTGTACACCTAGGATCCACAATCTCTAGCCGCTCCTCCCACACAATAGTCGCAGCTCCCGACCAACTAAGAAGAACCTTAAAAATCCCAACAACATCTCTCCATGTGGCTATCTCCCTGGTGATGCAGAGATGTGTTCCCTTCTCCCCCACTATATCCTACTGTATACCAAACTACCACATAACCATGTGGGGAAGGTACTGATCTATAATATGTACAATACACTTGAATAAAAAACACTACGTATGAGCCCAAGAAAGAAAGATGTCTCAAACCCACCACTTGCAATTTTTGAATAGATTCCAAGTGAAGTCCATCATCTCATAAAAAATGTAGCGCCAAAACCAAATAGCTCCTACATGGGTATAATGTAATAATCCCCTATATATATCAATGTATGGATACCGCCTCCTTCGAGCTTGTACCCTGGGAAGATGAGTCACTGTTATATGCTCCCACACCCATATGCGTAAGAGCGTGACACCTGTCTTGAGGTTCCTATAACCTTGATATACACACATATGCATGTCATGATATAATTGACACAAAATCACTGCACCCCATGCATAGTGGAAGCCATCCTCTAACATATAGTACAAACACCAGGACCATCCTATAGAAAAACTATGCCCACTCAGGTTGGGCATCATCCTACCACTAATTAATCTACAGATGAACAAAACAAGTTGTGGGATCCATCGATGACACTCCATTTCTTTCTCAAGAACCATCCATATTCGGTCCATGGGGAGATCATCTGTGTCACAAATGCTCTGCATATACCAATCAATACCCTCTAGTATGTACTCTGGGATGATTAAGTGGATAGGCACCTTCAGGATCTGCCAAACATCAAGTAGTGTGATGCTAGCCTCACATGTCGGTAGGTGGAATGTACATGTCTTGTTGTGCCACCGCCCAACCAATGCTATCATCATGGTTGCGTAGCATTGAATTCGAGGGCACTATGAAACAAACCCTAGACCGCACCATGATAGCAAGGTCCTCACATCACCATTCAACCAACTTCGCAGCGTCATGGTGGGAGGCCAATGCTCCTGTGATACCGAAATAGAGAGATCCTCTTGCAACCATTCAAACCATTTCATTGGCCCTTTCTTCTAGCCTATTTCTAGCCCTGGGGCATCTTATCGAAGCCCCTTCTTCTTGTTTCTGCCTTCTATCTTTCCTCTTTTCTCTCCTAGGCAGAGACAACATTTCCTTAAATGGAGACACAAAAATTGCGCCCCCTATGCCATTCCACAACGTGAAGACAATGTTTTGCAGTTTAAACCCTCACCCATCCCTGCCGACAATGCAGACACTGATGTACTGATCAACATTTGCGCAGGTGTTTCCATGCCTACACATGCAAGGATCATCTCCACAAATGATGATCCCCGGGTGTAGACGTTGATTCGGTGATCAACGTCTACACCCCACTAGCTTTTCCCCCTCATTAAATACACCTAATTAATGCTAATATACTAATTGACCAAGTCGAGACTACGATACATATTGGTGTACCGTACTCCAGTGGCCTCTAGTACCACTAGACCCTCTTGCTTCGATGCTCGTGCCATGGAATGCGTGACACAATGTCTTTTTGCTCTGATCACTAAGGGCTCGATGAATTATGTGTGTGACAATGACCCCTCCTTGGGCTCTGTGTGGCTTATATGAGCCCTTCTTTCGCCCTTCTATCACTCTTTCTCCGCCCTGTCTTTCTTTTCTCCATTTTTTTTCTCGCTTCCCTTTTTTTATGTCTTTCTCATCTTTTTCCTATTTTTTCTTCTTTTTCAAGAATTTCCTGGAAAATTTTAAATTTTCCGATTAAATTCTCGAGGGGCATACCTCATCCATGTCTTCACACTGGGGCATCTTTCTTCGTCTTTTACTCACCGCCAATTTCGCCGTTGTGTAAAGAGGGACAAAATGTAGATGTTTAAAATTATTAATTTAAGTCTTTCCACATAATAAATTAATTTAATTGTGTTGTCTCTTTCCTCTTAAGGTTAATTAAATCAAATTCAATTAATCTTATCACTATAGTCCAATAATTAATTTATCAATATATTAATTATTTTCCTATTTTTTTAAAGTCATTTCAATCATTATTTCTTCTAAACCTCTATTAGTTAATTAATTTCAATTAACTAAGCTAACCATGCGATTCCTATAAATCACCTTTTTTAACCCTGTCATCTAGCCTAATTAATCACTCTTTAATCATGCTCATCATTATCCCCCAATTTTATATTCCTCCACTCATTATCTCTCCTCATGTTACATCCTCCTAACTTGTCCACTTGCACTCTAATCCTCCATTAACCCACCTAATCACTCCTCCTAATCATTTGCACACCCCTATTCACTTTTATTCAGAATGAGTCAACTTTTTTCCATAAATGGATTTCCCATCTCACCCTCCAAACCCTAAATGCACCAACTTTGGTCATTTCAAGGAATTTCAAAATCTCTTGAGTCTCCCCATGCCTCCTCCTCCCAAGGAATTTTAAATTCCTTTATCCCTTTATTCTTCCTACACAATTTCTTATTTAGGAATTTTTAACTCATTTGTCCTCTCCCAAGGAATTTTTAATTCTTCCAATGTACTTGGGGTGTGGAGACAAGAAATGCTTTTATGACGAATCTCTTGAATCCCACACCTTGTCCTCTCAATCCTCTCTCACTTTCTTTCAATTTTAGCCATTCATTCCAAACCAATTTTGACCATCCATTTTGGTCTCCTCCAATCTATAAATTGGAGTCTCCTCCCTTCACAAATCATCAACCCTTTGAGTATTGTTATGCCATTTTATTGAGAGGCAAAAACATCCATTATATCCTCATAATGCCCAATTCATGCCACATATAGACAAATCCATCCATCACAATCATCCTCTTAGTCAATTCCTTCTTGTGTACTGGAGAACAATCCACAAATCATCACCCTTGATGAGAAAATCAAATCAAGTGGAGCAAGGGTGCATTTCCGCTTCATCTAGCTCAATTGGAGGAGGAAGAGAAAGGTATAAAGGTTATTTGGTATTTTGAGTGTTTTATTGATATTCTATGCTTTGTTTGTGTAATTAACCCTGTTACCATTTTCTCATCTTCAATGATCTTTTTGGCTCCTCCCAACTCTTCGTTTCATAGCTATACACGATTGTATCAATGGATTTGAGTGCAAAACATGCATGAGTGTATTGGATATTGATTAATAGAAGTTAATCCCTACTTTTTCATGGATGAGCTCTCATTTTGGCTCCTCCCAACTCTTCGTTTCATAGCTACACACAATTGAATCAATGGATATGAGTACAAAACATGCATGAGTGTATTGGATATTGATTAATAGAAGTTAATCCCTGCTTTTTCATGGATATAGCTAGTTATGATGAACCACGTAATTCATTGTGTTGTTTGTTTATCTATGATTTTCTTTTTGCTGTTTTGTGTTGATTATATGTTTTTCTCTCCTCATTTAAATTCAGTTAACTAACTTTTTGAGAAGTGCTTTTAAATAATATAAAAAAATTATCTTAACGAAAATATTATAAATTTGATTTAAGTGTATATATATATATATATATATATATATAATTCAATGTAAAATTCCAGAAAGATCTTTTAAATTTTTCTTCCAAGTAAATACAAGATATATTAATTTGAAATGTGTTATCAATATGTTAAAAGTTTTTAAAGAAATAAACAGAAAATATCATTTTATAGTTAGTAATACTTTTGATATATATAATTATTACAAAATAAGTATACCTTTTATAGTATTAATTAAGATTATTTTAAAATTATGAAAATAGATTGAAGCATTTATATCTGAAAATATATTTTTATCAATAATTAGTTTTAAATATAGATAATAATTTTTCTTTTTTAATTTTAATTATTTAGAATAACTAGATAAATTTATAAAACAATAAAATTGAATGAATGTGAATAATATCTTGCTAACTTAAAAAAAAACTAATAATTTAAAATCAAATCCATTAAACTAAATAAAAATATTTATTGAAATTATACTATTAAAATAAAAAATCTCTCCCGTCTTAAAATGAAATCATCCAACTAAGAATAACAGCATCTCATGCTGTACCAGAGATGCCTTATGACATAAACCACAGACAAACCTTGCATTTTGTTAAACAAAAGTTGTTAAAATAACATACCTGTCTCCATGAGATGAAATCATTCAATGATTGCAAAGGAAAATGCTGACTGAGCCCCCAAAAAAGACACTGTTCAACCTGAAACCAATCTTTTGGGCAGCCCAACAATTCTATATACTAATGAAATCTACAGCCTAGCTGATGGATAAACTCTTCCCAAACAGAGAAGATGATCTAAGATCTCCATCTGGTCTGGAGGAAGGCAAGTTGATATCATAATACTTTTGCTTCCATCTTTTGGAGGTAACAAAACCATGCTTCCAATATCATTCATGTCTGGCATCTGTGAATCCACAGGCTTCCCCCACCCATAATCAATGTCATACATTGGAAATCTTGGAGAATTTACAGCCTTAGTTCCATATACCAACCCAGATTCTGTAAGCAATCTTCTGTTACATACTTCAACCCAGTCAATCAGATGATTGATCTGAGCTTCCTCAGTGCAGGAATTGATGAGCTGCTGGATAACATCTGCAGCAAAGGAGATGTGGGCATTGATGAGAAAGCCAGCTGTAATCTTCGCCACACCCACAGATAAACAGTTCCCAAAATAAGTTGGAAGCAGGGGAGGCTTAACACGGTTTCTGCAATCAGGCAGAACTAAGAAATACACAGATTCTTCCTCTGGAATCTGCCGAGCTCTCATTATACACCTCCAGAACTGAGCAGCCACTGCAACAAAAGAGCTTGAAGCCCCACTTCTTTGTTTCAGCTCTTGAATTGTCTCTTCTGTGAAACAAAATGTTGCGTATATCAGATCACTCCTGTTTTGGGGAGTCTCTTTGTGTTTTTCCTCAAAAAGAGATCTTTTTTGGTGCTCTGGCCGTGAATTCTCAGGAACAAACTTGAAAATCTGGGCCCCTGTAATCCCAAGGCTTTTTATATCATGGGCTCTGTAGGAAATTGATGGGGATTTCTTGTATTCTTGTTTGAAGGCTGTTCTGTTGTGTTGAGGAGGTTTGGAAATGGGGATGCCTCTGCTGCACTCTGCCCATGATGTCATGAAATGGTAAAAAGAAGCTCCATCCACTATAACGTGCTGAAGTTTGATTGCAATGCACAGCCCCGCTCCCTCAAATGCTGTGACCTGAAACACCCAATATTCCTTAAAATCCTTAAAAGAAAATGATTTGATATTGTTTATGACTTAGTTTCTTTTGGAATTGTGTGTCTCTTTTTTATAGCAATATTTCAAATTACACTCGATCTATTATCAGGAAAGGGAAAGATTGCATCAGGGATTTGCATTTTCACATCTCTTGACACTCTTTCATATTTTGATGATAGATAAAGAGTGTGATTCCAAATGTTGATACAAAAAAAAGACACATCACACTTTGTGATCCATCATCAGATTGTGAAAGAGTGGAGGAGATTAGAAATGCATATTCAATTTGCATTTTTACATCTCCACTTCACTCTTTCACATTCTGATGATCAATTACGGATCACAATTTGCATTTCCACATCTTTTGATACTCTTTCCCATCTCGATGATGTAGCACTGAATATGATTCGAAATATTATATTGATACAACAAAGAAACATACAATCAATCCAAAAACAAATTAATTGATAAACAAATGGATTGTAGAAATCAAATTAATTTGATATTGGTTTTCCAAAGAGAAATAAATGGAAGAATGTTATTGATATTACCTGTATGGACAGAAGCGGTGTGCTATGGTTTTCATCTGCAAACAGATTGACATTAGGCACAAGCTTTTGGAAATAGGGCTTATACCGAAACCCATTTTTTTCCAAGTCTTGGAACGGTACACTGATTGATGCCTCCATGAATTGCACTCCTCCATTGGTGCAATCAACCTCCATTCTGCCTGATTCTCCTTTCTTCAACCGACCAGCCAGAGGATAGAAATGTACCAGAACTGATGAGAGGCTTCTCTTTAGGCCTTGAATTAATGGATGGAATTGGATTGAAGGAGAGCATCTGTAGAAGAAGAAGTTTTGCACGTTGTCGAAGGGTATCCAGTAAAGATCAAGATTTGAGAGAAACATGGTCTGTATCGGGCTTGGGATGGCCGGGTTTATCACACAGATTTTCCTCATCTTCAGAATGACTTCTGTTTCTGCTTCTGCCATGATTATATGTGTGTCAATTGCTACTGGAACTTCCAGACACAATGAATTGATTTCATGGTGAAGGTTGGGTGTATTAACATTAGTCAAATTTCTAACCTAAAGAAAGCCGGCATTGTTTTTGTTTTGTAGTTTAACTTATATTAGATTTTTTAAAGATGCAAGGGATAATATAAGGACTTAAGTTTGACGGTCTACTTCATAATTTTATTTTTCATTTTCTTCCTTTCAGAGATCGTTGAGTGTGTGATTTGAAATATCATGGTGATAGCTGAATGTGATTTGAAGTGTCATGACGATCGCTGAGTGTAATCAGAAATGTCAAGGTGTTGAGTGCGATCAGAAATGTTATGGTGATAGCTGGGTGTGATCTGTCACAACAATCATTGAGTATGATTTGAAATTTCTAGGTGATCGCTGAGTGTGATCTGAAATGTCATGGTGTTATTAGCTAAGTGTGATTGGTCATGAGTGATCTGAAATGTCACGAAGATTGCTGAATGTGGTCTGAAATGTCAAGGTGGTAGCTGAGTGTCATCTGAAATGTAATGGCAGTCCCTGAGGGGCTGGCTTAAAGAGCACACACTAAGCTTTGACTGCTTAGGTGGCAATGTGGGCCCTTCCTAACCTTCCGTTTTCCGTTTTGTTTTCACGGGTTCTCTTCTGACTGTCGGGACTCTCCACACCCTCCACGGTGACAGTAACTGCCACGGTTAAGTTTGAATTTCAATTTTGAATCCCTCCCGCCCAACATTGAAAAGCAGCAAGAGGGACTAGTACTTCTGCCCACAGAGATGCCAGAAGTTGAGGTTTATTGCATGGACCTTCCCTCTTATGATTTCTATTCACTGTTTCAAATGTTGCCTCTGCCCAGAGAAGGCTATATCGATGCAGATGAGAATGGAGTGGCTACAAGATCTTACCTTGTAGCAACTGGGTGTGGATCACACTTCACACGTCCCTACTCACAGAAAAGTCTGCATTTCCATCGCTATCATGTCTCTCTGCATCGGATTTCACAGGTGACTAATGAACAATAACTTCTTCATATATGAATATGGTATAGTTGTATATGGAAGTGAGATAATTAGGTGTAAATGCAGGTGCCGAAGGGTGTTTAACAAAGAATCTCTCATCGTGTGTAGTCAAATAATTGTAAGAAGGTTGTAGTGGCTGCATATCTACATCAGTTCGATGGACTTTACAGCGTTTTGAAAGGCTTGGGCAGATGATATAGCTGATAGCGTTTTGAAAGATTTATCGTTAGAGATTAAGTTTTACAAAGAATGTGAAAGGAAAGTGTATAAACCTTAACAAAATAATGTATAGTTAGTTATTACAGTATATAATATTTCTATGTTAGAGCTAAAATATGTATGGTTTTGAAACCCTAAGTTCTAACCAAGGGTGAAACCCTAAGTTCTAAGCAAGGGTGGGTATATTGGATATTTGATAACTAGGTAAATTGATCCTTCACTAATTAGGTAAATAGACACAGTTAAGCAGGTAAGAGATAGATTTTAAAAAATGTTAGTGCTTGACTGCAACACTGGTAACCATGAGAGTGACATGAAAAAACTAAAACGGAAATAGAACTTTTTATCAAAAGTCAGAGCTTAGTGTGTACTCTTTAAGGGTGGTTGGATGAGATAGCCTAAAAACAAGCATAAAAGAAAATATGTGGGACTTGTAACAATACGTTTTCTTGCATACAACAATCTTTTGGGGGTTCCATGGATAAATTCCATGAGGATTATCCCATTCAAAATTTTCAATATATTAAAATTTTATTCACAAGGATAAATTCTTCTACTTTATTAATTATCTTTATGTTTATTCATTATACATGGATTCTCATATATTAGTCCAATGATCAAAATTAAAACTTGATAAAGATGTCAAAAACCTAATAGAGATGGGTGCATATGAAATATGAAATCAAAATTTAGTCATATTGTTGATGATAATTTTGCACTTCCCTCTCCATTACTACGTAAGTGATATGACAATTGAGATTTATAATCTTATACAAATATGGATACAAAGAAAAAATAAATAAGTATAAATAAAATTGTATGTTATTAAAACAATATTATGGAATGTAAGACTTGAATTACCTTCCTTCAAATGTGATGAAACCATTCAAATTTTTGCATAAAGTTAAACCCTAATATCTTCACTTATGGAGGAACATTCACTTCCCTTAATTGTTCAACATATAATCAATATATCTTTAGCACACAACAATCTTCAACTAGATACACTTTCTAATGTTGAATCTTTAGTAGATTATCTAGATTTGTATATTAGTGTTACATTATCTTATCATGATGAAGGATTATTATATGGGTGAACTATATTTGCTTACTCTAAGTGAAGTGCTCCTACACTTCATGAATATAAAGTGTATGTAAGATAGCTTAGATTGTTTTAATAATGAGAGTATTTATTGAGCATATGGGTACTCTTTTAATTGGATTTTTTTTTTACATTTAAAAGTATAAAATGACAAGGATAAATTTTTAAAATTGTTAAATTTTTAGTCATGACAAAATTTCAAAATTCAAATCAAAGTCTCACATGAATTTAGTAATTTATTTTGGGTGCTTATATAAGAACATGTGTGTATTTATTTTGATAAATTCCAAGTTGTGGTCATGTAAAGAAATTCTTAGTATAGGTAGTTATGCTAGTCAAACAAGAGATAGAAAATCTTCTCAAAGTTGAGTTCATATCACCCACACATTATTCTCTCTATATTTATTATTATTATATATAGTTATTCTTGTCAAACTAAATGACTACATAAGTTTTGGCATAAGATTTTGACTTGAACAAAGATTCACCATATGATTGATTTTTTTAGACAAAATAAAATTCTTATCATCTAAAACCAACACAAGGCAATTTTAACTATACAAAGGACTTATCATTATATTGTTATGCCCTATATTGTTAAGAATCTTAGAGCTACTTATCAAAGTGTGGTAAACTCATGCATGATATTATAAGTCTATTTTGATGAAAAAATTGGGAAACATAAAAGTAGAGTGGATCATGCTAGAACTTACTAATGAGGACCTAGTTTCACCTATGTGTGAATCTTTTATTTGAGAATTCAATGAACGTGTCTAGTTAAATGGGATACAAAGACTAAGTGAAATTGAGGAACAACATCTTGCACTTTAGTATTAAGATTACTTAAGTTTGATCTATTTTAATTTGAGGTGCATGAAGAGATTTTTTTTAATTTTTTTTTTCTAAGTTAATACTATAGTTAGGTATATTTTTTGAGACTTATGAGTTTGGGGTTTTTATTTTTAGTCATATATCTGATAGACTATGAAAAAATGAAAAATATAATTTTAAAGAAAAAAATTGTAATGCCTCCATATTTTATGAATATGAAACAATTGACTACTTTATTAAATTAATGTAAATTTATTAAAAAAAAAACTTTAAATGAAATAACTTAATATCTTAGCTTACAATACAATAATTTATTTGTATGTTATTTATAATTGAAAATTAAATATAGTTTAACAATTCTTTCCAGCTGTGCAATTAAATAATGTTTAACAATTTTTTTATATAATTTTTTGACAACTAAGTCATGTCTAAGTACTAATGTAATAAGATATGTCTGAGTACTAATGTGAGAAAAATTACATAATGCAATATTTGAATTTGTCAACTTTTTATTAGTTCATTGTTTTTACTTTCATTTAATATTTTCTTTCTCTAAATAAATTATGAAAATAAAAAATATTTAAATCGACTTAAATTTTTTTTTTCATTGAAAATAAATCATCTCACATCTTTAAATATATAATCACTCACACACACACACACACACACACACACACACACACACACACACACACACAACACACACACACACACACACACACACACACACACACACACACACACACACACACACACACACACACACACACACACACATAATCATACATTTCACATCACATATAGATATGGCTTCTAGTGGTTCACATCATATTTCTTCTGAGTAGAGTGTGCATCTGGATCCTCAACAAACCTCATGTAGATCTGAGACTCCTGAGAGTACTCCTGAGAATTCAGAGACTGCTTGTACTGAGGCTATTTTGAGAATGCAGTCCTCTCTAGCACAGTTACAACGGACTTTAAATAACACTTCTTTGCTGGCCAGTAGAGATAAATTAGAACATATTCGAGATGAGCTGATGCGTATGATTGAGCTTGCTCAATCATACAATCCATATGATGACCCTCACATTGAGCATTTTTATAGGACTTTATCTCACACTGTCTATGGTACGATTAAATGGAAAACAATAGATAGGGATATTTCACATGTTCCCATTTTACATGGAAATGGCTATGGTTAGAGGATATTGGGTCACTAGATGTGAGAATCCTATTGTCACACCATTCATATATCCTAGATGGTGGGTGACACATCATAGGTGGTTGCAGAAGGATGAGCTGCCACAGTATTTCTGCAAACAATTGTATGCAAAATTTCATCTAGGATATGATGTTGATTACACAGACTTTCCACGACATGTTGGGCAGGGTAGGGGCATATTTGCAGACAAATTTAGGCACCATGATACACAACCCCCTAGTAAGAGGGCAATGGTGGGTCAGAACCTTTTTGGTTTTTCCGAAAGGTTTGGATTTGGTCACAGGTGGTGTTGGTGATATGGCAGCTGAGGAGGCATGCACTGGCATGTATTCTAGCATTGCCAACATTGCTACTCAGGTTGATGAGATGACGTATACTCGCGTGGGGAGATATGTGTTGTGTTCTCGTACTACCCCTATTATTGATGAGACGAATCCATTTTATGACCCATATATTCGTTATGAGTTACCGTTGCCTGCAAAGATCACACTTTTACCAGAGGATCATCTGCACCAGATGAGCCCCTATTTAGTGAGTGATCTTGTGGATGCTTATTAGACCCTCTCTACATTACATGGGATCACTCCTCAGCAGTTGCCTAAATTCATTGGATGAGTACTTTAGAGATCCTCTACTAGTACCAAGCATGGTGGAGGATATTTAGAGCCTGGTAGTTCTAGGTAGGAGGATATTTAGATACCTCCTACAGCTCCTGAGACTACAATTCATCCTACACCATAGACTCCAGGATTTCGGCAACGAGGTTTTTCATCTCTTCTTATGGATGAATGTATTGATCTAGATGTTGTGTCATTACACTTTTCAAAAATATCTAGCATCAGGCGTGCATTTGAGGAGAGGAATAAGGTAAGAAACTAGAAATTTTGATTTTAACTTATTTGTATATATAAAGTTTTTATGTATTCACAGTATTGGCATATTTTTTTAATTTTAAATATATATTACAGGAGATTATGATGGACGTGAGATATGGATATTTGCAGGCACCTGGTGATCCTATTCATCAGGATACACAGGTAAATTTAAATTGATGTGCCTTATTTTTTTCCTATTCATCAGGATTCACTATATATATAATTTTTTTAACATGGAAATTGTGTACACAATGTAGGCCCCTGAAGCAGGTGATGAATTAGATAGAGGATCGGGACAGGGCGCGACATAGCTCATTATATTGTTATATATACATGCTTGCTTCTTTTATTATGTATATCTAACATTTCTATTATACATGTTGTGGACATTTCTATTATACATGTTGTGAACATTATATTTCTATTATGCACTCGATTTCTATTATAGATGTTGTGGACATTTAGATATCATACATGAACTATGGACATTGCATTTGTAGCCTTATTTTAGACATTATACCTCAACATTTCATACACGTTACATGTTTATCTAGACATTTCATGTGTTACATGTTTATATCTACATTTCATGTGTTGTACATGTTTGTTTTATGTGTTACAATGAGCTCTCACTCTGAATTAGGTGCACACTAGATCACTCTCCTAATTCATTGAAACACCTTTTCTTAATATTTATAATTTATTATTTAGTGCATAATTTAGTCGAAAAAGGATGTCTTAAGGGGATCATAATACATGCTAAATTAGTACTCAATTTCTTTGAACTCATTATTATTGAATTTGTCTACTTAGTTGTGCTACTAGTTTATAGAAATTTCATAATTCTGAGTTACATGTTTATTTTATGTGTTACAATGTTCAAATTTCATGTGTTACATTTTAGTTAGATTGATATGCAAATTATTTCTACATTTCAGTTAGATTGATATGCAAATGATATATACTAGGTTTTATGGTTGGGATAGGTATTGGTATTGGTATTTATATAGGTTTATGGATCATTTTAGTAGGTTGTGGAAATAATATTAACAATATTACATGTTTTGTTTGTTGTAACACTTAAACTTAAATGGCGATGACCACAAGTAGTATGGGATGCTTGCTTTTCTTCACAACTAGTACTGAAGTAAGAGCTAAGTTTGATATTAATCTAGAGTTTAACATTATTTAAGACTACATCCTAGGACTATACCTAAATTTTCTTAAGGGGATGTCTTAAGGGGATGCCAATGAAATAATCATTAAAAAATATTCACTAATAAATATGAATAATGCAGTTATGACTAGTGCCTTGTTCTTAATCAAGAAATATAAATAGGCAGTTATGACTAGTGCCTTGTTCATAAGGGGATCTAAAATTAGGACCTATTAGGATGTCTTAGGGGGATGTCCAAAGAGGATGTCTTAAGGGGATGGCCAAAGAGGATGTCTTAAGGGGATGTATAACATAAAAGAATACATTTAAAATAATTTCAACCAAGCATGCATATGTAACAATTTATATAATTTAGCATACTTCACATAAGGGAATCTAAAGTTAGGACCTATTAGGATGTCTTAAGGGGATGTCCAAAGATGATGTCTTAAGGGGATGTCTAAAGCGCATGTCTAAAGGGGATGTATATCACACGTAAAAGCACATGTATGTATGTAATTGAAGAATACTTAAAATCATTTCAACCTTGAGCATGCATAACAATATATGAAAACCATTGTTCACCATGTCAAAAAAAAAACTATCTATATGATCCAATATTAAAAAATCATCTCTAAGTTTTAATATGGTCGAAAAATATATATATCCAGTCCTAGTTCAAATTAAACACGAGTTCAAACTCTAGTTCAAATATAAAAGTATTCAAGCTACATAAACAAGTTAGATAGCCTAAGTTAGCTCCTGATACATATAGTCTAGATCCTCTCTATCTTTTATTATCTCCAAAAAAATTTCATGCTCTTCAAAAGGTAACCTCCACTTTTGGTTGCCACGTCCTTTTTTTGGCAATGTATCAAATTGCAACTTTATCACTATAACCAAGTGACTGTAATGTAGAATTTTTTTTCCAGCCATGTATTTAATAAATTGAGCACCATTTTTGTCTATCTTATTTTGTTGATAATAGGTGCCTTCTATAACAACTAAACTTGTTGGATATGACTGTCCATCACCATCTACAGTTACTTCTGGAAATTTGAATTTTTCTTTCGTGCATCTTAGTAGATAATAATCTACACCTTCCACATTGTCAAGATCCGCAACCACAACAAAAATATCACCTACATGTATGTACATCCAGATGACACCATATAAATTGAAAATAAAAGTAAGATGTATCTATAAAATTTGAACATGTCACTACATGATATAAATTAAAACTAAATAAAAGAACATGTATCCACGCACACACCTAAAACGACTAAATCAGAAACACGTTCATAATTAGCTAAATATATAGGATCATGAATGTCTATGTCTTTTTCATCATCTTCATAAGGAGGCATTCTGATTAACTATTTCATATCCCATTGTGAGACATATCCATTTGTAATATTCTTGCATTGACTCATTGGATTGTCCTCAACACAGTTAGCACAAAAGCATGTTTTTTCTCTTACTTTAATCAATGGAGGCTTGTGGTGTCCTGTAGTCATCACTTGATGTAAACTTCTACCAACAATTGTTTGACAATTGTAAGGATTAGATCAATCAATACTTGTTACAAATATGAAATGAAATTTGCACATTTTAAGATCAACTACTTTAGGATAAAAGTGAAATGCGGAGCTGATGAATTTTTTTAAGAATTCTTGAGAACAAAAATATTTTACTTTTCACTTCCCAAAAATAACGTTTGTTGTATGGCGTGTCCCAACTAGCAAAATGACTTTGACACCATTCAACAATTTTGTTTGCATTCTCTATTCTATTACCTACATCAAATAACTTAGAGATGTTGTTATGTGCACTTCTTTTTAAATGAAATTATATTAAGAAATAGATACAAACAAATTGAAAACAAAATTAACAGTACCTGGAAGTTCATGTTGGCAAAGTGCACTCTTCACACATACTCTTGCTCCATCATGCTCTCCTTTTCCATGTCCACTTTCAAAGAAGTTCCACATAAACTTAACATTGTGTCTAGCATGTTGCATGGATAGCCAATTAAAGGCTTTTGCAGATTTAAATTGTCCTGCTCCATAAAGTTGTATGTCATGTACATGTACAATTGAACATTTAAAATAAAATTTATCAAATTGAAATCAAATACAAATTTACATGTAAATGAAAATGAATTGAAACTTATGTACTCACCTGCACAACCATCCAACCAAATCTAGTGTTGTGAAACATTTATCCCGTGATTTACAAAATCTTCAGTAAACATTGCAAAACAATGAGTTACATAGCTCCTATAATGAACCTTATCATCGCTAATATAGAAATGAACCTCCTTGATGATAATGTGTTCATTTGGATTAGTACAGTTTTCTACCCCATCCACATCAAATTGTGCATGTCTATAGGTCACTTGCACAAACATTGCAACTTGATCAGAATGATAATATTGAGCTTGAATCTGCAATTGAGGGGCAAATGTATAGTTCTCAGAGAAATCTACAATTGAAAGAATACAACCGGGTGGAAAACAATTTTGGAATCATGAAATTGTTTAGCTTGCCATCATGCACCATGAAAATGTTGGATATATGGTCCTGTGGATAAATCATAGCACAAAATATGTTCATAAATTCAAGGTAGGGCAATTCACTCTCCTTCAATGCAATTTTTTTGGATTCATCTCCTGACTTAGTTCAATATGTCTCATATTGAAATCTCTTCCACAAAACTGGCATTGAAATATCAATATTCTCAATTTGAAATGGAAAATTTTGAATCTCCACAATCAATGCATGTACTTTTTATACACTATACATTGAAGTCATCTAAATCTTTTGTTTTATCACATAAAATTGATTTCACAAATTATGTCGTACTTCCAGGGATGACCATATCTGGATTAAGTACTGTCATAGCTTTTTTATATGACTCTAAGTATAGATAAAACTCAACATGATTTCAACAATAATAAGTTTCACATACCTTATTTATGCATACAAAGCAAGGGCGCAACCTCTCAAACATTCTCTAACATATTTTCACATCTGAAAATTCTTCCTTGAATGCTTCAAATAGTCCACTTTTGTGTTGTATCTACAAAATGCTTAGGATGTGAAATATTCATACCAGTCTCTTCATCTTTCATTTGTATGGTGTCCCTTCTATTGGAAGAAAAATGGGAGTGGCTGGTCCAATATTCGATGACTAGTCTTCTTACATCTTCAAAAAAATTGTCTTTTCGAGGAAGTACACAAATATTTACCCAATTTATTTCAATGTTTTCATCCAAAATATTTCTCCTCCTAATATATCTTTGAACAATTTTTCTAGATATATGTAGTAATTCAAAAATTGTTGTAACTTGTCTTTTATGTGACAACCTCTTACTAGAAATCGTAGTCATCAACGCTCTATGTGCAACACTTTAATCAACTCCTCAACTTGTGGTATCGATTGTTGGTATTTTGGTATGGTTTTGTCATTGATGTCAACACCTACTGAAACACTAGCACTCTGGAGATCCAACAACATTCACCAGCAAGCAAGTAACTATTGCACAGTTACTGGTATATGGTTCACCAGCAGGATACAATGTTCAACGGCACTTGGAATGATATGGAAGACACTTGATAATGTCGAAGACATCGTATGGACACTTTGTTTTGAAGAATCGATCATTGGTATATTCATATTTGCATATTTGCTTTTACCGACAAATAGGTCCAGGGTTACATAGGGTTACACCGACAGGTTTATCTTTTCCAAATCAGCATGGCATGCTATGGAGATGATTTATTATTGTTGTAAATGCATTAAGCCAACATGTTCAATCGGTTATTGCATCGGATATTATATTGTATGTAAAATGTTTTTATTGTAATATCTTGTAGAGCCGACCTACTAAAATTGGTCTTAGGGTATGGTATAAATGTAAGATCTTATTTGTAAGATCGAATGTGTGAATGTGAAAAAGAATTGTGAGAAGGTATATGCAAGATTAAGCACAGGTATACACGAAGACATCATTAGAAGGTGAAGCTAGGTTTTTGTAGAAGCATATCAGCGTTACACCGGTACTGAATCCAGCATATGAAGATGCTATTTTGTGTAGTACATTCTTATTGGATTTAACCATCCAACTGTAGTCAATGTGACTCCCATTTTGTGATTGAGCAGTGAGCTCTAGGTTGTTGGCCTTTCTGCATGTGCAGACCCCATTTATGTACACTTACTATCTACAATAGTATCATCTGATTGTGGGTAAGGTTTCCCACCATGGGGTTTCCCCTTATAGGGTTTCCATGTATAAATATTGGTGTTATGTGTTGTTGATGACTGTATGTTTATGTTTCATGCATTAATCTCTACCGGTATAGCAATTTACTGTTAACACTGTCTACCGGCACACTTAACTGGTTTACCAGTATTAAGCATTAAGCTGGTTAATTGGTTTTTGGTTTAAATTCATTAGACAACTGATTCAACCTCCCCCCCCCCCCCTCACAGTTGTCTCTGGGACCTAACAATTGGTATCAGAGCTTAGTCCTCTTTTGCAGAAGTTTAACAACTTGAGGAGATCCAATGTCTACTAATTATTTCAGGAAGGACAGTCCTAAACTTGATGGAACCAACTATGGGATATGGAAGATCAGGATGGAGACACATCTGAATTGCATCGGTAAAGACATCTGGGAAGTTACAAAGAATGGTTATACTGTTGTTGTAGCTGGTCAGACTACTCCAACTACCTTAGCTAAAGATGAAGAGAAGGATTGCAAAGCAAGAGCACTTTTGAGCGCATTACCAGATCAACAAATCATGGGATTATCAGATAGGTCTACTGCTAAAGCTATTTGGGATCATTTGGAAACACTAAATGAAGGAGATTCCACAGTCAAGATTGAAAAACTTGAAAGCTTCCGAGTCAGGTATGAACATCTGAAAATGGAAGAAGATGAAAGGATTTCTGCTTTTATGGAAAGAGTAAATGAAATTGTTTTAGGTATTAAATGTTGTGGAGGAACCTTGAGTGAGGATGAAATTGTTTCAAAAATTTTAAGAGGATCGCCACCGACATATAAAATGAAAGTTACTGCTATAAATGAGTTGAGAACAATGCCTAATACATCAGTAACTAGGGATACATTGATTGGAAAACTTTCAGCCTTTGAAATTGAGGAATTTGGTCCTGTTGCTATTATAAAAACTGATCTGGCCTTTAAAGCATCAACATCATCTGCTCCATCATTTGACAAATAAGACTGGAAAGCCTTTTATGCAAGAGAAATTGAAGAAACCAAGAAGGAGAATGAAGAGCTTGAAGAACTTGAAGCACTATTTGCAAGAAAAATGTCAAAAGGTCCAATTGGAAGTAAGTATGAAGGTAAAGCACCCTTTAAATGTTTCAACTACAATAAGATTGGTCATATGGCTTCGAGATGCCCTGATAGACATGCTAGACTAAGAGAAGAAGCTAGAAGAACATACAAGCCTAATCCTGAATATCAGAGATACAGATTTAAGAAGAACAAAGACAAATCTTGTTACATTGTTGATGAAGGTGTGATTGATGATTCTGATGAGGATGCAGCAGACAATGGATGGGTTTTTGTTGCTATAATAGAAGATCAACCGGCACCTATTGCTCAACCAGTAGAACAAGCCCTAGCAACCAAAGTTGAAGCAAAGGATGAATGGATTATTGACTTGGGATGCTCACATCACATGACAGGAGACAAAGGTAAATTCTTGAACTTTCAAGAATACAATGGAGGTTTAGTAAGATTTGGAGATGACAAAGCCTCTTCAATCAAAGGTAAGGGTTCAATATCTCTTGATGGTAAGCATAACACTAACAATGTCTACTATGTTGAAGGATTAAAGCATAATCTTTTAAGTGTTGGTCAATTAGTTGAGAAGGGATTTCAGTTACAATTTAAAAATGGAAAATGCAAAATCATGAATAAAACTAGTTTGGAAATTGCAACTGGTAATCAGAATAGAGGTAATATCTTTCATTTGAATAACAGTGAAAAGGCATGCTTGATTGCACATATAGATGAAAGTTGGTTATGGCATAAGAGACTATGTCGTGTAAACTTTGATTGCATGGTAAAAATTAGTACTTCTAAGGCAGTTAGAGATCTACTTAAAATTGTGAAACCTCATAATACAATTTGTAAGGAATGTCAATTTGGAAAACAAGTTAGAGCTAGTTTCAAAAGTATTCCAGAAAAATCCAATAATGCTCTTGATTTAATTCACACTGATTTATGTGGTCCAGCTAGAACTAAAAGCTTACAAGGTGATAGATATTTCATGCTAATTATTGATGATTATTCTAGAATGTGTTGGGTTACTTTTCTCAGAGAAAAATCAGAAGCACTTGGAAAGTTCAAACTATTCAAAGCAATGGTTGAGAATGAAACCGATAATAAAATTAAATGTTTAAGATCAGATCAAGGAGGAGAATTCACATTTAAGGACTTTAATACATTCTGTGAAGTGAATGGAATTAGAAGACAGTTATCAACACCTCAGACACCACAGCAGAATGGAGTTGTTGAAAGGAAAAATAGAACTATCTTGGATGCAGCAAGAAGTATGTTATCAGAAGAAAATCTACTACATGTGTATTGGAGAGAATCGGTTAGCACTGTTGTCTATACATTCAACAAAGTTCACATCAAAGGTGAAACCGGTAAGACCCCTCATGAACTATGGTTTGGTAATACTCCTACTCTTAAGTATTTCAGAATTTTTGGAAGTAAATGTTATATTAGAAGAGATGAGTATATTGGCAAATTTGATCTTGGAAGTGATGAAGGGATATTTCTTGGCTATTCATCTAAGAGCAAGGCATATAGATGTTTTAAGAAGAGATTGCAGAAAATTGTTGAGAGTACAAATGTAAAGATTGATGAACAATTCAGAGGAACTTCAAGGTATATAGACTCTGAACCGGCAACAGAAATTGTGACAAATGAACCTACACTAGATCCACAGGTACAGAATGAAGATCCAGTTACCCCGGTATCATCAGAGGATTCCACGGTAATTGAAGAACAACAACAAACTAAGACACCCCGGTATATAAGATTGAATCATTCTAAAGATCAGATAATTGGAAACAAATTTAAAGGAGTTATGACAAGAGGAAGATTGGCAAATGAAGAGGTATGTCTTATTTCTCAAATTGAACCATCATCTATCAATGAGGCATGTGAAGATAAATTTTGGATTAAAGCTATGGAAGAAGAATTAGGACAAATTGAGAAAAATAATACTTGGACATTAGTTCCCCAACCTAAAGATAAAAATGTAATTGGAACCAAATGGGTATTTAGAAACAAACTTAATGAAGATGGTAAGGTTATCAGAAATAAAGCAAGACTAGTGTGTAAGGGATATTCTCAGAAAGAAGGAGTTGATTACAATGAAACCTTTGCACCAGTAGCCAGAATTGAGGCAGTCAGATTATTCTTTGTCATGTCCCCATAATAAGCGATTATGAATATATTGGAATATTAATTATTTTATATAAAGTTCCATTCACTTATATAAATAATTAATATTTAACATACATTGTAATTAGATTAATATTAATAAGTCTTATGTTGCCATAGTTTAATGTTGCAATAGTTTAAGCCGTAATTAATCTTAACGATTATGGGAATGCAACCAACTTTTGTCAAATAAAGAATGGAGGAGGAGACGAGAAAGGGAGGAGGAAGCGTGGAAGAGATAATTGAATCTGCGTGTGTGACACCCAGAGCTATATTGCCTTTCATCAATTTTACAACTGGCCTATTGGTTTATCGATTCTAGAAGGGAATCGAATTGCTGGATTGAAGTGAACCTTGTCGGGGGTTCCAGGTTGCTACGGGAGTGAATGTTATAGTGCAGAGTCACCGAAAGTAAACCTAGTGCCACACAACTTATCACAGCTGACTAGAATACCATTATGTGAACAACGTGTATGTCACCGAAAGTAAAAGTCGACGCCACACAGTTTATCTCAGTTATCGGGAGGATTGATATTGCACGACATGTGTGTGTAACAGAATCGCGCGGGGGAGGAAACCAGATTCTATCCATCTTTGCAGTCGGTGGTGGCTCCCAGACGCTACAACCCGTATTGAATAGCAGAAATCATCAGAAAAGCAATATACTCGTACTGCAAAAACCGTAGTCGTGACCCCTGGATAAAGCTATACAACAGTATAGTGGCAATGTCGGGGTATAGTATAGAAAGAGTTGATCGTCATGGAGGAGGCACCATGATGTATTTACGGACTGCAGAGTACCAGACTCATCAATTTATAGACATTGGGAACTTTGATGAATTAATGCGAAGTTAACCAACAGAAGTCCAGCCAGGTGCATTCTGATACAAACTTATCTATGTTCCTTGAAAGCATTAATTGATTCCATGTCTACAATATCTGCTCTAGTTGATTATTTAGTGGTGATTACTTAAATTAAATTCAAATCAATGTAAAAAGAGGAAGAATCCTAAACTAGGAATTAGTGTATAAGAGGTTATTTCCACCATAAGATTTATTGCGCAACAAACCTCGGCAATGTTTTGGTTATTAAATTGATTGGGGTCAAATTCGAGTTAGAGAATTTTATAGTGGTATCAGAGCACTAAATCTTGCCAGCCTGTAGGGTACCTTCAGAAAAATTAATGCATACTTTCATAAAAAATTAATGCACAGCTGAGTATGCACCAGGGAAATTATAATTTCCGAAGTACTAGGGCCCGTCAAAACAGATTTACAAACTCTCCTCTAGCACAGAGTAGTACATCTATTCCGTTTGAAATTGAGAATAGCCACATAGAAACCGACAAAGAAATTATCTTTGAAACCAACATGGGAGACCCAGATAATAATAGGGATCTTTTGGCAGCATTAATCAGAAGTCAGCAAGATATGCAAGATAATGTTAACAGAATGACCAATTTGATGACTCAGTTTATGGCCAATAATATAAATCAACATCAGAATAATGGAAGGCAGAATAACCAAAATCAAAATAATGGGGGAAATAATGGGGGTCGAGATGAACAGTCAGTCAACAATCAACCAGAAAGAACAGGAACCGCTAGACCATTTATGCCCACTTTTACTGCTAGAAACCAGCCACCAGAAAATGAACCAACAATAAGGGAAATACAGGCAGAAATACATCAGGATTGGTTAGATTCTGGTGATGAATTCCGATCAACAATGACATTTAGAGAATATTTAGATGTCAGAATGAAACATAGACCAAGAGGACAACGAGGAAAAAACAGTGAATTACAAAGAAAAATTGGAAAAATGTCCATTCCTTATTTTGATGGTTCAGGTAAGATAACTGCTCGGGCTTGGGTGCAAAAATTAGATACATACTTCCAATTAAATCCTATGTTGGAAGAAGAAGCAATTAAATATGCTACGTCATATCTTGACGGTGTAGCACATGAATGGTGGCATCACGGACAAATAACCTTAGGTCATAATTTGATAGGCACTTATGTTGAGTTCACTGAAAAACTTATTGATAGGTTTGATTCTAAGGATCCTGAATTACACCTTAAGGATCTAACTCAACTTAAGCAAACTAGAACCGTTGAACAGTATATTTCTGAATTTGAAAAATTGGCAGTCTTAGTCACTGAAATTTCTGAAAGGCACAAGATTGTAATATTTATAGATGGATTGTCTGACTCCCTCAAAGGGTGGGTTAAATCCTTAAACCCTCCTACTCTACAAACAGATATTAAAAGGGCTAGAGAATTGGAACTATCTTCCAAAAGAATTTTTTTTAACAAAGGACCACCTCCTAAACCAGAAAAAGACAAACAACATTTCAACAAAGATGATTTCCCTAAAAACAAGTTAGATAAAGAGGAAAGAGAAGAGCTCAGAAGGAAAAAACTATGTTTCAGTTGTAGGGAAGCATGGCAACCTGGACACAAATGTTTAGGGAAGGGGAAAATTCATTATATTGAGGTTATGTCTGACAATGAGGATGAAGAGAATGTTGATCCTAACATAGAACGAATACCTCAGAATACTGAGTCGGAAACAGGTACTAAACAGGGGGAAGGAGTAATAGCATCCATGACAGGAACTCCACACTATAATATTTTCAGAGTTAGAGAAGTCTTGAATGGACAGAGGGTAATTGTTATGTTAGATAGTGGTTCCACTCATAATTTTATAGATGCAGCACTTGTGGAAACATGTGGTTTGCAAAATGAAAAACATGAAGGATTTGATGTTAGAGTAGCAGGAGGAACTAATTTATCTAGCACCCATAAAGTGCCTAAATTGAATATTACTCTTGGAAATTACACAGTTACTGATGATTTTTATGTAATTGATTTGGCTAACACTAATGTTGTCTTGGGCATACAATGGATGGAAACATTAGATGAATATACACAGAGCTTTAAAAGAATGGAGTTCTCTTTTAAAATTCATGATAAGAAGGTAGTTCTTCGGGGTATGTCTAACAGTGGTCCCAGGATCGTCAGCGCGAAAAGAATGGAAGCTATTTTCAGACATGGAGATGTGGCATGGTCAGCATAATGTTTAATTTCCAACAAGGTATCTGGTTTTGAATCTAAATCTTATCAAGCTGATTTGTTAACAGTATTAGATTCACATCATCTAGTTTTTAATGATATTCCCCCAGGAGTTCCACCTGATAGAGGTTTTGAACATACCATTGAATTAGAAGAAGGTGCTAAACCAGTAATTACTACTCCTTATAGACACCCTAAAACATTCAGGGATGAAATAGAAAAGGCCATTAAGGAATTATTGGATATGGGACATATCAGACCTAGTTCTAGTCCTTTTGCTTCATCTGTAGTATTGGTCAAAAAAAAGGATGGAACTCTTCAAATGTGTATTGATTATAGAGCTCTTAACAAGAAAACAATCAAAAATAGGTATCTGATTCCTCGAATCGATGAATTGTTAGACGAATTGCATGGAGCCGTTTATTTTTCTAAAATTGACTTGAGATCAGGGTATCACCAGATTAAGTTAAGGGAACAAGACATTCATAAAACTGCTTTTCGTTGTCATTGTGGTCATTATGAATTCCTGGTAATGTCGTTTGGTCTAACAAATGCTTCGGCAACATTTCAGTCTTGTATGAATCATATTTTTAACAAACAGTTAAGAAAATTTTTGCTAGTATTTTTTGATGATATACTGATTTTTAGCAAAACTTGGGAAGAGCATTTGAAACATATTGATATAGTCCTGGGTATTATGGAATCACAATCACTGTATGCAAAGGCATCTAAATGTGAATTTGGAATGACTAAAATTTTGTATTTAGGGCATATGATCAGTGCAACAGGGGTACAAGTTCATCAAGAAAAGATAAGAGCTATTTTGAATTGGCCACCACCTCAGAACCTTACGGAGCTAAGGGGGTTTCTTTGGTTTATGCAGTTATTACAAGAGGTTTGTCAAAGGTTTTTCACAGCTTGGGGCACCCTTGACAAATCTTACCAAAAAGGGGGCATTCAGATGGACTGAGGAAGCTCAACAGGTATTTGAGAAGCTTAAAGAGGTAATGAGTTCTTGTCCTGTACTTGCTCTTCCATATTTTAATCAGCCTTTTGTGTTGGAATGTGATGCTTCTGGTGATGGAATAGGGGCAGTTTTAATGCAAAACAAACATCCTATAGTTTATGAAAGCAGGAAACTTAATAAACTTGAGAAATTATATTCCATCTATGATAAAGAAATGTTGGCAATCATGCATGCATTGACAAAATTTAGACAGTATTTGGTTGGTAGCAGATTTGTGGTGAAAACTGACCATAATAGTCTGAGATATTTCTTGGGTCAAAAAGATTTAAATGACAGGCAATAGAAGTGGATCAGTAAAATTCAAGCTTATGACTTTGAGATTGAATATGTAAAAGGTAAAAATAATGTGGTTGTCGATGCTTTATCTAGAAGGCCTAAAATCAACGCTTTATCTGTTGTAACAGCTGATTGGAAATCTTTATTGGCGGTCGAGTATTCAAAGGATTCTTTTGCATGTGATTTGCTAGATGGTAATATACAGGATGCTAAAAATCAAATTGTTAATGATGTTATCTATTACAAGGACAGGATCTATTTAATTCCAGGATCGAAGTTAAAAGAAAAAATCCTTCAATCTATGCATGACATTCCTTTAGCAGGGCATCCAGGATACTTCAAAACGTATCGTCAGGTAAGAGAAAGGTTCACTTGGAAAGGCTTAAAAAATGATGTCCTACGCTATGTCAAGGAATGCACCACCTGTCAGCAAAATAAAGTAGAACAAACGTACCCCGCCGGTTTACTACAGCCACTACCCATACCAGATCAAAAATGGAAAAGTATATCCATGGATTTCATCACAGGGTTACCGAAATCCCAGGGTAAAGATTGTATATTCGTCGTGGTTGATAGATTAACTAAATTTGTATACTTCTTTTCTATCACTACAGAATTTATAGCGATTCAAATTGCAGAGTTATTCTTCAGAGAGGTTTTTAGATTACATGGTTTACCAAAGACTATAATCAGTGATAGAGATAGCAGATTTCTGATTATATTTTGGGGGGAGCTTTTTAGATTGACAGGTACCAAGTTGAATCATAGTACCAGTTATCATCCACAAACAGATGGGCAGACGGAAATAGTGAACAAGTGGATTGAAGGTTATCTTCGTAACTATGTAGCCGGGCATCAAAAAGCTTGGGTTTGTTGGTTATATTTGGGTGAATATTGTTATAATACTACCTTTCACTTGTCAATTGGTATGTCTCCTTTCAAAGCATTATATGGCTATGATGTACTTTCTTTTCTTGACCTTGCTTTTGAGTAGAGCAATGTACCTAGAATTCGTGATTAGCTTCAAGAAAGTCAAAACATTCTATCAGCTCATAAGGAGAATATGCAAAGAGCTCAGAATCAACAGAAAATCTATGCAGATAAAAAATGAATTGAACGCCACTTCGAAGTGGGAGATTTAGTATTTCTCAGGTTGCAACCTTATCGGCAATCTTCTCTCAAACGTAGTGGATCCGAAAAACTTAAGTCTCGGTTTTATGGTCCCTATCAAGTAGTATGGAAGGTTGGCTCAGTTGTGTATGAACTTGATTTACCAGTGGATAGAAAAATACATAATGTATTTCATGTATCTTGTCTCAAGAAAGCTCTAGGGCAGCAGGTGTTAGTATCCGAAGACTTACCTCCCTTGATTGACGAGGGGCAACTTGAAATGATACCAGAAGTAATTTTGGAGACATGGGACAGGAAACTGGGGCATAGAAACATCAGGGAATATCTCATCAAATGGAAACATCTGCCTCAGGATGACGCCACTTGGGAAAATGAAAGAGTTTTGGAGTTGCTTAAGGGCAAGCAACATGAGGCAAGGGAGACTGTCATGTCCCCATAATAAGCGATTATGAATATATTGGAATATTAATTATTTTATATAAAGTTCCATTCACTTATATAAATAATTAATATTTAACATACATTGTAATTAGATTAATATTAATAAGTCTTATGTTGCCATAGTTTAATGTTGCAATAGTTTAAGCTGTAATTAATCTTAACGATTACGGGAATGCAACCAACTTTTGTCAAATAAAGAATAGAGGAGGAGACAAGAAAGGGAGGAGGAGGCGTGGAAGAGATAATTGAATCTGCGTGTGTGACACCCATAGCTATATTGCTTTTCATCAGTTTTACAACTGGCCTATTGGTTTATCGATTCTGGAAGGGAATCGAATTGCTGGATTGAGGTGAACCTTGCCGGGGGTTCCAGGTTGCTACGGGAGTGAATGTTATAGTGTAGAGTCACCGGAAGTAAACCCAGCACCACACAACTTATCACAACTGACGGGAATACCATTATGTGAACAACGTGTATGTCACCGAAAGTACAAGTCGACGCCACACAGTTTACCTCAGTTATCGGGAGGATTGATATTGCACGACATGTGTGTGTAACAGAATCGCGGGGAGGAGGAAACCAGATTCTATCCATCTTTGTGGTCGATGGTGGCTCCTAGATGCTACAACCTATATTGAATAGCAGAAATCATCGAAAAAGCAATATACTCGTACTACAGAAACTGTAGTCGTGACCCCTGGATAAAGCGATACAACAGTATAGTGGCAACGTCGGCGTATAGCATAGAAAGAGTTGATCGTCACGGAGGAGGCATCGTGATGTATTTACGGACTACAGAGTACCAGACTCATCAATTTATAGACATTGGGAACTCTGATGAATTGATGCGAAGTTAACCAACAGAAGTCCAGCCAGGTGCATTCTGATACAAACTTATCTATGTTCCTTGAAAGCATTAATTGATTCCATGTCTACAATATCTGCTCTAGTTGATTATTTAGTGGTGATTACTTAAATGAAATTCAAATCAATGTAAAAAGAGGAAGAATCCTAAACTAGGAATTATTGTATAAGAGGTTATTTCCACCATAAGATTTATTGCACAACAAACCTCTGCAATGTTTTGGTTATTAAATTGATTGGGGTCAAATTCGAGTTAGAGAATTTTACATTCTTGGCTTTTCCAGCTCACAAGGACTACAAAGTTTATCAAATGGATATTAAATGTGCATTTTTGAATGGAGATCTTGAAGAGGAAGTATATATTGAACAACCTGATGGATTTTCTTTGACAAATGACAATGATATGGTTTGCAAGTTAAGAAAAGCTCTATATGCATTAAAACAAGCCCCAAGAGCTTGGTATGCAAGGTTGGATAAGTATCTTTTAAAGATTGGTTTTACTAAAGGAAATGCAGATAGCAATTTATATTACAAAATAACTAATGATGACATCTTGATTATTGAAGTATTTGTTGATGATATAATCTTTCGAGGAAAAGATGGATTATGTAAGGAATTTTCTTTTAAAATGCAGCAAGAATTTGAAATGTCTATGATTGGAGAAATAAAATTCTTTTTAGGATTGCAGATTTCACAGACTGATAAAGGTATTTTTTTTAAGTCAATCCAAGTACTTGAAAGAATTACTAAAGAAATTTGGGATGGAGAACTCTAAACCGGTAAGCACACCTATGACTACAAATGATAAATTATCTCAAAGGGATGAATCTACACTTGTTAATCCAACTAGATACAAATCTATGATAGGAGGTTTACTGTATTTGACACAAACCAAGCCTGATATTATGAATGTAGTATGTATTGTTTCTAGATTTCAAAGTAATCCTAGGGAAAATCATGAATCAGCAGTAAAAAGGATTTTCTGGTACTTACAAGGCACAACAAATCTTGGATTATGGTATCCTAGAGATGAAAATTTTGACCTATGTGCATACACAAATGCAAATTGGGCATGAGATGTGGATGATAGAAAAAGCACCACTGGAGGAGCATTCTTTCTTGGAAAAAGATTAGTTTCTTGGTTGAGTAAGAAACAGAGTTGTACATCTTTATCAATAGCAGAATCAGAATATGTTGCAACAACAACTAACTGTACACAAGTACTATGGCTTAAGCACATGTTGAAAGACATAAAGGTAAAATGCAAAGAACCTATTACTATATACTGTGATAACACTGCAACAATTGATATATCCAAGAATCTGGTATTACATTCTAAAACAAAACATGTTTCTATCAAACTAAATTTTCTAAGGGAAAAAGTTGAAGAAAAAGAGATAAAACTAGTTTATGTGAATACTAAAGAACAACTTGCAGATATTTTCACAAAACCTTTGCCTAAGGAGACTTTTGAATATCTCAGAGATCAGCTTGCAGTCATACCACCACCGGTAGAGACTTAGACAGTTGATGATTTTCATCAACCGACAGAATTGAAAGACAAATCTTTTACTCTGGTCTTTGATGAGGAAGCTACTTCTCAGTGGGAGTAGTTGGTATTTTGTGATAAGTTCTTTTTATATTTGGTTTTGTATTGCTTTGGCATTTGATGTCAAAGGGGGAGCAATATCTATGGAAATAAACATTATCTTTTGAGGAGAGATTGGTATTAAAGATTAATTTTTGGATAAACACATGTTGCTCCTAGGGGGAGAAATTGTTGTTTAAAGGAGATTGTTGGTTTTTGGTATTTGGCATTTCTATTTTGGCACTTTGATGGTTTTTCCATCTTGTGTTTTCATCAATGCCAAAGGGGGAGATTGTTGGTATTTTGGTATGGTTTTTTCATTGATGTCAACAACTACTGAAACACTAGCACTCTGGAGATCTAGCAACATTCACCGGCAAGCAAGTAACTATTGCACAGTTACTGGTATATGGTTCACCGACAGGATACAATATTCACCGGCACTTGGAATGATATGGAAGACACTTGATAATGTCGAAGACATCGTATGGACACTTTGTTTTGAAGAATTGATCATTGGTATATTCATATTTGCATATTTGCTTTTACTGGCAAATAGGTCCAGGGTTACATAGGGTTACACCGACAGGTTTATCTTTTCTAGATCAGCATGGCACGCTATGGAGATGATTTATTATTGTTGTAAATGCATTAAGCCAACATGTTCAATCAATTATTGCATCAGATATTATATTGTATGTAAAATGTTTTTATTGTAATATCTTGTAGAGCTGACCTACTAAAATTGGTCTTAGGGTATGGTATAAATGTAAGATCTTATTTGTAAGATCGAATGTGTGAATGCGAAAAAGAATTGTGAGAAGGTATATGCGAGATTAAGCAGAGGTATACACAAAGACATCATTTGAAGGTGAAGCTAGGTTTTTGTAGAAGCGTATCAGCATTACACTGGTACTGAATCCAGCATATGAAGATGCTATTTTATGCAGTACATTCTTATTGGATTTAACCATCCAACTGTAGTCAATGTGACTCCCATTTTGTGATTGAGCAGTGAGCTCTAGGTTGTTGGCCTTTCTACATGTGCAGACCCCATTTATGTACACTTACTATCTGCAGTAGTATCATCTGATTGTGGGTAAGGTTTCCCACCGTGGTTTTTCCCCTTACAGGGTTTCCACGTACAAATATTGGTGTTATGTGTTGTGGATGACTCTATGTTTATGTTTCATGCATTAATCTCTACTGGTATAGCAATTTACTGTTAACATTGTCTACCAACACACTTAACTGGTTTACCGATATTAAGCATTAAGCTGGTTAATTGGTTTTTGGTTTAAATTCATTAGACAACTGATTCACCGCCCCCCCCCCCCCCCCCCTCTCAGTTGTCTCTGGGACCTAACATCAATAAGGTATCTTGCAAATTTTCAACTATTGTTTCTTTTACATGACCTCCTGAGCTTTTGCTATTATCGACACCCAACAACTCCAAAACATGAGTCATTTCTCTTTTCCTGAATAACTTTACAAATAATTGTGCTCTCCCAACCATAGATTTTTTTTCAAAATATTCCTCCCACATGTTTTTGCAATGCAATTTAATTGTGCTCTCAGGTACCATGTGTTCAGATGAAATTTGACTGAAAAGAGAATCCTCATTCATCTCCATCAAATTTTTCATGAGAAGAAAAATTTGTACCTTGACTAGTACTAATTTCTTCCACTACTTCAATTGCATCATCTTCAACATCAATAGGATCTTCCTTAGCATCAACAGGTTGCTCTTGATTACGTTTTGTATGACCTTTCTTTGAATCATCCCTTATATGATCATATTTTTTTGCTCAATTTCTTTTATTCCCCATTACACAAAGTATTGAAATTTGCTTTCCTAGAATCGCAAGTGAATACTCCTTAAGAAAAAAATCAACTCCTTTGCAAAAAATCACCTCCTTCAAAAAAATCATCTCCTTCCTTGAAAAAAAACTTCCTAGAAAAAAATTGAAGATTTTATGAATTGTTTTTTTTTTTTTTGTTTTTTAAAAAATAAAAAAACACCTCAATAATATATGAGGGGAAGGGTGGGGAAGCGAGCTGTCGCTTCCCCATGTGACCACTCACGGAGGTTCCCGACGCTTAGGCCGAGTCCCACTCAGTAGAGACTGCCTATGTGGCATCCCACATGGCAACCTACTCATCAAACCCCCCCTCCCCCAATTTGCAGAAATTTCAAGTTCTGCTAAGAATTTGACCATCAAATTTTATTTAAAAAAAAACCTAAAAATACCCTTTTTGAGATCTCGGAGTGAGGAACGTTGACATATATTTTTTTATAGAATTTCAATTAGAATTAGTATATTAAAATTATAAAATACTACAGGTAGGTATATTAACATTCAAGAAGACTCTGATTTGGAAAAACAAAAAAAATACTAAATCATATCAGAAAAAATTAAAATTTATATATAACACTAGAGGAGAGGGTCATCTTCAAGAATATAATGTTTTTTTGGGATTCCTATAGTTTTGATAGGGGAAATTTGGTGGGAGACGAAAACTATTGATTTCGGGAAACTTCAACTTTGAATTGTTATAACGATGAAAATATACATCAAAATCAATTTTTATTTTTTTGCACTGGCTATGGATGTCATCTAGAAGATATTTCAAAATCATAGGAAAACAAGATTATTTACATATAGTTTTGTGGTGGGAGGTGAAACCCTTGATTTGCAGTATTTTTCAATAATTGAAAAAATGACTTTAATAATTTAAAAAACATATCAATTCTTGTTCCAATTTTTTTTTAAAAATAATAGGCATAAACTTCATCCAGTTTTATACATTTCATCAGTTTACATCATCTTCAAATACTAAATAGAAATATCACTTTTGTGCCATTGAAGTTGAACTGTTTTGATGTTGTTAGTCTTTTCCTTTATAAAAGTGAGACACAAGTTTATACTTTTACCCTACAATCCAACTATATATCCTTCAACATATGCTTCATCCATAGAATTTGTGAACAATTAGTAGCAATAGCAACATACTCAACTTCAACAGTAGATAAGGAGGTACATGATTGTTTCTTGTTGATCCATGAAACAAGCTTCTTTCCAAGAAAGAAAGCTTCACCGGATGAGCCTATCTGGTTACCTATATCTCTAGCCCAATCTGCATCTGAACATGATCATAGTGTAAAGTCATCACAAAACAAAAACCATACCAAAAAATCCTTAAAAATATCTGAAACATCCTAGCTACCGGAGCAAGGATTCAACATAATCAATTCCTTCCTTCTAAGAATATGCATTGCAAACCAATCAATAGCATCCAAGTCCATGTATTATCCTTTTCTAACTAATCCAATTCCTCTTTAATAGATTTCATCCAACATTCATCCTTACAAGCTTCAATTACTAATATCAGTACAATTAAAGATATTAAGCATACCTCATCAGCTGCCAATCTTCTTCTTGTCCAATTATCTGATCTTCTGAATGATTCAGCCTTATATACCTAGGAATCTTCTGACTCACTATTCCTTTTCCCTGGTCTTCAATTACTATAGAATTTTTTGATACCATCGGAGTAACTGGTTCAACATTCTATTCTGATAAAGGTGTTACAGTTCAGTTAATACTATTTCCACTACTGGTTCTTGCTCATTAATTCTGATTTGACTTCGATTCAGCTCATCCACCTTGACATTAGTTCTCTCCACAATTATCTGCAATCTCTTGATATAACATCTATATGATTTTCTTTCATTACACCAAGAAATATTCCCTCATCACATCTAGGATCAAACTTACCAATGAAATCATCTCTCTTGATACAACATTTACTACCAAAGATACTGAAGTACTAAATTGCAGATGTATGACCAAACCATAACACATAAAGTGACTTACTGGTAAACCAAACTAGATCCAAGATCCAACAAATCTTTATCGGTTAACCTTAAAATTGACTTCCAAAGATCTAAAACACACTTTCAGACCACTACCAGGGGCAATGCAAGATTTGTCATCAATTTTTCTCCCCCTAGGAAAATGCCTTAGTTACCAGATGAGTTTCCTACCGGTGCAAAAACATTATGCTATGTCGGTTGAGTAACCGGGGTATGTCCTTCAGCCAAATGAACATCTAGGGAAATTTATTTTGTTGGTTGAACCTTAGAATTCATAACCCACTTCTTTGCATGCTCCTTTTGAGTGTCATCAACCTTCTTCTTTCCCTTCTCATTAGATTTATCACTTCCTGTCGGTGGGTTCTTGCTTCTCCCCTACTTTGTTGCATGCATAACAAGTGGTCGTGCATTGTTCTTCTAAATTGCCTTACTATAACCTTCACCATTCCTTTACCAGCATTATTTAGCCACCTGTCCAAACTTTCCACATGCATGACATTTCACATTCATTCTACAATCTTATGTCCTATGACCATACTTCTTACAATTTGAACACTCACCAAGAACTGCATTATTATTTTGACTTTCTCTATTTCTACAATGTCTTACCATATGACCAAATATATTGCAAACAAAGCATCTACCATTAAATTTATGTGCATTGGGTTTCCTTACCGGTGTCCTCTGATTCTGGTTGACCTTCTGACTGGATGTGTTATCCTGATTTGCAGTACCAGAGCTTTCTCCATGCTCAAATCCAAGACCTCTAGTGTCTCCAGTGTCCCTTTGATCCTTCAATTCATCAAGATTAGTAGAACTAACCTTGAACTTATCTTTGTATTCATTTGCAATAGTCAGATCATCTCTTAGGATTGTTACCATTCTTTCCAATTCTTGCTCATTGTTCTGTGATTGCACTAATTTAGTTCTCAAAACATCATTCTTATGAAACACCCTTATGCATTCCTCATATCTGTATTTCAGAGATATAGCATGATTTTCTTCATTCTTCTTCCAGCCTTCAATCTCCTTGGACATCCTCATAGTTAGGGCTTGCATTTCATTTCTCATGACAACATTCTCTTGACTCAGCTTTAGACATTTTTCTGTAAGGGCATCTTTCTCTTCATTATCCTGATTTTGTAGAAGTTCCTTCCTCCTAGCATGAACCAATGACAACCTCTCCTGTAGGATAAGAATGAATTCCTTTGCAGAATTTAATTCATCTTGTAACTTCAAGTTCTTCATCAATTCGACATCATAATCTTTAAGTGGTACCTCAAGTTTCTTCTCCTTACTCATTTCCATGGATTCTGGATTCAGGATCTCCCTCAAGTTGTTAGACTTACTCCGAGGCACCGGGCTCTGATACCAATTGTTGGGATCTAAGAACACTAAGTGGGGGGGGGGGTGAATCAGTGTTCTGCTAGAATGGACAAATTTAACCTTATTAATACAAAAACTCATAAACCAGTAAACATAAAAGCATATAACAATAAGTAATAATGCAACCAAAAAGATAAACACCATAACACCACAAATTTATACGTGGAAAACCTCAAAGAGGAAAAACCATGGTGGGATTGGAGACCCGCAATATCTATCCACTGATCTGATGAATAAATATTACAATAAGGAGCCTGCACATGCAGGAAGGCCAACATCCTAGAGCACACCGCTCGTCACAAAAGGAGTCTCGCTGACTATAGAAAACATCAGACTACAATCCAGAATTAAGATTGAACTTCAAGTATAGCATCTCCCATGCCTGAGTACAGTTCCAGTTAAGCTCAATACCGGAGGCCTTCAACCTCTTCCACAAATCCAACTCGATCACCTATGATCGACCAAAACCTCTGCATGAATGATTACAACATTGTTGGCATAATCCCATACCATACATTATCTGCATTGATCTACAAAGAGATCTTACATCATATTTATACCAACCCAAGACGTAAACAATTAGGTCAGCCACCTAAAAGATAATACTAATCAATCAACTAGAACACAAACAAAATAAGCATCAACATCCTGAATCCCTACTAGAAGCCGCACCAACACCACTTATCGGATTCATCAAAAGATCTTCAATAAAGCTATGTCGGTGAAACCCTCACCGGTAACCAAAAGGCTTACTAGAACAAGTGATAGCTTCTGGATCATCAAATCCAAAACCAACTGAATGTGATACACATCATTCTACATGAATAACCAATCCAAACCAATTCCATAGACCAAAGTATACCAAAGCATACTGGATCACCATGATCTTACCAACCAAAAATCAATCATCCTACATGGACCAACCGGATACTGATAAACAGTTAAAGCAACAAGTGTTGACATCAATGACAAACATCAATGCAACACATAATCAATTCCTCCAAATTGCGAATACATAGGTGGTGATCCTGCACCATACTCCCCGAGTGAAATTTGTCTCAAGCCCTCTTAGAGACCAACTGTTGTAAATTACCACCCTACTTTTTGATGTCTTCCTCCAACATCCATGTATCTTCTGAGTCATGAAGTCCTTTCCATTTAACCAAGTGTTCAAAATAGGTCTTGTGTCTTAGCTTCTTAGCTTCCCTGCTATCCAAAATGCACTCCATCTTAGGCAAATCCTTAGATGGGAGGTGTTTCATCCATTCTTCATCTTCCAGAATAGTTTCACCTTCACTTTCTCCTACAGTAGGACTCCTGTACAATGCTAGATCAGAAACATTGAATATGGGTGAAATAGCAATATCATCAGGGAGTTCAATTTTATAAGCATTAGGACCATATTTCTCTAAAGTTTTACAAGGCCCAATCTTTCTCATCAACAACTTCCTATGGCTTCCCTTTGGCAACCTATTATCGTTAAGATGAACCATGACCATGTCACCTACTTGGTACTACACATGTCTTCTTCTTTGATCCACTCTTGCCTTAGTCTTTTGACTTGTTGGTAAACCTCTTTCATAGCCTTTACAAATTCATCAGCATGTCCACTCCTCTTGTCAAATCCCTGAACATCTCTCAATTCAAAAAATCCTCTTGGGTGACTACCATACACAATCTCAAAAGGAATCAGACCTTTACTCGTGTTTGTTAAATCATTATAGGCATATTTTGCCTAAGGTATCACCACATCCCAACTATGTCCATTCTCTCTTATCAAACATCTGAGAAGGTTTCCCAATGACCTATTCACAACCTCAATTTGGCCATCAATCTGAGGATGATAAGCTGAATTAAAGGACAAGTTTGTACCCAGTCTTTTCCACAAGGTTCTCTAAAAATGTCCCACAAACTTCTTGTCCCTATCAAACACAATACTCAAAGGAAACCCATGGATTCTGACAATCTCTTTGAAGAACAAGCATGCAATATAGCTAGCATCATTGGTGGTTTTACAAGGAATAAAGTGAGGCATATTTCTAAACCTATCTACTACAACAAACAAACTATCATGACCAGTCTTTGTCTTTGGTAATCCCATCACAAAGTCCATACTGAAAATTTCCCAAGGTCTTCTTGGTATAGGCAAAGGTTGGTACAGCCTTGCATTGGTTGAGACCCCCTTTTCTCTCTGACACATAGTAAAACTCTCAACAAACCTTTTGATATCAGTTTGCATCCTTGGCCAAAAGTAAAATCTTCTAACTAGGTCCAAGGTCTTATTGGGCCCAAAATGACCTCCTAAACCACCACTATGTTTCTCCTTCACTATATTATCCCTCATTGACCACTTAGGGATACATAGTTGACACCCCTTGAACAAGAGACCATCCTGTAAGGTGTAGTCAGAAAAATCACTATGAAAGAAAAAATTTAAACTCACTACATACCTTATATATTTCCTTAAAATCATGGTCCTCTTCATACAATCCTTTGAGTGCCTCAACAACCATGCTCTGCAACTGCACTTCTTGGACTGTCAACACCCTCCTACTTAGAGCATCTGCAAATTTATTGGCTGCCCCTTTCTTATGCTTGATGATGAAGGTGTATTCTTGGAGACTTTCAACCCATTTCATATTCCTATGACTGAGCTTCTCCTGTCCATTCAAAAAACTAAGAGTATGATTTCTAGTATATACAATTAATTTCTTAGGAAGCAAGTAATGCCTCCACTTTTCTAGAGCTTGTACCATGGCATACAACTCTATATCATATGAGGAATACTTCCTCTTTACTTCATTTAGTTTTTCACTGAAGAAGGCCATCGATCTTCCTTCTTGGATCAATACTGCTCCAATAGCCAACCCACTTGCATCACATTCAATGGTGAAGACCTTACTAAAATCGGGCAATACTAGAACTGGGTACTTGGCAACTTTCTGTTTCAAACACTCAAAACTTTGATCTACTTCTTTGGTCCATATAAACTTCACCTTACCACCACCCTTGATGGTTTCTAACATAGGTGCACAAATATCACTATAATTCCTAATAAATTTCCTATAAAATGTTGCCAAACCATGAAAACTTCTTACCTCTCCTTCTATCTTAGGTGTAGGCCAATTCAAAATAGCCTCTACCTTGGAAGAATCTATCTTCAAGTCACCCTTAGAGATGACAAAGCCTAGGTAAACCAATTCTTTCTTCATGAAGTCACACTTTTCTAAATTTATCATCTTCTACTCCTGCAACCACTTCAAGACTATCTCCAAGTGTTTCAAGTGCTCCTCCTTGCTCTTAATGAACACCAATATGTCATCAAGGTAGACTGCCACAAACTTCCCTATAAACTCCCGCAACACTTCATCCATTAGTCTCATAAAGGTGCTAAGGGAATTTGAGAGACTAAAAGGCATCACAAGCCACTCATACAACCCTTCATTGGTTTTAAATGCAGTCTTCCACTCATCCCCCTCTTTTATCCTTATCTGATGGTACCCACTCTTGAGGTCAATCTTGGAGAAATAGGTATCTCCCCCCAAATAATCCATTAGATCCTCTATCCTAGGAATAGGAAACCTATATCTAATAGTTATCTTATTGATGGCCCTAGAATCAATACAAAGCCTCCATTTACCATCCTTCTTTGGGGCTAAACCAATAGGTACTGCACATGGGCTAAGACTCTTCCTCACTAACCCTTTGTCTAGGAGTTCTTGGAATTGTCTTGCTATCTCTTCATTTTGTTGTGGGGTCATTTTATATGCAACCTTGTTAGGGAGTACTGCTCTTGGTATGAGGTCAATCTGATGGCTAATGTCTCTAATAGGTGGTAGGGAGTCAAGTATGTCTTCTACAACCACTCCTTTGTATCTCTCGAGTAGTTCTCTAACCTCCTTAGGTCCTACCTCACTCACTCCCTTCTTCTTTTCTTCCTTGGGCTTCACAATTAAAGAAAAGCCTACTCCACCTTCCTCCTTAAGTGCATCTAGGAATTCTTTTTCTCCCACCATCATCACACTAGATCCTACCTATTGTGGGTCCCCTTCTACCAATGATTGTATATTATAAGTCACACCATCCTTTTGGAAAGAGTAAGTATTATTTTCCCCATCATGTTGAGCCTTCCTATCATAATGTCATAGCTGCCAAATAAAAGATGACAAGCATCCATAGGAAGGATATCACACAAAATCTTGTCTTTATACCCCCCAATACTAAATTCTACCCATGCTTGTTCATAGATGAGTATGTGTTGCCCCTTGTTCAACCAACTAACTCTATATGGTAAACTATGGGGTATCCTCTCCAAGTTCAACTTATTTATTGCTTCCAAATATAATGTTATCAGTAGACCCTGAGTCTATTACAACTTTAAAAACCTTACATTGAATCTTGCATTTGACTCTAAAAAAAGCCCTTCTTTGGGGTGGCTTAGTCTTCAATGGTTCCTTGAGCAATGTCCTCTTTATCATCAAGTTCTCTCTCATTTATGATGTCAAATTCACTTCCAGAGATGTCACACTCCTTGCATCTTCTTGAATCAAAGTGGTTCTCCTCTCACCACCATGAGAAGTTGAGGCCTTCTCTAGACACTTGTAAGTCGGGTGCCCGCTCTGATTGCAGTTATAGCATCTCATATTAGAGAACTTGGATCCTATCCCTGACCCATTCATCCTGCCTCTTCCATTAGGTCTTCTCCTTTGGTAGTCTCCTCTGCTACTTGAGTCCAAAATTTCTCTCCTTGTCTAGCTTCACCACTAGACCTTTGGTTAGGACTTCTTCCTCTAAAACTGCCTCTGCCTATGAAACGTCCCCCTCCTTTACCTTTGTTACCCTACTAATTCCTTCTCTTTAGCTTCTCTTCTTCCCTTAGGGCCAATTGGAAACACTTGTTCACTATCTCTGGTGCCAAGATGCTAATCTCATCTTGGATGTTCATTCTTAGGCCGTTCAAATACCTAGCCACTTTCTCTGGTTCTTCTTCTTGTCTCTTTTCTCTGAGATTGAGTTTATGAAACTCCTCCATATATGCATTCACATCAAGGTCTCTCTGTCTAAGGTTCTACAACTTCTTGTACATTTGCACTTCATAGTTAATGGGCATGAATTGTGCCTTGACTTTAGCCTTCATCCTTTCCTATGAGATTATCATACTCTTCTCCTCCTTAACTCTCTCCCCTTGTACATAGTTCCACCATGTAAGAGCATACCCCTTCAACCTTGCCTTTTCCAACTTGAATCTCTTATCTTTGGGGATTTCCTTGTACTCAAAATGATTGGTCAATGCCTCAATCCAGTCTATCACATCTTCTGCTTCCATGCTTCCACTATATATAGGCAACCCATCTATGGTATCCCTATTGACTAACTTCAAGGAATCTACAAATGCCCTTTGATCTGTAGGTATCTCCTTTACCCTCTTAGGGGCTTCCCCATCCTCCTTATCCCCTTCTTCATCAGTGTCACTTCCATCTTCCTTATCCTTACCCTTGGTCTTTTTCAGTTCTTCAAGCTTGGACTCAAGAATCTCTTCAATCAACTTCACTGCATCTTGTGACATACTCTTAGGAGGCATTTTTCTAGCCTCTACTTCAACCTCTTTCTCTAACATACACTAAGACCACACCTCCCAAATGATCTTTAAAATCCTACTTTGATACCAATATGATGAGGAGGTGTTAAACTGAAAGGAAAACCTTGAACCAATCAACCTCTAGGGTTTACAACTCAACCAAAAACCTAGTACCAAAGGGTCTGACACAACACCAAGTCAATCTATAGTTTCATGTCACTTAATAATACCTTAGGAGACTCAAAGGCTCTAATATGTCCCCTTCCAAACAACAAACTCTCACAATTCTTGAGTGACTACACACACCTTTGCTTACATAAGTGGGCTACTACTAGGATTTAGCGATTTGAAGGGACCACTTGACCAATTCAACACAAAAACCCTTGGAGGGGTGTTATTACAATATCTTTATGTAAATGAAACATGATTCCATGGTCTAGACTCTTTGTACCATCAACATTGACTCACTTGCTCACAGATAGACCTAATTGCAATTAGGCATCCTTTTGGGGTAATCGGGTAATAACTTTTAATTCCCAAAGGATCTAGACAAAAAAATAGTATTTATTGACACCCCTTTTGGAGTTCTCAACAATATCTCACTTTCAAGTTCCAAGCCTATTTGTAGATATCCCAACCTCCACTGCACCAACTGACCTAATAGGGCTATTAGGCCTTCTTGACTGGACACCTTCCAAAATTTGGTATGATCCTACTACTTGATGACTTTTCCTAACTATTGAATGTTATATAAACCTCCAAAATACTCTTCTACAACATTCAAACCCCTTCCTGATGCTCTACAACTCTATTCACATGTACTATCCTCATTCAACTGGTATGTCACATGATGATGCTAGACCTATGGTTTCTTCATCAAACACACCAAAATGTTGGAGAAAAATTTGGGCACTATATTTTGACCTATCATACAGAGGCCTATCATATTCCACAGTTTCAAGATTCTTAACTGAGAATTGATAGGCAAAAGTCCATTACATTAGTCAAAACCTAAGGTTTTAAGGGTTTCAGACCACCCAATAAAGTAATGCTTGCCAAAAAGAAAAGAGATCACTTAAAAAATTCAAACCACTTTGCAAAGGAAAGGTAATTCACTATATTTTTCATGATCTATATCATAATCATTCTTTCCAATCCACCTTCAATGCGCAATCAACAAAAAATCAGACGGTTTCTCAGAATTTCCAACACTTTGATGCTTGTATTATGCTCCAACTAAGAACAACCTTAAAAAATTTGGTCTTTGGGACCTTTATATGTTCTTCCCCAAATACCACAACCATCTCCAACTTATAACCGTTGGAGTACAAAACCAACCAAAAGTTGCAAAATTGTCATGACAACAAATGGACAACTTTTGCAACTTGTAACCAACTTAGACTTCGGACCACCTTAGGACCCTAAAGTCATCACATATGAATTTATTTCATAAAAAATTACTCAAATAACCCTTTAGTCATTTGGTCTCACAATTTAGACCATTGTGACCTTTATTGACCCAAATTGCTCTACAAGACCCTAAGTGACAATTTGACCCACACTTGGACAAAACTTGTCACACTCCTATTACACCGATTATAGAAATGACCCATCATTACATTCATCCTAGACTAGTTAACATCCAACATGACCTTGATCCATGCCTTCATAGGTGGTGCTTCTGCACCACCATACCAGCTATGCGATGACACTCTTCCCTTATTTTTACTAGTGTGTGGTCATGTGTTGGTTTTTTTGGAACACTCTTGTGAGAGTCATATTTGTATGCTTTGTCTTGTGTGAATATCTGATGTACATGTGAGACCATGTGATGCTTTGTTTTGGCTTGCTTGAGGGCCTTAGTACTATCTCCTAGCACGGAGGGGTGGTTCCTTTTTGGGCCACATGGTCAGGTGGTAGTGCCACTTTCCATTGGGTATTTTGTTTGTGCCTTCTTGCAATGGATTAGCTTCGTAGGTGCTCTAGATGTTTCTCTTGGATTCATTTCATTTTGTTGTACCAGTTGGATCCTCTTTATGTCCTTGGATCATATTTATATATCTTGGACCCTTACGTGGTCAATTGTGCCAAACCATGAAAACTTCTTACCTCTCCTTCTATCTTAGGTGTAGGCCAATTCAAAATAGCCTCTACCTTGGAAGAATCTATCTTCAAGTCACCCTTAGAGATGACAAAGCCTAGGTAAACCAATTCTTTCTTCATGAAGTCACACTTTTCTAAATTTATCATCTTCTACTCCTGCAACTGCTTCAAGACTATCTCCAAGTGTTTCAAGTGCTCCTCCTTGCTCTTACTGAACACCAATATGTCATCAAGGTAGACTACCACAAACTTTCCTATAAACTCCTGCAACACTTCATTCATTAGTCTCATAAAGGTGCTAAGGGAATTTGAGAGACCAAAAGGCATCACAAGCCACTCATACAACCCTTCATTGGTTTTAAATGCAATCTTCCACTCATCCCCCTCTTTTATCCTTATCTGATGGATCATATATATGCCTTTGTGGTAGTTGTAATTGATGTAATCATTATGTGATGTATATGTGACTTGATGTATAAGTGCAATGTTAATACTATGTTATCCTTGAAAATGTAAAAGAAATGTGTTATGATGTAAGTTAAATGATAGGAATTCTATCTTTAATTAAATAATTATTGTAATGTATTTGAATGTGTGAATTTGAATGAAGTATAGTAATGTAATTTTCATCTCGTGCAATGTATAAACAATCATTGATTAGTGTGATTAATAGTTCTAATTGTAGACACCTAAAAATGTCTCATTGATCATGTACTAATTATTCCTCTAATTGATTAAATAATTCTTTAATTATTTAATTAAGTTAATTAATCATATTCTTCTAATTTCACATTTCCTCAACATCTTACTAATTATTTTATTTCATATTCTTTCATCATTTAATCATTTTAATTATTTTCTAAATATTAATTAAATATTTGTTATTTAATTGATTTTGATTAATTCCACAATTTAAATAATCTTTATTATTTAAATAATTCTATTCTCAATTTCCATCTCTAATCATCTAATCATTAACCCTCTTCTAAATATTAATTAAATATTTATTATTTAATTAATTATGATTTAATTCTTTAATTTAAATAATCTTTATTATTTAATTAATTTCCATTTCTAAAATAATTAAATAATTTCTTTAATTTTTTTAATTAACTAATTAATTCTTCCATTTCTAAATCCCCAAATTCTAATTTCATTTAATTTCGTATTCTTCTAATTTCTTCCAAATTCAAATAGATGTGCATGATTTCAAAAACCAAATTGAAAATCAAAGTCAAGTTCTAAATATATTCAAATACTAAATTGAATTAAATAAATTCAATTATTTGAATAAATTTCATGCAAAGATTAAATTGAAAATCTAAGCTAAAGTGCAAGCACATGCTAAATTAATTAATTAAATCAATTAATTAATGTATATGGTGAAAATGGATAACAATAATAACAAGATTGAAAGGCTAAATGAATTCAACCACAAAACCCTAGCCTAACAATCAACAAAGATCCACCATAACATATGAAGATTACCTAAGACAATGCAAATCAAACGAAATCACAAAGATTATACCATCACATGTCCAATAGGGTTTTGATCTCCATTCTTCCTATCTCCATTGATCTTGCTTGATATATTTGCTCTCAGATTTTATGTGCACAAGAGCTCAATAAAGAACGGAATGTGGTTGCAAGTAAGATCGTAGTGTAGTCAAGTCCTCCAAATTGTCCATTAGGGTTATTAGGGTTAATAGGGTTTGATAATGAAGGAAGCATCTCCTTATATAGAAGACACTATAAGAAATGGAGGGATAAGATTGAGAGGTGTAAAAGGAGGTCGGCTATGATTAGAGGGTAGGTAGAAGAAATAGTAAAATAATGAAATAGGTAGGTAGTGTAGGAATTAAGAGATGAATGACATGTGTCATAGGTAGAAAAGGCTAATGAATTAATTAAATAAATAAAGATTTATTTAATTAATAGAAGAAGTAGGATAATTAAATAAATAAGAATATTTATTTAATTTAGGAAAAGGATAATTTAAATAAATAAATGTATTTATTTAAATGAGAAATAAGGCTAGAAGAGGATAAATGAATTAAATAAATAAATAAAGATTTATTTAATTAATAGAAAAATTAAGCTTAGATAATTAAATAAATAAAATATTTATTTAATTAGACTGGACAATTTTAGGTGTCTACATTTTGCCCCTCTTTGAGACAATGCGACTTGTCACGTTGTTTCAAAGAAGATAAGACGAACTGATACAGAGTTGCCCCAGAATAGGAATGATATGCCCCCTCGAGAGATTGGATGAAAATGTCTGAAAAGATTGCAGACAATCTCTCGATAAGAAAGACGGGATTGACCAGATAAAGTGACAAAGTCACGGGATAATGAAGACTGACTCGGGAAATGAAGGCGAGGGCTAGGGTAGGCTATAAGATAGACCACGGGGGAAAATACATCCTCATTGTCATCCACGCATCCACAAGAGCATATTGCAGAGCGAAAATAGAGCAGGAGCAGTCAGCAGCGATGGCTTTCGTGCATAGATTCGACCATGTTCGTCGATTTCAGAGGCCAGCAGAGGCAGGAGAGCCGGTAAGTACCACCAAACCTCCATGTACTTTGACGCATTTAATTTTGTCATTAATGCATGTCGAATAGGGCAATAAATGCGCTTAGACTAGGGTCCAAAAAGTGTCAAAAAAACGTCCAAGCGCGTCTGCGTTGGTGCCAGCGCGTCTATGTCTGCTAGGCACGTCTGTGTTTGTGTCAGGCGCGTTTGTGTCTGGACCCGCGTCTGTGTTAAATGCGGCCGCGTCTGTGCTGTTCAGGCGCCTTTGTGCCAAGAAGGCACGTCTGTGTCAACTAGGCATGTCTATGCAGAGCATAGGCATGTCTGTATCCGGCAGGCGCGTCTGTGTCAGACAGGCGCGTTTGTGTCAGACAGGCGCGTCTGTGTAGTCTTTAAAAGCGTTTGCGTCATGTAAGCGTGTTTGCGTTTAAAAAGTATGAATTTGCATCTTCTAGGTCAAATCGACAGTTTTGTGATGAACATACGCTATTGATTGGATAAGCTGCTGAGAGGATACCCTCAAGTAGGTCCTCTAGGAAGACTAGGATAGATCAAGGCACTTTATGATGAACAGTGAGTACCAAGATAGAGTACTTTGTGATGAACAGGGAGTATTGAAATACGAGCAGCACTTTGTGATGAACAAGGAGTGCAAATGTGAGTAACACTTTGTGATGAACAGGGAGTGTCACACACGTAGTACTTTGTGATGAACAGTGAGTACCACTAGGATAAATAGCAACACTTTGTGATGAACAGTGAGTGTCACTAGGGTAGATAGCAATGCATTGGATAAAAAAGTAGCATTTTGTGATGAACAGTGAATGCCATTATGACTGACATGATTTGATTTGCTTGACTGCAGGAGTATTTGCCGATGTTAGAGTCACGGGAGAGATTCCCGTCGACGCAGAGGTTGCGACCTAAGTTGTCGTTTCAGGATAGAGCTGCCATCGAGGAGATGGGTCTGAGACATGCTGTATGTGCATGAGTTTCGGGCAAACATGGGTTTGCTGACTGCGCTAGCTGAGAGATGGCACTCTGAGACGTGCACATTCCATTTGCCGATGGGTGAGATGACAGTCACCCTGGAGGATGTATACAAGATTCTGCAGGTGCCGATCGATGGGGAGTTGATCCCATACGATCGAGATGGTGATAGAGAGGCATTGAGACGGGTGTTTCAGGACCCTGGATTGGAGATGAGGGCAGGACACGTGGCCTGGGATACCATGACAGCCATAGGTTTAGCATTGTCGACGGTGATCGGAGGAGCTATCAGTGGTTTCCTGTGTCCAGATAGGGCGACACGGGGTTTGGCTGTGGGCTAGGGGGGAGCACTGGAGACGTTGATGACACAGCATACCAGATATGCCTGGGGACCATGTGTGCAGGCACACTTGTATTATGAGCTGCATCAGTTTGTGTATCATGGATCAGTGGGATTGGGCTGCGGAGTTACATTGCTACAGGTGTGGGCTTATGAGCATCTGCCAGTGACAAGGCCGATACACTTCAGAGGTAGGGGACATGGACGCAGTTTTGTGCATCTGTACGATATGATCACCTCGCAGCCACGGATTGGCAGGCTAGAGTACTGGCGGCGAGTGATTGATAACATTGATGAGGTCATATGGCGACCTTATCTGGGCTGTGAGCAGTGGGAGGATGACGCAGTGGAGCTACCCTACACCTTCCAGAGCAGGTACCTGATTGGGCGGATGCCCTATGTGCTAGAGAGGCAGCTGGTAGACAGGATTGGCCGACAGTTTGGCCGGATTCAGAGGATGCCCCGGGGATCAGGCATGTATGCCCACACCATTAGAGATCAGGCACAGTTTGAGCCGCTACTGTCGTATGATCAGGCAGTGACTCAGCTGGTGGAGATGATACCTCTTCCTTGGGACATGTGGCCTGAGATTGAGGACACCGGGATGGATGCAAAGTATACAGCGTATTGGGTAGAGCATCCATTCCCACGATTGACAGATCCTGGAGAGGCACTGGAGGGAGATGGTGGTGGTGAGGAGGATGATGATGGAGGTGATGGTGGCCGAGGCTGATAGAGGAGGAGAGGAGTAGTGGGAGAGAGGCGAGTTGCACCTCCGAGGGAGGGTGGAGAGGAGAGGCAGGCTCGGGTGGTGAGGGGTCACGGTGGATTACCACTACAGGTACCAATAGCACAAAGTCCCAGGCAGGTACAGAGACAGGGACAGGTATAGGGACAGAGGCATGTACAGAGACAGGTACCCATACAGGCACCAGTATAGGTACAAGTATAGGGGCAAGCACCCACAAAGGAGGAGCCACAGGCAGAGGCAGAGGGGGCTGACCCAGAGGAGGATGAGCTGATTGAGCTCAGGGAGATCTGCTAGGGCCAGGCAGATGAGATTCAGTAGCTAGAGAGAGAAGGATCGACTCAGGATGAGGCTCAGAGATACTGAGCGGGAGAGAGATCAGGCTATCCAGCGCTATACAGAGGCTGAGACAGCGCTGAGGGCAGGGAGACAGGCAGTGGAGGACACAGAGGCAGGATATGCATATGTCCTGCGGGCAGGAGAGGAGATAGGGTACTGGAGGGACCTCTACTACGGTGCAGTGCCAGCAGATCAGTGGGCGAGGAGCTTCCATAGACCGTCGCGTACAGCGACAGCTACGGGAGGGAGTCGAAGGAGGCAGACATCTAGTGGTGGGTTCATGGGTCCACCACCACCACCAGATAGAGGAGATAGGTAGGGTGATCCTGGGGCGCGTCCTTCAGGGGCTCAGATTCCACCGAGGCCAGGTGGCTCCGAGGGAGGGAGTTCATCATAGCCATAGAGGGCTCCCATTGTATCAGTGTTGTACTATTTTTTTGTATGATGATGTAGACACTTTCGGGTGATTGTAGCCATATGTATTTTTGACATCATTGTATCATGACACTTATGATTATATATGAGATGATTCATTTTTGCGGCAGCTATATGCATGTGTACCTATGTGATGAGATGTTTAATGATGTATGTTTTGTGTGATGCTTATAATATGGATGCAAATATTTATATGATGCAATGCAATATATTTTGTTCTTTTATGTTTTATATGCGTATGCATGATACAAATGTGAATGTATGTAATGCAGATGAATATGATAATGCAAATGTAAATTGTGCTAACAGGTGTTGTGTGCAGGATGTGATGCAGTTGTGATATCTATATGTATGTATGAAATGCTTATATGTGGTAATGCAGGTGCAACTACATGAAATGCAAATATTTTTGGTGTGTCATTATACTCAGTCATGTGCTAGCAGGCTACACGGACTCAAGAAGGACGATGGAAGTCAATCAAGAAAGGGGGATGAAAGATAGAAGATATGAAAGTGAAAGAGCTTATTGTGCGTTATCATCATTGAGCTTTATTATGGCAAGTAGGTTATGACAATCGAGGCATTTGTTCAACCCAGAAATTCATTGTACCTGTTTGCATGGAGATAAGACAGTCACAAACAAGGAATGCCCCAATTCATACTAGACTCACGGTGTCCTCATATCCTTGGACAAGTCATAGCATTACTAAGAGACAATCCACAGACAGCAAATACAAATAGGTGACGATACCCCATCCTCGCCTTTCTAGTCAAAGACATCCTGGAGATAGAATCTCTAGTCAAAGACATCCCGGAAAAGCTAAAAGACATGTCACCAAAAAAGATGAAATCAAAAGAAAACCAAGACTCGACACCAACATCCACTGTAGTCCTCAAGTTTAGTGTCTCTTGTCACTTGTATAAGTCTTATTCGATTGTGGTCACAATGTTTATTTTCACAAAAAGGATAGATAGCACTGACCCATATGTTGTCTGAGTCTGTTGAAAGATTTGATTTGTTGAAGCCCATTGTTGCTGCTGTCTCATCTGAAACTGACTAAATCCATGAAACTGATACTTTATGGCGGAGAAGATGAAGCTTTATTGCGGATCTGTGATGCAAATGTTGCTTTATTGCGGATTGTGCGCAGATAGACTGAAGAAAGCTGGAATAAACTGTACTCCTCAAAACATGTGATGTTCTCAGTTCCACACCCATTACTAGACGTAGGATTTGCCTTAGCCACAGATAGGATCTGATTTATTATGGATGAAAGGGAGTTTTATTATGAATGGCTAACCAATCTTAGGGAGATCAATAACAAGCCATGATGGGAATGGGTAAGTTTATTATGAACGAATAGGTTGTGAGTGTGTGCAAAGTGAAATGATGAAAGAGAATCCTGAAGGAGGGAGGAGCAGTGTCTCTATGCATGGCGCTAGTGACCCAGTTTTCACCATGGTACTTGCCCAAGGCGCCACTGAAGTGGTTTTCACCGTTGGACGAAATTATTTCTCTTTACTTTTTTTGATTTTTCAATTTTTTTGGTGTCACAAGGCGCCTGTTTGCCAGGTTTTCACCAAGTAACGATTTTTTTTTGTTTTATAATTTTTTTTGTATTTTTGAATTAGGATATTCCGAAGAGCTATGTGTAGAACCTGCGAAGGTGCATGCTGTTGATAGGATCCTCCAAAGGTTCACCTTCTGTAGTTGAGAGTTGATATGCCCCAGATCCATATGTTGCTATAATGATGTAAGGACCAAGCCAATTTGGTTCGAACTTGCCCTTCTTCTCTCTATCCTGCTGATTCTTGGGGTTTTCTCTGAGAACCAAGTCACCTACCTCAAATGTGCGAGGCTTGACCTTGTGATTGTAGCTATGACTCATTCGTTGTTGGTAAGCCTTGAGATGATTAAAAGCAGTTTGTCTCCGTTCATCCAGCAATTCTAGCTCTTGTAAGCGAGAGACTCTGTAATCTTCATCAGTGATGATGTTTTGCAAAGAGACCCGTAAAGAGGGTAACTCGACCTCAATAGGCAAGATGGCTTCAGCGCCATAAACTAGTGAATAGGGTGTAGCTCCTATAGGTGTGCGGACACTTGTGCGGTAGGCCCAAAGTGCAGGATTGAGTTGGATATGCCAATTACGACCAGCGTCGTCGACTGTCTTCTTGAGGATTTTAAGGATTGTTTTATTAGACGCCTCAGCTTGGCCATTACCTTGGGGGTAATATGGTGTGGAGAAACGATGGGAAATATGGAAGCGGTCACAGAGTTCACGAACATCCTGATTTTTTAAGGGACGCCCGTTATCAGTAATAATGGAAACAGGATTACCATATTGGCATATGATATAGTTAAGGATGAATGTAGCAATCTGTTTTCCAGTGACTTGTGTGAGAGGCACGGCTTCAATCCATTTTGTGAAATACTCTATGGCTGTGATAATGAATTTATGACCATTAGAGGAAAGAGGGTGAATCTTGCCTATGAGATCGAGTCCCCACTGACAAAAGGGCCAAGGAGACGCAAGTGGTTGTAGTTCTTGTGCTGGCGCATGTATGAGGTCTCCATGAATTTGACATTGCTTACATTTCTTGACAAACTGATATGAGTCTTTTTCCATATTGGGCCAGTAATATCCAGTCCTGATAAGTTTCTTGGCTAGGGTAGGACCACTAGCATGTGGACCACATATCCCTTCATGCACTTCACGTAGCGCAATCTAAGCTTCGTCGCTTTCTAAACATCTAGACCTCGCCGGTATAGGATATCAGCTAAAATGACATATCAAGAGGATTGGCGAATGAAGGTGCGACGTTGGTTATTTGATAGATCAGGAGGTAGGGTATTGTCGCGAAGGTATGTGAAGATGGAACCATATAACTGGGATTCAGGACCAACAACGCATATCATTTCAGTAGGAGTGATCTCATATGAAGGAACCAACAGGTTGTCCACCAAGAACTCATAGCAGGTCTCATTTTGAGGTAGATCAATCAGTGAAGCAATTGTAGCCATGGCATCTGCAGCACGATTCTGCTCTCTTGGTATCTGCTCAAAATCTATCTTTGTGAAGTGTTGTTTCAAATCATCCACCATTTGCTTGTAAGACAGTAATTTTTCATCTTTTGTTTGGTAATCATCAGTTGCTTGACGGATGACAAGTTGGGAATCCCCGAAAACATGAAGTTCCCGGATCTTCCACTGAACTGCAATTCGTAATCCAGTTGTTAATGCCTCATATTCCGCTATATTGTTAGTGCAAGGAAATGATAAGCGGTATGATTTTGGTATAGAATCTCCTTAAGGAGTTATAAAGAGAATACCAGCTCCTGCCCCATGCTGTGTGTATGAGCCGTCAAAGTATAGTTGCCATGGCTTTGCATGTGATATTGTTAAAATGGATTCATCTAGAAATTCTAAATTTAGAGGAACATCATCAATCATGGGGGCATCTGCTAATTGATCCGCGATGGCTTGTCCTTTTATTGCTTTTCTGTCCACATACTCGATGTCGAATTCACTAAGGATTATTACCCATTTGGCCAGCCGCCCAGTAAGTGTTGCTTTATTGAGGAGGTATTTCAATGGATCTATCCTTGCAACTAACTTAGTCTTATGAGTAAGCATGTAATGTCATAATTTCTGTGAAGCAAAGACCACAGCGAGGCATGCGCACTCAATTGGTGTGTAGTTTAGCTCATATCCCACCAATGTGCGACTGATATAATATACTGCTTTTTTCTTGCCTTCAACAATTTGTTGTGCTAAGAGTGCCCCCAATGCTGTTGGAGTAGCTGAAATGTATAGTAGCAAAGGCTGATCTGGAACTGGTGGCATTAGAACAGGCGGATTCAAGAGATAATCCTTAAGCGTCTGAAAAGCTTGTTGACAGTTATCATCCCATTTGAATTTGATATTTTTATGTAGCAGGTGTTGAAAAGGATTACACTTATCTGCAAGTTGTGCTATGAATCTTCGGATAGACTGGAGTCTCCCTTGTAAGGATCGAAGTTGACTGATATTTCTGGGTGGTGGCATGTCCAAGATAGCCTTGACTTTTGCTGGATCGGCTTCGATTCCTCTTTTGGACACAATGAATCCTAGGAGCTTCCCGGAGGTTACTCCAAAGACACATTTCTTGGGGTTTAATCTTACTTTGTATTTTTCCAACCAATCAAAGACGACTGAAAGTATGTCCAAATGTGTATCTCTGTCTACTGATTTACCCAAGAGATCATCAACATAATCTTCCACAGTTACGTGCATGAGATCATGAAAGATAGTAGTCATTGCTCTTTGATATGTAGTACCTGCATTTTTCAGCCCAAAGGGCATGACATTCCAGCAGAAAGTTCCCCAAGGACAAGTGAATGATGTTTTATGTTGATCCTCAGGTGCAATTCTGATTTGATTATAACCAAAAAATCCATCCATCAATGATAACATTTCGTGACCTACCGTGAGATCAACAATCAAGTCAATATTTGGTAATGGGAAGTCATCTTTTGGACAAGCTTTGTTGATGTCTCTGAAATCTGTACATATTCTGATACTGCGATATGGTTTACTGACAGGCACTAGATTAGATATCCATTCAGGATAATCAATTGGGCGTATGAATCCGACATCCAATAACTTCTCCAGCTCTGCTTTGACTAGTACTGCCACTTGTGGATGCATTTTTCTTAATTTCTGTTTCACTGGCTTTGCCCCCGGTTTTACTGTCAGATGATGCATTACCAAATCCGGATCTAGTCCAGGCATATCAGCGTATGACCATGCAAAGTTGATTTGTCGTTCCTTGAAGAAACTTATGAACTGTGACCTTTCGGACTCTGTCAATGATTTAGCCAGGAATATGTTGTGTGGAACCTCTTCCGTACCAATGTTTGTTTTGATAGTCTCCTCTACCAGCATGGATGACTTTTCCTCATACGAGGCTGGGAGAATGTCGAGCCTTCCATCTTCGGGTGCCTCAGAGAGGTTTTCACCCTCAGATACGTCCTTTCTTTTTACTTTTTTGGGATCAGATAGCGCCACAGTGTGGTTTTCGCCATAAGACCCTTGATTTGTTCTTATTTTCACATTTTTGCGACTGGAAGGTCCGACACCCTCACCAAAATATGCCATGTTGTTGAGTTCTATAGTGTATCCTACTTTATGGTCCCCAAGGGGAAGATCATCTCGTATGCCAAGATAGTCAATAACAGCTTCATCATTTTGGAATGTGTCAAACTGTGTTGGTCCTTCATAATCCCAGTCAATGAGTTGGTGGTGAACAAGGGGAAGGCCTTTAATGTTTTCGGAGTTTGCGGGGTCAAGAGTGAAGATGTGGTTATATTCAGGTATGTCAAGGTAATTATCGAGGTCATCGATGGCACTCTCCTCATCAGTCTCGATCGCGAATGAATCCAAATTATCATCACTAGTAGCGCATTCTGGAACAGGTGTTCACATCCTATGTGATTTCAACCTAGAACCTTGAGACAAGGACTGTGTAGACTCCTCATGGGTTGTTTCTTGACCAACTCTGAATTTGTTATAAAACTCCTCCTCTTCTGTGGGTTCATCTGGCTCTCTGAATGTCTCGGTGAGCTCATAGTCACTAGAGGATTTGTCTGAACCTCATTCCCATTCGTTGGAGTCTGTGGAATAGCGATCCTCTTGTTGAATTTTGGCAATTTTGATTCGTGATGCCTCTTCTGTCCTTTTATTGTGGATCTTGGAAGTCAAAAAACCAAGTCCCTTCGAGCGTTCCCTTTTTACAGTCAATTCAGGTTGTAAGGGCTCCATAACGCCTTCTTTTCATAACCCAAGAGGGCTTTTTCCATCATACCCGAATTTTTGTAGAATCTTGAAGCCTTTGCCATATTTCTCACAGGGTATATTGATCTGATCTTGTGTGTCATCTTCAATGTCTTTGTAGAGCATTTTGTATAAACCTTCCTCTTCCAGTTCGCCCCATCTTTGAAAGGTAGTAGGATCCCATTTGAATACTATGATGGATATTTGCTTGTTAGGATGTGGCCTTCCATATTCTTTTGGAGAGCTCATGACTTGTCGTAAATACATGGTCTGATTTAAAGTGTATTCTCCCATGCCTTTGTCCTGAAATCTGCCTTTAAGTTCACCCTGTTTTGATGTCGAAGGTTTCAATGACTCAGGGTCAATGTATGCCGAAGAAGGGACAGCTTCACGATTACTGGGAATGATGGTTTCTGTATGTGATCTCAGGTTATTTCAATATATGAATGGATTAGGATCACCGTTAACTGTTACTTCGACTCCATTGTGAGGAAACTTAATGCATTGGTGATATGTCGATGGGACTGCCCTCATTTCAGGAATCCAAGGATGTCCTAGCAATATATTATAAGTGAGGTCTAGATCTAGGACTTGACAAACCACATCCTTTGTAACTGGCCCAATTCTTAGAGGTAAGGTGACTGTGCCCTTGGATGAGCGCTCTTCATCATCATATGCCTTGATGGTGATTTGATTTGTTGAATTTACAGCTTTGTCGGAATATCCCAATTGTTTGATAGTGCTTAATGTGCAAATGTTTAGACCAGCTTCTCCATCTATCAGGACTCGCTTTATTCTATGTTTGTGTATGAAGGCTTCAATGTGTAGTGGTGCATTATGAGGCTGACTTACGGAGGCGTCATCGGCTTCTGTGAATGTAAGGGAATGTGGAATGGAAAGGTATCCCACCATGGCTTGAAACTGGTCCACGTTCAAATCAGTAGGAACGGCGGTGTCTCTCAAGATTTTGTCAAGAATAGCTTTATGAGCGGGGGATATGCGTAAGAGCTCAAGGATGGAGATGAGCGCGGGTGTCTTCCCTAACTGTTCTACAAGGTCATACTCAGGTTTGGTAGATGAAGAAGTGGTGTTTTTAGTTGAAGCACCTGGCAAAGTAATTTTACCTCGACGAGTTGTAACATGACATTCAAAGGTAGGTTCGGAAGAAGATCCAACACCTCTTAGGACAATCTTGGGTCGCTGAGGAGGATTCTCAGGGTTTTTGTTCTTGATGGTAATAGTAGAGATATGATTGTCCATCGAGATATGATTGATAGTTGAATCATAGTTGTAAGGTGCTCTAGTATAGTTGGCTTGATCATCTGTGACTTTAGCTTTTCCCTTGTCATGCTTTGGGAATGGTTCCTTAAACATCTCATGTTCTTGATTGGATGAGTGTCCCTTAATCTCAATGTCACCTCTATCAATGAGATCTTGCACAATATTCTTCAGTCGATGACAATTACCTATTTTATGACCCTTGCTTTTATGAAATTCACAATACTCATCATCATTCCACCAATTTGGTTTAACCTTTGGTTCATATGGAGGAAAATCTGGAACTGTGATTACCTTGTTTGCCACCAGCTTTTTGAAGACTGACTCAAGTGGTTCTCCCAATGGAGTGTACTTCCTTCATGATCTAGAAGTTGTTTGAGTATTCACTTGATTGTTTGTAGAACTTGATCCTGAAAAGATGAATTTGGGTCACACCGTGTTGGCATCAACAACACCATCATTGACTGTGTTCTTGTTTTTATTCCAAAATCTTGGCTTGTCTTTTCCTTTAAAGTCATCTTTGTTTTCCTTGAATATCTTAATGACTCCTTGTTCAATTAGAACCTTTTCTGTTGCTAAGCCCTTTTCAATGACGTCCTTGAAGGTGGACAAACAAGCTTTTCTTAGATCATAACCAATGTCTTTGTTAACATTCTGGGTGAATATTTCTACCATTTGTTTTTGTGGAATTTCACAAGAACATCTGCTCGCTAGATTTCTCCATCTTTGTAAAAATGATGCAAAAGATTCTCCCTCTTTTTGCTTAGTATTGCACAAAGTAGTGACTGATATGTCTGTCTCTATGTTGTAGGAGAAATGTTGAATAAATGCCTCTGCTAAGTCACCCCATGACTTAATACCAGGTGGGAGTTGGGAGAACCATTCCATAGCTTGATCGCCTAAGCTTTGTGGGAATAATCTCATCAAATATGTCTCTTCTGAAGCTACTTCAATACAAGCTGTGAAAAACTGTCTTATGTGTGCCTTAGGATCCCCTTTTCCTCTATACTTGTCAAATTTAGGCGTCACAAAATGTGTAGGAAATGGAGGCATTGGAATGCTCTTGTCAAATGGATAAGGACATATGTCTCTCATTGTGTATGTTGGCTTCGATGCATTTATGTCCTCCATTTTCTTTTGTAAGTCTCTGATTTGTTGCTCCAAATTGCTCTTAGGTGGAGATCGACTTCTTGAACCATACCCCATGTTTGAGACACCAATTTGAGGAGGAGCTTGTTGCATATATGGATGATATTGATCATACACATGTTCATATGGAGGAGGTCTATATTGATGCGGCATATATGGAGCACTTGGTATAGATTCATGTTGAGGAACACCATATCTATTTTGCGCATGTATACCATATTCTACAGGCATGTCATGTTCCATTGTGTTGCCCCCAAATTTGACATGAGGTTTCCTTGTGTCCAAATTTTGAGCATGCCTTGGAATATCCCATTGCTTTGGTGGTTGATCCTTAGCTTGAGTATGTGATTGAGCATATCTGTCTGCGTAAGACCTCCATAATGGTCTGCGAAGGTGAGTATCATATACTTGACCATGTGTATGTGGGACCTCTGGTTTTTGAAGCAAAACTGATGGTGATTCAGGTACCATATGTGGTCCTCTATTTCCTCCACTATTAGGTCTCCTTTGATCCATATTGGAGTGAGGTTGTTGCAAAGGTCTATGTTCCATTATTTGAGACATATCAAAATCATGAGGTATCTTGGCTCCACTTTGTGCCATCATTTGTAAGAAGTATTGTCTATCCCTCCTCATTATTTCCTCAACCAATCAATTGAAATGGGGATTCATAATGGATTCTTCCACATCTACTGAATGTATTGAAAAATTATCCATATTGTCATTGTGTGTAGCATTGTTATTTGTAGTGTCTGCGTTCTCCACATTTGGAATGTTTCTATAGACATCCATGTCCAGCAATGTAGTGTGATCAGTATTGAAAAATAAATCATTGTCATACTCATAAGAACTCATGTTTGCGGACTCTTGAGCCTCTTTAGTTTCTCTCCTAGATTTTTGAAGACGGGTTTCAACCATGAACTAGGTATTGACCAAGATGTGTAAAACTAGATGAAAGATGGAAAAAGTATGGAAGACCAAGAGTTGGATGAAATGTAAATGAATCTGAGGTGTACTTGCAATTGTCCAAGGTGTAAGACCAAGTATGTATGTAGTAGAGTAGGTGTGACTTCCAAAGAGAGGATAGTTTCCCTTGATGAGATAAGCTGACCTTGACTCTAAGTAGGACCAAACGAGACCCAAAGGTAAAAAACCTTGATGAGGGACCACTTAGCAAAGTGTTGTTGTATGTAGTGTGTTGACAAAGTATGATGAGGACAAGCAAGTGACCTTTTGACCCAAGTTTAGAAAAGTATGAATGTAAAATGAGATGTTAAGCAATGATGGACTATGTGAGACCCCAGGACAGGTTGAATGCTAAATGAAACCTTAGAGAGATGACCTAGGAAGCTCAAGATTTCCGAAACTGACTGTGTTTGCTTGCTGGACTGTAACAGTTTTTCAATTCTAGACACAGACGCGACTGTATACTTCACAGACGCGGTTCCCTGACATAGACGCTACTCTGTTTAACACAGACGTGCTTCTGAGATTTTCTTGTTTATGTTTGCTGGACTGTAAAAAAAAATTTGCAATTTTGAACACAAACGCGCCTGTATACTGCACAGACACGGTTACCCGACACAGACGTGTTTCTATTCAACACAGAAGCTGTTATAAACACAGACGCTATTCTGCCCTTCACAAACGTGTCTAGACAACACAGACGCCGTTAAAACAGACAGACGTGTTTCTGTAAAATTTGTGCAATTGTTTCCAATCTGTGAAGTCGTTTTGTTGTGACCAAATCTGACTATTTGACTGTTTTTTCATGACAAGAGGACACAATGTTGATGAGGACTCAATGCTTGCAAGTGTTTAGACTCCAAAATGACTCCAAGAAAAGTGTGTTGTTTGATGTAAAAATGTTTTGCATGCACTTGAAGACACAAAAGACACAATGTTTTGTTGTTTGGTCTTGAATGTTTGAATGTTTAAAATAAGTCAAGCACAATTCTTATGGTTGGCCAAGACAATAGTTGTTGATCCCACATGGGGTTTTACCCCCGAGGCTACGCTATTCAGAGCGTATACTTAGATGCTTGACCTCACTGGCTCCACCCTCGACACTCACTTCTCGGGTCAGCCAAGCATCATTCCCCATGAAAACTCCCTATGGCGAACTTTGTATCTCTATTAAGAACCGTATGTGTGTGGGCCGCTACCAGAGGTCCGACCTCCTGCCCCAACAACTAGAAGGATTTGGGCCTCTAAAACAAAATGGTGCTAGTAAGGGCATCCGCTCGTGTGGCCATACATGCGGCACTTTTAGCTCTGTAAATACAGAAGGCTCCCAGCCGGTAGGGGTTACACCCTACAACTGATCAAATAAATTTGATCAAACGGGTTTATGGGGAGACATAGTGTCGGTATGAACTAATCAGCACACGTTATCCATAGTTTTCACCATGAATACATTTGATTATAGTGGTTCGGATGAGGTGGGTTTTCCTCGCTACCACTTGGGTCGTTCTTTTCTCACTAGTAGTCCTAATGACCACACGGGAAGACAGGCCCTCTAAAGATTAAACAAAAAGAGTCTATTGCTCAAGACACAAAAGACGATTCAATTTTAGTGCACCAATGGAAGTGTTTGCTAGTCTATGAAAACAAGGCACACAATAAAAATCAAAAACTCTTGCCAAGGACCTGCAACAAAGAGTTGTTAGTAGTTTGGGTTGTTTGAAATAATCACCCCTTTCTGCAAACACACAAGTTAGGTAAATTTTAAAACCCAAAAGAATTTGTGAAAATAGGGGCCTTCAACCAAATGATTTAGCTTCCAAGGCAAGCTGCACCAATTGTGTTAGCTAGATCTGAAAATGTTAGTCCAAAAATAAACCAAATCTGAAACCCTAAATGCAAAATCCGAAAACCGAATCAATAAAATTTCCAAAATTTTGAAACAAGCAATACACAGACGCGATTACCGCCTACGCAGACGCGACTCCGCAACAGAAACGCAGTTCTGTGAGACACAGACGCGATTAAAAACCACAGACGCGCTTTCTGTACTCAGACGCGGGTGAAAACGACACAGACGCATTTCAGTAACACAGACGCGCCTCCCTGAAACCTGCAAAATGAAATATGACCAAAACACAGACGCGGATCCAGCTGTCTCAGACGTGCCAGAAAATCAAAAACGCGATCCGAAAGTGCGTAGATGCAAAAATACAAAAAATGTTACCGAAAATGTCCGATCTACAACTTCAAAAACACAAGATCTGCAACAAGGAGGTTAAATGCAAAGGGACAAGAGTCCCACCGGACGTGCCAAAATGTATATGGTGAAAATGGATAACAATAATAACAAGATTGAAAGGCTAAATGAATTCAACCACAAAACCCTAGCCTAACAATCAACAAAGATCCACCATAACATATGAAGATTACCTAAGACAATGCAAATCAAACGAAATCACAAAGATTATACCATCACATGTCCAATAGGGTTTTGATCTCCATTCTTCCTATCTCCATTGATCTTGCTTGATATATTTGCTCTCAGATTTTATGTGCACAAGAGCTCAACAAAGAACGGAATGTGGTTGCAAGTAGGATCATAGTGTAGTCAAGTCCTCCAAATTGTCCATTAGGGTTATTAGGGTTTGATAATGAAGGAAGCATCTCCTTATATAGAAGACACTATAAGAAATGGAGGGATAAGATTGAAAGGTGTAAAAGGAGGTCGGCTATGATTAGAGGGTAGGTAGAAGAAATAGTAAAATAATGAAATAGGTAGGTAGTGTAGGAATTAAGAGATGAAAGACATGTGTCATAGGTAGAAAAGGCTAATGAATTAATTAAATAAATAAAGATCTATTTAATTAATAGAAGAAGTAGGATAATTAAATAAATAAAAATATTTATTTAATTTAGGAAAAGGATAATTTAAATAAATAAATGTATTTATTTAAATGAGAAATAAGGCTAGAAGAGGATAAATGAATTAATTAAATAAATAAAGATTTATTTAATTAATAGAAGAATTAAGCTTAGATAATTAAATAAATAAAATATTTATTTAATTAGACTGGACAATTTTAAGTGTCTACAATTAATTAAATCATTTATCTCTCCAGTCTCTATTTCCATCTTCTAGTTCTCTTGGTCATCTTCTTTATTTCCTCCAATCATTCTTTTTCTTCTTTGAGTTAGCTTTTTCTCAATCAGTTGACTCAATTAATCTATTCAATCTATTTTGTTCCACCTCCAAGTTAGCAGTTCAACTATCAATCAGCATGTGAGCTCACTTGAGTTCCACCTCTTGATCAATTTGTTCCACCTTTCAATCAATCTTCTCCAAAAATCTATAAATTGAGCATTCAATCCTCACAATTCCTCTAGATCACGAACTTCAAATCTTTGTGTCAATTGCAGGTTGCCAGTGCAATATCTGAGAGCCATCATACCACAGAGAGAAGAAGAACAATGAAATCCATGTTGCATAATAGGGAGTTTCATATTGTTTAATTTAATTCCATTTTGCATCTATTTCATTGGTTTTATGCTTGAATTACTTAGATAGTTAAGGAAATCGTGATTGTCCTTATTTCTTATTTAGCAATGGTGTATTTGAGCAGAGCACACTAATGATTAAATGTATTTCTTCAATGGATTAATTAACCTTAAGGAGAGTATAGTTTAAATTAAGTAATTCACGTTGGGAAACCCTTTGGGATTTTGTGTTAAGTCTTTCACATGTGCAACTTCTTTGCAATGTTTATCTTTCATGTTAATGTGTTCTAATTATTTTTTTTTTTTTTAAATTGCACTCTTTTTGACTGTTTGTAGTTGTTTCCTTTAGGGTTTCTTGGTGGGCCATTACACCCAACCCAATAGATAAGAATGTTATTAGAACCAAGTGGATGTTCTAGAACAAACTAAATGAAGAAGGATAAGTGACAAGGAACAAAGGTAGGTTGTTTTGTAAAGGATATTCTCAAGTAGAAAGTATTGGTTTTAAGGATAATTTTTCTCTTGTGCCTATTATGGAGGCCATTACAATGGTTTATGCATTTGCAGTTCACAAGGACTTTAAGATGTATTAGATGGATGTCAAGTCAAGTTTTTTGAATGGAGATTTAGAAGAAGAAGAAGAATTCTATATAGAGCAGCCTAATGGATTTCAATTGACAAAGGATTCAGACATTGTGCATAGACTTAAAAGGGCATTGCATGATCTTAAGAAAGAACCCAAGGCATGGTATGAAAGTTTGGACAAGTACTTACTATAGAAAGGCTTAAATAAAGGCACATTATATAATAATCTTTATTTCAAGGTTGAGAATTAAAAAATTGATAGTTGTTGTATATGTTGATGATATTATCTTTAGTGGAGATGATGGTGTATGTAACAAATTTGCAGAGAAAATATAGAAAGAATTTGAGATGTCAATGATCGGTGAGTTATCTTTCTTTTTTGGACTTCAAGTTTCTCAGTTAGATGATGGTAACTTCATTTCTTAGGAAAAGTATATTAAGGAGATGTTGAAGAAGATTGGTATGGATAATTCTAAACTAGTGAGTACCCCCATGAATACTATTGTCATTTGAGTAAGGATAATGAGTCTTTGGGAATTGATAAGACTCTATATAGGTCTATGATTGGAGGATTGATCTACTTGACTTCTTCTAGACCTGATATTAAGCATGTTGTATGTTTGGTTGCCAGATATCAAGCTAATCCTAAGACATCTCATGACAAAAGTGTTAAAAGGGTATTTAGATAATTTGAAAGGGACTCAAAATTATGGCTTATGACACAAGAAGAATGATGATTTCTCTTTGAAGGCCTATACTGATGTTGATTGGGTTGGTTGTGTGAATGATAGAAGAAGTACAAGCGATAGTGCACTTTTCTTGAGAAACATATTGGTTTCTTGGTTCAGTAAGAAGCAAGATTTGGTATCTTTATCAACAATAAAGGTAGAGTACATTGTTGTAGCATCCTGTTGTACTCGGGTTGTGTGGATGAAGCAAACATTGAAGGATTTCAAGGTGATGTATTATGAGCCCATTCCTATTTTGTGTGATAATACAAATGTCATAAATGTCTTAAAGAATCTGGTGATGCATTCAAGGAATAAACACATTTCTATCTAGTATCATTTTCTAAGAAAGAAAGTTGTAGAAAAGTCAGATTGGAGTATGTGCCCACAAAATACTAGATTGTAGATATTTTCACTAAAGCACTTTCAAACTATACTTTTGAGTATCTCATACATAAGCTAGGTGTTATTGCCCCTCCTTATAACTGGATGCATAAGTTGGTGCATCTATCGAGGGGGAGAAATTATAGGCATATCCTTTGTCTCTTGGATTGATGTGGTTGCTTCTCTTAAGGGGAGAAAGTATGGTTAGTTGTTGTTGAACGGGAAGAATGTAGAAATATGAAAGGAGAAATGACTAAAATAAAAAAGAGAGACAGTGTAGAAGAATATGAATGTAGAATTAGGTGAAGACATGTGCCCTTTGTCCTTGATGTCAAAGGGGGAGAGATATTGTTGAATGTTGATTGTTTTTGTCAAAATGAGAGAGACATTGGATTGTACTATATCAAAGTGATACTAGTGAAAGGGGGAGAGATGTAGTACCCCTCCTCGATCAGCCTCTTTTGTATATTTTGATTTACTTCAGTGACTGTTCAGTGGAACATTATTGTATATTGATCCAGATTATATACGATGTTATTTCATGCTTTATCTAGATGTATGGTGTATGCTTTTATGCAATATCGCAGTGCGTATGTTTAATGTTATTTCATGGATCATTATCATGGACTGACACTCTTACCTTATATTGTGATGCGTTATTTATATGTTGCATGTTTGCAAGTGTATTGGGATGCGAGGGGATGATTTTCCTTCACTCACCCTGGTGAGACAAGGAACGTTATGATTCTCCTTCATCGGTGTGTGTGTCGTGTGTGTGTGGGTGTGTATATATATATATATATATATATATATATATATATATATATATATATATATATATATATATATATATATATATATATATATATGCACGTATGGGTTCTTTTGGTGCAGCACATTGTAGGTACTAGTACCGGGTAGGTATGCAGTATCGACTCCACCTGGTTTCACAGGTTTGAGCATGCCTTATATGTCCGATGGAAGTGGAGGAGATAGTTGTTGTACCCTATCTTGACCTGCAATTACACTCGTGTGAATGTTGTCAGTCAGTTATTTGTCTCATCTAGCTAGTATGCGAGTCATAGTGCTTTGGTTTGATCATTTGTGAGTCATCATTTGATCATCCTTTGTTTTGCATGCTTTCGTTTATTTAAATGGTTATTTAATCAAATGGATGATGCTATCTCATGTTGGCGTAATTAGTCAATTATTATGCTCTGTGATTATTGATTTAATTTAATTAATGATTTGCTAGATTAAATTGTTAAATAGCTTATTCCATTGTGTAAAGTGCATTAATATATTTTGTGGAAGGAAATAAATAATTGCTTAGCCATTTAAATGAAAAATGCTTATGTTGAAAGAAAGTATTTTGGAAAATAGAAAATAAATAAAGCTTTTCCATTTTAACTTTTTCATTTTAATTGTTGGAAAAGAATTGTTTTTGGAAAAAGGTAAATTTGATTGTTTTTACTTTTTAAATATTTAAATCTGATTGTTTTTACTTTTTAAATATTTAAATCTAATTGGATGGAATAACTTTTTAACCTAGAAAGTTTAGGTTAAAAGGGAATTTTCATGCTATTTATAAGATTCACGGGAAGGAGAAGAGGAGAATTTTTGGAGAGAAATCCTGGAGGAGCTAGAAATTCGACCAAGTTTGCAAGACTAGAAATTTTTCATCTCTTTGCTTGCTATTGCTTCAAGGTTGGAGGATCTCTTCTTGTTTTGAAAATTTAATTTTGAATATTTCAGTTTCTTCCTATGTGTTTAAAATGCAAATTTGCTTGTAGATTCTTGTGGAATGTTTGGAATGAAATAAAGAGTGTCTATGGTTGTTGGTTCTGTGAAATTTGTATCATGTGTTTGCATTTAGGAAATAAATGGTTCATTTCTCTATTTGTTGTATGTGTGTTCTTGAAAATCAATTTCTTGTTATACCTCTTCTATATGAAAAGAATGAACAAGTTAGCTTGATGTGTGCTTTCTAGTATCTTGTTGCCCAAGATTTGGGGTTCTTGTGGGGTTTTATTTCACCATTTGCCTTATTGGTAAATATCCATTTGAAATTTGGATTTGGCACTGTGTATGTGTGTGCCCGTGAAATGAAATGGTGATGACTCATGTTCATGTTAAAACAGTTTTTAAATACTTTGAAAGCATGTTTTTATTTGTTTCGTAGACCTTACCTTACCCCGTGGCAGGCTAGTCCCACCACGCGGGTCGGTAGTGTCTATTGCCCGCAGGTAGCAGTGCTACCAGTCGACAGTACTGCTACGCAGTAGCAGTACTACCGGTTGGTAGGACTGTTACCATTCGGTAGCAGTACTATCGGTCGGTAGGACTATTACCATTCAGTAGCATAACTATCGGTCGGTAGGACTGCTACCGGTTGGTAGCAGTGCTACCGGCGATAGCAGCAATGTCGATCGATAGGAATACTACCGGTTGGTAGAAGTGATACCGGATGGTAGTGCCTGCTACTGGTCGACAACAGCGCTACCGGTCGGTAGGCCCGTTACCAGTGGTAGCGGTACTACCGGCAGGTAGTGTCTGTTGCTCCAAAAGCAACACTACTGCGGTTTGGATTTTGCCATCGCTTGACCATGTGCCTTACCGGTGCAAACTGGTATGTGTTATAAATTTAATTAAATTTTATAAAGTGAATATAATTTGTGAAGTGGTTTTAGTGTTAAATGAAAATGGTGATTTTCCATGTGATTTTTATTATGTAGTTTAATAAATTTATCGATGGAAGTCAAGGCACGAATTAGAGATCCAAATTTGTAGATTTGGATATATTCTAGAAATGACTTAAATGCCTGGAATTCATGTTATAACCGGTTGAATGTTTAATGTGGACTTCCTTTTTGATGGAATATTGATTTGGAAATTGATTAGATGTGAATGTTGGAAAAGAGTGTTTTATTTAATTTTCAATCAATGATGTTGCAAGTGTTTTTGATGTTGATTTCCTCAAAGATTGTCTGAGTGCGGACTTAGTGAATTAGTTGTCCTTGCAAGTGTATAATGTGTTATTTATGGTCTGTGGTTCAGTCATCCTGTGGTGGCATATTTGGTACCTTTGACTAAGTGATATATGTTGGCTTCGTTGTCGTAACCATGTAGTGTCTTTTCCTTATGGTTAGCCAAGAGTCAGTATGTCCTTGTTTGACCACTTGTTTCTGAAAGTGGTCTAATGGTTGTCTACTTCGCCATAGGGTCCTCAAGGAGTGACCTTGTCTATTTAGTGTCCTTTGAGAGAGTGGCTTTCGAGAAGGTTACCCCTGCGAAAGTCAGCTAATAAGTGATAATCTAATTAATTGATTAGGTGGGTAGTTCATAACATTAATAAATAAATTGTACCTTGTGCATAGGTGAGTGCTTGTATTGAGGCTCATAATGTAGTGAGAAGGCCGAATGGAAAATCAACCACCTTGTCTTCACGAAAGGTTGAAAAGGTCCACATGAGACTTAGTTGGAGCCGGAGGTTCGGGAGAGGTTACCAGGACAGAGAGTCGGGACCTATGAGGGCCTACCAAGGTAACCATCAAATTATGCGATGACGCTCTCTCTTTAGGTGCACTTGTGTGTGTGATGTCGGTTCACTTGTGTTTTGTGATATCGAGTCATTTGTGTATTTGTGATGTTGAGTCACCTGGATTATTGTGGAGTCTCTTTGTGTTGTCATGGAGTCATTTTATTTGTCGACCATGTCATGCTTTTGCTTGCTTGAGGGTCCTCAGCTATCTCCTAGCATGGTGGGGTGATTCCATTTTGGGAATTACATGGTCAAGTGGTAGTGCCACTTCCCATCGGATGTTCGGATTTGTACCTTCATGCGAGGATTGGCTTCGCAAGTGTTTTCTGTGGATCATGGCTCATTCTTCATCTCATGTTGGAGATTATTGTTATTTGGAGGCCCTTGTGGTCATTGTATCATTGACCTTATGTAACCTTGTATTTGGCTAAGTTGTATCCTTATATGTATATTGAGAAGCTATATATTGGAAGAGCAATGTAATCCTATGTTTGGGATGTTTTTATCAGTTCCCTTATGATATGTGTAAATGCTTAATGAAGTGGAATTATATTGTACCCTTTCAATCTTTCAATGGTGTATCTATTATTGCTTATGGTTTCTTGTGATCATTGAGTTAATGATGAATTATGTGGATTAGTGGTAATTGTGGAATCTATCTTATGAAGTTAATTCTTCGCTGGTAACCCTGAAGGAATTCTGGTGTAAGTCTTTCGCTTGTGTTATCGTGCATGTTGTGTAAATGCACTTATGATGTTTATACTTTTAAAAAAAAATTGTTCCACCCTTGTTTGTGGGTTTTCCTTCGGGGTTCCTGGCGAGGCATTACAAAATGCAAATATGGAAGGAGAGAATATTGCATTAAGTAAGCATTGGTAAGTATTGCCATTAATGACAAAGGGGGAGATTTTTGATAATATGTATTATCATTGATGTCAACCTAATGTCTAACAATACGTATTGTCTTTGATTGTTGGTATTTGTTGTGTTGTCATTGATGTCAAGATTTTTTTTCATTGATGTCGACCTGTACTTTGTGTGTTGACATTGATTATATGTTTGGTATGATGATTATTTGTGTATATGGAGAATGTTGGAAGTTATTGTCACTTATATATAACTTACATATGGATGATGGTTGTAATTGTTCTATGTTGTGGATGCTCACCTCCTTGGTGCTTGGTGTCTACACTCAATTTGATGATCGATGTATACACTCAGTTTGATGTCAGATATCTATACTCAATTTAGTGATTGATGTCTACGGTATGATGTATTTTTTTTTATTGAATATAGAATATCAACTACAAAAATAATGAGTCATGCTTGGATGCTTAAAGAAACATCCACAGGACCAAGGTAGTACCAGTCATCTAACCAATCAAGAGTTTTGATAACAGATGATACAAAAAGAGATATTTTTTAATAATTACAACCTGCTCACATAATACAAAAATGATGAAGAGCAACTAGAAGGAGACAAGGAGGGGCTAGCGGTCAACCCAAGTTGTCCAGCCCAGAGGCCCCTCCATCCACATAATCATCCTATCATCTCTAACTAGGAAGTCACTGTGCATTGCCAATTGAGCCAAATATTGCCTCTCCATATTTCTTCCTTCATTGATTTCCTCCATGAGCACATCTAGAGAATTGACAAAGGGGGTCCTCTCCACGTTGGTTCTACCCCAAGTATAACCATGAGAAAGTTCATATATGAAGACTCTGGTGTGTCCATCTTCAAGAAATCTTTCAAATTTATTCTTCGCAAGCCTCATCACAATAGTAACCCACGAAACAATTAAATAATATGTGAGTCTTTGAAAGGACTCAGTAAAGACCCTATCCCTACCTTGATACTTGTCTTCATTTTTTATTTTCTATAAATACCACATAATTTCACAAGAGAAAATGAACCAAAATAAATTGCTAACTTTTTTTGCACCATAAACATTACTAGAAACAATGTCAAGTATACTAATAGAAAGAAGAATAGAGATACCAAACATAAGCCAGATCTCTCTAGAAACGATACAATCAAAGAATGTGTGTCTAGTTGTTTCAACCACTTTACAAACATTACAAATATCTTCATCTCGTCGCTCATGTCTAATCGACATCCTATTAAGTAATAATAACCATCTGAAACATTTCTTTTTAGGTGCAATGAGGCTGCTCCAATTCCTATTAAAAATCTTTTTCCATTGAGAATTAGATAAATTAGAGTGCTAGATAGAGTTAACATGAGTGAAAATATTGTTATTATGCATAATAGTATTATAAACAAGATTAGCCTTGATATTTTTCAAGAGAGTACCATCCATCCAAGTATATGTAAGAAACCTGTCATTACAAACTATACATCTTTTGGGGAGATGGAACGGTTGGCAGGCCTCACGAATCATATTATACATCCTCTAATTGGAGGTAGGTAAGTCAAACTTATTAGAAAGGTCAGCCCAAGAAATAATATTTTTATCAATAATGATATCTTTTAGACAACAAATACCTTAACTAGCCCATCTTTTGGCCAAACAACCTTGATTGAGCGCAAGAGGCTTCGATTTATGGAAGAGGTTCCACCATCAAGATCTCTCCCCACTAATGAGATCATTATTGCTGACCCTACAATTGGAGATCCATCTCCTAATAGATTCCCAAGATTTCTATATGCATTTGAACACAAGTGAGCTCGTGGTGGAGACGAGAAAACTGCCAGCAATCAGGTCACAAAAGGGGAGATATTTCTAGGGCTTGGAATCCTTAAGAACCACCAAAATAATGTTATATCTAACAAGCACCTTTCAGGGCTCGTTGCCTTCTAAATCATCAAAAATACATTTAGCAACAAGGGCAATGCCCTATTCTGAGATCCCTTAACCCTAGCCCGCCAATCTTCTTCTCCAAGCAACACCATTCCCATTTGACGGAGTGCATCTTCCTTTTACCCCACCCATTTGACCATAAGAATTTCCTTATGCTTTTTTGAATATCATTAACTTGATAATTACTAAAGATCCAGATTGAGGCATAATAAATACTATAAGAGGACAAAATCTTTTGGCAGACCTGAGGTCTTCCGGATAGGGAGAGGTACTGCTTATCCCACTTGTTCAACTTGGACTCAATTTTATTTCTGACCCACAACCACATATCCTTCAAGCATGGAGAGATGGAGACGGGGATCCCCAGGTATCTTACCTATTTTCTAGGTCCTCCCCATTGGTACCCATAATTGCACAACCACTCAAGTGGGTGCTCCTCCCAACCCAACAAAGTTGATTTGGTTTGATAAATCCTGGGACCTGGAGCAACACCAAAGGCTCTGAGCTTAGTAATAAAATAATCCATATTACCTTTAGACAACTCTAGGAATAGAGCAATGTCATCAGCAAATTGGATATTCAGCAGGTCGGTCTTGTTAGGGAGGGTAATTCCTCTAACTTTGGGTGAGAGATTTCCCTCCCTCAATAAGTAAAAAATCGCATCAGAGGAAATAACAAATAATGCAGGGGCCAAAGGACAAACTTTTCTAATGGATATTCCTATTTTGAAGGCTTGGGAAATGCATCCATTGACTTTGATCTGAGCAGAGGCATCCTTGAGGAGGACCAGAACAAACTGCAAAATTCTTTGGGAAAGCCAAATGCTTCAAGCATCATAATTATGAATCCCCATTCCACCCTACCATAGGATTTTTTGAAGTCCAACAAAAACATGGCTACCTTTTGGTTAGACATTTTAGCCCATTCCATGGCCTCCCAACTAGTAATAAGGTTCTCTAAAATATATCTGCCTTTAATGAAATCGGTTTGAGTGGAGAAAATAAACTTAGGTAAAATGTCTTCAAGTCTAAAGGCTAAAATTTTAGCAAGAATCTTGTAGGACACATTCAAAAGGGTGATAGGATGCCAGTTCCTAATCAGGGACTTGTCCCCATCTTTGGGGATTAGTTTGAAGATAACCTTATTAATATCATAGCCTAGAGATCCTTTCTCAAAGTCCTCTTCATAGATTCTTAGTAAATCATCACATATCCAATTGATATTAGCCTTATAAAATTCAATGTGGAGCCTATCAGGTCCTGGGGCCTTATCAAATTCTTAAGGGTCCCAATAGCATTCTTGACCTCTTTCACAGTGAAGGGCCTTTTAAGCACTTTCCTATCCTCATTGGAGATAAGATTGGGAATAAGATTTTTGCACAAGTTTTTGGCCTCAGTAAAGGAGGGGGTATCCTCAGAAGTAAAAAGATTCTGATAGAATAGAAGGAATCTCCACATTAGTGACCTCCCTACCATCAACCCCGACTCTATCAACTTTCTCCTTGTACTGCTTTTGTCTCAACATGCTGAAAAAAAACTTGGAACCTTTGTCACCATGTTGTAACCACTGAAGCCTTGCTCTAGTCTTAGCCCATTCCACCCTTGTATGTTGAAGCCTCCTCAAATTATCTTTGTCTTGGGCCATAGAGTGAGAAAGTCTAAGGTTATTGGGATCTTTTTGAGTTAGGGATTCAACATTATACAGATTATTTGTTAAGACTCTTTGTACGTATCTGAAATCTTTCTCTTTATTCTTTCCAATAGTTTTTAGAAAAGATTTAAAATTGTTAACATTTTTAATCCACCTCCTAATGTTCGATTGAGGGCCATTGATCCATTTATTGATTTGTCTTATCATGAAAATAGAAATGAGAACATCCTGATCTTCCAATAGTTTGGTATTTAATATAAACTTGTCCATATTGATAGCCCTAGAAGGCACATTATCCCTTAAACAAATATGGGCAACAATTGGATGGTGGTCTGATAGAGAGTATGGCCACACTGCAACATAGATGCCTTTGTCATATGGTATAAAAGAGAAGTAGTCCTTATTGGCATAAAACCTATCGAGTCTACAATAGATTCTTTTGTGTCCTTTTTAAAAGTTTCACCATGTGAACCAGATCCCCTTATACACATGCTTCATTCCTTCTAGGGGATCAAAGAGCCTTTTTAAATTCTTCATCATGTCCCAGTGAAGTATTTCACCTCCTTTCCAATCCAAGCCTACATCTCCCACCTTTTCCTCTTGAATTTAAATCATATTAAAGTCCCCCAACAATCCAGGGCCGGATATCCAGTAGGGCACTCAACCATTTCCATAGATCCGACCTCTCCCTATAGTCATTAGAGGCATGCACCGAGTAGACTAGATGATTGTAGAGTTTCCACTCTTAAGGATGACGCAGACCAATCAATAGTAAGGAGAAGAGCCTGAATTCGGAATAAAATCCCTCCACTTGGCATTGATTAACAAAACCGTCCCACCTTTCCCCTTATCATGGGTATAAATAACATTTACTGCATCCTTCCACATGAAATTGAGGTTCACATCTAAGGTGAAACCAATAGCTTTGACTTCTTGCAACATCACAATTTCAACATCCTTGTGAAGGCTAAGAAATCTCTTGATGATGTGTTTCCTATCTAGGGATTCAATTCCCCTAATATTCTAAGAGATGCACTTCATCATAAGGAGGGCATTTTAATTAATGTCCTTGGTAGTCCTGAAACTGCTAAAAAATTTAGGGTTGGGTGTTGGGATCATTATCCACCAAATCAACATCATCCCCACCCTCAAGATCACCTTCATAAAATGAGTCATCACCTTGGTCGAACTCCCCACTTGTGACCAAGATGTTGGAGGCAATTTCAGTCCCACCTCGAACTCATGAATGTCTTCTACATATAAGTCCTCACGGGAATTGATATCTGACACTCCAATACTAGAGAGAGTGGGAATATTATTAGGATTAGATTTACCAATAGATGGGTTAGTAGTAATGATCTCAAAGTAAGTGCTATCGGTATAAGGGATAACAATCTGCACATAGGGGGTAAGATTCGTTCCATCAATGGGTTGAGGGGTGGGAGGATCCACCTCACCCCCTCGAGGATCCAGAGCCTCTCGGCCTTCAACCGAGCCAGCAGTCATAGGCGTAGTCTCAGACAAAATGTCAAACTTATTAGAGACCTCAATGTTCTTTGGATGATCAGGGGGGTGAATTTCCCTACCCCACCCAGCTCGCTGGTGGCATGTTCCAACCCTTCAAATTCACAAACAATAGATTTAACCATAGAATTATTATTTTTACCAGAAAAGCTAATCTCAGGCAGAGTATCAAAAGCATCATCATCCATGGGCACTAAGGCAGAATCCTTGTTGGAAGGGGCAATTTGAGGATTGCTACCCATGTTTCACACAGAATCCTTAATTTTATCAAGGGCCAATTGTTGGGCGTTCTTTCGCCTAATCTTCCTAGATTTAGGGACAACGAATGGGAGCCATCTTTTTGGGGCTCCTCGAGTTGTGAAATGGCTTCATAGATCGTAGAGTGAGGAGGGGGTTCAACGGTGAAGGCTCCAAACTCAACCATTTTATCAAGAACCAAAGGCTCCTTGGGAGGCTTGTTAACTACATCCTTAAGGGAAACATGTTTATCCATCAAAGAGGGGGAATTCACAGAATTCAAAATAGGGGGGTTCCTTATTACCCACATCATTCACAGAAGCCATTTTACCACCATTATCATTCTTATTAGCCGCTTTCTTGGAGGAGATAATTGGACAATTCCTTATAATGTGCCCCTCACATCTATAGAGGAAGCAAGCATTGATATCGCCAAGGGTTTCATGGGGCACAAGATGGGTTCATCATCAATTTTAATATCGATGAATCTGGGGAATCCCTACCAGGGTTAACCGATACCAAGACTCTGGAATCAAGATGTGGCACGAGATTGGGGAAATTATCCACCCTAATAACTTTGTTGATAGGCTCAACAACCTACAGAATAAATTTCCACAAAATAGGTAGAATTTTTTTAATTTGTATCCACCTAGGGCACAATAAAGCAGGAATTTCATCACTAACCGCATCATGGGTCCAATTTAGGGCTCTAAATGTGCATCTACCCACAACCCATAATTATTTTTTGATAATCTCCTCCTGAGATTTATTATCTTTGAAAAAAAGAACAAATACCCCTTTCTGAATCTTCCGACATAACGAAATATGAAAAATTAATTTTTTTACTGAAACATTTTTAAACCAATCGTCCATAAATTTTCTAGAAGGACATTTATCAGCATCCACAACCACAAAGAAAATAGCAATATCTTTTAATCTATTTTTTTCCTTGTCAATGGCTTTAGCCATGAATTCACTAGGCATGGTAGACATAGTTAGCAAGGGAGGGCTAGGGCACTTACCTTGTCGCCGGCCTTCGCCATCACTCTCGGAATCAGAATAACTCACCAGAATGAATTTGGCTTCGTCGGGAATAGGAAAAGTCGAGTCAATCATGGATTCTTTAAAGGATTTAGCATAAATTTTATCTTCCTCATCCCGCAAGGCCTTCAGACACTCGACAATAATTGTCCGACCTCCAGAATCGTCTCCCATGGGAGACCATAAAACTTAGCACACACAAATTGAACACTAACCACAACCACGATAAAAAAAAATTAAATGCAAAAATAAAGGCAATAATCAAAGAGAGAGGGGATTACCAACGTGGAGGAGGCCTTACCACCTCCTCCACATGTAGGTATCGACCCCTCTGCAAAACCCTATCAAATGCTCGCCAGGTCATGTTGCAGACCCATCATCTCATGATCATGAATAGACTACAGTATGATGTATTAAAAATATTGATGATATCATTTTAAGTTGAGGATTAGATGCATTTAGAATAATTAATATGATGATTAGAATCATGTCAATGGAATGGAAATATCTGTGTTGATCTTTTTATGTTACAAAATGGTGGTTATATATCATGTTTGTTCTTGAGTGAGAAAATGATGTTTCCAAGATATTTTGGTCCTTGAAGTTTGATAGAGAAAGTTGTTGTAAGAATGGATGCTAAACACATTTTAGAAGAATAGTATGCATTCCTTTGAATTTGATGACATATGGTCTTGTGGATTTGAACATAATATGTGTAGTCACATAAATCTGTCCACTTAATTAAATGAATATTTAATATTTATTTGATTATTTAACCATCAATTAATAATTAATTAAATTAATATATTTAATTAATTCATCTTAACCCTCTTCTCCTATTAATTAAATAAATTATTCAATTTATTTGATTTAATTCACTTAACCAAATTCAGACCATTAATTAAATAAATAAATCATATTTGTTTAATTAAATCTTCTCTCACATTTAAATAAATTAATATTTATTTAAATCCCCCAAAATCCCACCTCTCACATTTAAATAAATTAACATTTATTTAAATCACCTTTATCCTCTACCCACTTGTATTTTCCTACAAAAGCAAGTTGCACAACTATTTTAAATAAATTATTTATTTAAAATCCTATTTATCCTCACCCACTTGAAACCTTTAATGGTTTCCCTTAAAGTATTCAAACTTGATGGCTTTAAAGTCTTCAAACTTGATGGCTTCCTTCTATAGTCTTCTTAAGACTTTAATGGTTTTCCTTAAAGTCTTCAAGCCTTTAATGGTTTCCCTCAAAGTCTTCAAGCATTTTAATGCTTTATCTTCATTTTTCTCATTTAAATAAATTAATATTTATTTGAATATTTATCCAAATGCAAATTATACCATTTAATTGAAATAAATGATTTTATTTTAATTGAAAATACCAAAATTTCTCCCACTTGCATTTTCCTACAAAATCCACTTGCATGCCTAAACCCCTTCTAGAATTTTCTAATCACTTATAAATAACCTAACCCCTTCTCTTAACTTTGTCACATTCCTAAGCAAAAGGGAAGTCACTTTTCGAACCCTCAAAGTCTTTGATAACCATTAAAGGCTTTCAACCTTCAACCACTAAATGGCTCAAAGTCTTTGATAACCATTGAAGGCTTTCAACCTTCAACCACTTAATCCCCAAAGTCTCCAATAACCATTAATGGTTACCTCAAACCCTCCCACATGGTTAAAACATTTGTTTTGACTCAACCTCTACCCAACCCAAAGGTCTCATCAGGCCATTAATGTTTTGACCATGATTATCTCTTAAACATTTGCACAAAGGTTTATCCTTGGATTAACTCTTAATCCAGTGGGTAATCTTAATTTGGACTTGACCCTTAGCCTCTAGATAACCATGAGGTCTTCTCAGGCCTTTAATGCCTCCAACCTCTTCTCTCAACCCAATCCTATGTTGACACTTGTCACCATTTTATTGGTGCCAATTGTGCACATGGATCCCCAACTTTCAAACTTGGCCCTTGATTAAACCATTCAATCTTAACCCTTCATTTCCCCATTTCTTCTATAAATAGAACCCTTCTCCTCAAGCAAGGAAAGAGAAGCATTAGAATATTGTTGTTATACTGGCATTAGCATAGAGCTTTCTCATAGCATCACTATCTACACTTGCATAGCATTTGCTTATCATATTCAACTATCTTGAATCTCCATATGGCATCCATGGCTAGTGCTAAAAGCTGAGAGCTACACTCATTTGGGACTTGGAGAGGAGAGGAACAAAGGAGGAGCAACTATGAGCATCTTGATTAGCTATTTTATTCTATGTTTATATGCTTTCTATTTCATGCTTAATATCTCTCTTGATATGCCTGTTTAGGATAATCTTTTGTTGCTAACACTAACGTTTGTTTCTTGTGCTCTTGTGTGTGTTGCCATCAAACAGATTTTCTAATCCTTTTTGCAGAGCATCATTTGGTGAACCCGACGTGAATCCAAACACCAAAAAGATCAACTTTTTTTTTTTTAACCAATAACATGTTTGAATGTTGAAAATGTCACACAGGTTGCGCTTTTGACACTGTTTTGGTGCGTTTGACATTATTTTGGCGCTATTCACCCTGTTTCAGTGTTTTTGCCTTCTCTGTCTTTCCCTTTCTTTTAGTGCGTTTGTGTTAAATAGTGCCTCTGTTCAAACGCAGACTAGCGCTATTGTAACAAAACGTTGTACAAATCACCTTGTAACCAAAAAAAAAAAAAAAAAAAAAACAAATTAGGCTTGTAGAAGCCCACCAAATAGGCGGATTTTACTAACTATTTTTCTCTTTTGTGCAGATTTAAATTAGATTAAAAAGTAGATTTATATTTTTTACTAACTTGTTTTTGAAGTTGGTTTTAAAAATGAATTCACTTTTTATTTTGGTTTAAAATTAACTTCACATTTCAAATTTGGGCTTTTAAAAAAAAGAATCACACATTTGTTTGGGGCTCTTAAAAAGAATTTCATTGTTCCAAGGTAAAAAGAACCACAAACTTATACAAAAATAACTTTATTTTTTTTGCAAGTTAGGAAACAAACTTCGTTTTGGTGCTTAAAATCAACAAGGCAAATTTTATTTCTTGCATCAAGATAAAACTCACAATCCACACTTCCATTTTTGGTGCAAATAAAATTCACAATCAACTTGTCTCATTTTTAAAGCAATTTTACTTCATGCAAACGTGTTTTTCATTAAGTTGACCAGGATTTTCAAATTCTAGTTTACTCAAACAATTGTCTTTGAAAATTAAAAAGAACACCATGATTGTTGGAGCAACATCTCCAAATAGTTAGATCACATTGCAATGATAAATTAAAAAGAACAAGTGTTTTTCGTGCTTGGCACACTTGTGCAAAGAGTTGGTCGAGTGGTCCTACTTCTAACACACACTATCCTCTCCCTTGGCTTTCGTGGTCCTAAGTGCAAGAGAAAAGTGTTAGTAACACTCAAAATTTTATCTTTTTAAGAGGGGCCTGCCAAGAGACACATCACTCTTGGGAACGACCTTGAGCGGTAAATCCTTCGAGCCGCTATAGAAATCAAGTGTGAGCGAAAGTTGTAGCCTTGGGTATAGCTGTTCCTACAGTGTAACTGGCCGAAAGGACAAATGGGCCCCACCACCAGTTACAAGGCTCTTAAGTGAGTCACTGCAGAATGAACTTATGTCCAAAAACATCGAACATGACTAAACACCTTTTAGTAGTAGCCCACCCATTCTATTGATTGAGGATATTTGCAATATAATTTAGTGCAAGAGCATAGATGGTTTTGCTCCCAAGATACTCACCATACATATTTCCTTGAGTAGAAACATAGCTTTTTGAAAAGTCACTTGTGGCTTGATAAAAGTGGTGACTCCCCCATCATAGGGATCATCTATTTGTTATGCTCATGCAAGACTTAGTATATCACATCCTTACCTGCCACGGCGGGATTCATAAGGTATGTAGTACCAAAGTCGAAGAAATATCAAGATGTGGGCTAAATTTATCACAACTGGCCATTTGACCTTAGGGATAAAAAGTGTTTGAAATGTGTTCGTTTTAAAGACCAAGTGCAAATTGAGCCGACTTCAGGCTTTGGAAATACACCTTAAAATACATCTAAAGGAAGGGTCATATACAAGTCCAAAGATTGGGTTGATCTAGACCCATACTCATTTGTGCCTTTGAGGCAACATTTTGGTGTTTGTGTGCTTGCTTTGTTTTCTTGTCAAAGAAACATCAAATCAGAAAATCAATCCCAAAAACAAAGTATTCATCCAACCAAACATCTTTCAAAAACAACCAAAAACATCAAAAACAAAGTGCAAACAACAAAAGAGTCAAAAAATTTATGACCATTCTTCACATCTTGCGAAAGAAGAAGCGTCATCAAAATATCAACTTGAAAAGAAGACAATTAAGCTCAAAGGCTTTGATCAAACGAAGGAAATTCTTCTATATCAATAGACAAATCTTTGTCTCCCATAGAGTTTTCTTGCATCACATGTGTCTCTATCTTCAAGGCAAAACAAACGAATTTGATTCTGAATCATTGAACCGCAGAGCTTTTATGCAATATAGAGCTCTGAGTTATCACAAAAACCAAGGAGGAAAGATTAATCCCAACTTCTTCCCAAAACGTCTGTATCACATACAACACAGCTCGAGAAATACCACCAACACCCAAAAGGGAAGAGATAGAGTTTGTCCCATTTGTAACACAAAGTTTTTATTGAAGTTGAAAACATTTTCATCCATCATCTCACTCATACATCATCACTTCATCATCAATCCGTCCCAACTCTCAAAACATTAAGAGGTTCTTGTCCCGAGTTCTCTTTTAGATATTGCTTGAAATCAAACACATCACATCACTTTTTAGATTGTTTCTACATCTAGGATAAGCTCATCCTAAGAGACACATCTACGCAGGTTAAAACTAGTTCATGAGTGAATCCTCTCATTACTAGGTAGTTAAATCTGTAACACATCTCAGATTTCTCTACACCTTATCACATCAAAACTTATCAAACAAACAAGCAATTCAAAGAAGGAATTTCGGTTACATCCACCTTAAAGGTGCTAGAGATCCACGTGCAACACAATTCACCAACCATCAATCTCTCATTTCAACAAAAACTCATCATCATTTTCACACAACTTCAACAAAAAGCTTATAAACAAAATGGCCCAAACCCGATCACAGTCAAGGCAACGAGAAATAGAAAGGGAAGAAGAAGAAGAGGAAAATCTCAATGAATTTCAAGAAGCACTTGGAGGAAATGCAGATGACGAAAACCCAAGTACTCCCACTCCTGCAACAATAGAAAGGGCTCAGCATAACCCTCTCTTTAACAGACTTTTTGACGAAATACTCAGGAGCAATGCAGATGCTCACTTCTTAAGACTCGCTCAAGAAGGAGCAAAACTCCCCTCTGACTTTGATCTTGCCCAATTAAGACAAGCATCAGAAAGAAAAAGTCGCCATGAAGAGGAAAGAGGTAGAGATCCCATCAGATATAACATTCCTCGAGGTAACCCACCACCTCCTCCTCCAAATGAAATGGAGATGTTGAGGCAACAAGTCGAGAATCTCGCCAAACAACTTCATAGTGGTGTCAAGACTAACCAATTCTCACTCAGTGACATCTGTCCCTATCCTTTTGATAGGGATCTTTACATGCCACCATTTCCATGAGGATTTGAAACACCCAAATTTGAAAAATATAGAGGAAAGGGAGATCCTCGTGATCATGTCAGAGAATTTCATTCCGCTTGTCTTGAAGTGGCATATGAAGACACCTACCTAATGCGCCTTTTTCCCCAAAGCTTGGGAGGAACAACCACATCATGGTTTTCCCGACTACCATGTGGCATTAGAACATTTGAGGAACTCATCCAGAAGTTCCTAGCTAATTACTCTCATAACATTGAACGCGATGTCACCATGGCTGATCTATGCAACACCAAACAAAAACCAAGTGAGCAATTCTCAGTATTCCTGCAACGATGCCGTCAAATGTCTAGCAGACGTTCTCTTCAGTTACCTGAACGAGAACTAGTGGAAATATTCATTTCCAACTTAAACGAAGAAATGGAATTTCACCTGGATGTCAAAGACACAGACTCTTTTAATGATATGATCACCAAGGGTTTGAAGTGTGAAAGGGCACTTATCAAGAAGGGACTCATCAAAATCTTTAATGAACCAAAAGATGGTCCTCGCCCACGCTTCAACAGCGATAAACCAAATTTCTGGAATAAAAACAAGAATATCGTCAATGATGGGGTTGTGGATGCCAGGACTATCCAAAATGCACAACCTGTGGTTTGGTTTGCAGGACAAAATCCTCCACCTCAAAACAACACAAATGTTCCTTCTAATCAAGGTCGCATCACATCTCATGATGAACCTAGACCTTGTCAGCAAAAACAGAAACGCACATACACTCCCTTAGGGGAACCCATTGAAACAGTGTTGCGACAACTCATTTCTAAAAATTTGGTCACTCTACCTAAGCTATCAAACTATGAGCCTCAGGTCAAACCGGCATGGTGGAGAGATACTGAACACTGTGAATTCCATCAAGGAAGAGGACACAAGACAAGTAATTGTCACCGATTGAAAGATCTCATTCAAGATCTTATTGATCGAGGAGAAATTGAAATTGAAGGACATAACCCAAAAACAACCAATAATGATCATTTGATGTTCAAAAATCCACTTCCATCACAAGATCAAAGGGATCCTTCCACTTCCAAGCGAGGCACTGATACCACTGATTATACGCAGGCTGCGTATAATTACACTGTAAATCATCTGTATGATGCCAATGAACAAATTGCAACCATAACCTTCAAAAATCCCAACTCAAATTGCAATGTTGTTACGCGTCACGGCAAAGTTACCATCAAGGCAGCTCCACAAGGCACCACCTCCATCCCAAAGCAGTACAATCTTGTGGAACAATTAGACAAAACCCCTGCACTTATATCCATTTTAGAGCTTCTGCGCCTATCACCCTCTCATAAAACTATCTTGGATCAAGCACTCCAAGAGGCGTCAGTCCCTGCAAATCTGAATACAGACCAATTTCAAGCCATGGTTGGAAGTCTAAAGTCATCACCTTGTCTCACTTTTTCTGAAAGTGACAACTCTTCCTTCCAACAACCGCATAACGCCTCACTCCACATCGAAGGATTTATCAACCAGCATAGGATCAAGCGAGTCTTGATCAATAATGGAGCAGGCCTAAATATTTGTACACTGCAGTTGGTCACAACATTGGGATATGCGGTAGAATCAGTGGATCCTTGTCAGAAGATCACAATCAAAGCCTATGATGATGCGGAGCGTTCATCCAAAGGAGCAGTGGTACTACCAATCCGAGTGGGCCCCGTGGTAAAGCACATCATTTGTCAAGTTCTGGACCTTCCTCTGCCATATAATCTATTGTTAGGAAGACCTTGGATACATGCCATGCAAGCCGTTCCATCTACCTACCATCAATGTATCAAGTTCCCACATAACGGTGTAGAGATCACAATCCTGGGCGATGCAAATCCCTTTGCATTTTGCCATAATATCAGCCATCAACCAGAGATTACCATTCCTAATAATAGAGAAGCCATTTCCTCCACATCATATATAAGTCCCGCCTCTCTTGCCAGTTCAAACACCACTATACCCAAGCAAGAAAAGCTTAAGATGAAGATAGCAGAGGAAGGTCCTGGGGAATACAACTTGAGTCAACTCTTTTGTGTGGGACAGATGCCCACTTCTCCTAAAACACATGGTAAACCACAGCAGTTACTCCAGCAACCACTAATCACGCCCGCATGTGCTTTGACGCCTTTCATCCTTGGAAAGAGTCAAGAAGAAGAAACCCAAGATGAGGACTTAGCAAAATGGATCTATAAAGATCCCATCACCATTGATCTACCACAAGTTAAACTCCCTACGGATCAGTATGGCAAAGGTCTCCTCATTATGCAACGAATGGGATATGATGGTCAGAGTGCTTTGGGATATTGCAAACAAGGACGACATGAACCTCTGCTGCCAGAATTAAAGCCCAAAGGTAATACAGGCCTAGGCTTTGAGAAAGAAATCTTTCCTAAGCTTAGATTCAAAGGAAAACCCAACAAACCATTTTGTCCACCTACTACAAAGAGGACACCTTTTATAATCAAGGCACCATCAAGCACCATCCCAACAGCCCCACTGAGGCTCAAAACCCCAACACAACTATCACCAATGCCACTCATCCCATCAAACGAACTCGTCATCTCATCAGTCGCACCATTAGCAGCAATAACTGTATCAGCACCCGCAGCAGCATCTATAACACCAGCAGTCCCAGCAGAAGCAACGGAATCAATATTACCAATACTCCCTATAACAGATTCCTTGATCCCCCTCAATCGCCCTGCAACACCGATCATTACAAAGGTACATCAACCAATCACACCTGCGGTATTTAACTCAAAGGACATCCTAGTATGGTATAGTAATCGGATGCTGCAAAGTGATTCAGAGACTGACTCACATGAGTGGAAATTTGATTTTGTACAGCTTAACACTTCAGATGAGGAAGACACATCACCACCTCCACCACGCAAAGATATCCCTGTTTACGGAGAAGCACAGATAAAGACCACTTGGGTTCCTGAGCTGGAAACGTCTTCCACAGACCCTACGTTTCATCCTATGCCTGATTCTGACAGGGAGAGTACCATTAACGACCTTCACCATAATGTCTTAACCCTCACTGATACATCTAACACACTTAACCTAATCGATGAAGTAATGCCCATTATCCACCCTGAACTCATCGAATGGAACCAACCAAATCCCCCATGTCTTGACTTCTTCCAAAACGATGAGGCTATCATTGACTTTTTGGAATTAAGGGATAACCTACCAAGCGGGGATCACAAAGCTGGATTCGCCATTGAACTTAATAGCGCAGCATACTTCGGGGCAGATGCCAAACCTTTCAGCTGCAAAAATATAACACTAAAACATGGATCTTCCAGTGAAAACCACACTGTGGCACTGTTTGATCCGACAAAAGTAAAAAGAAAGAGCGTATCCAACGGTGAAAACCTCTCTGAGGCGCCTGAGGATGAAGGGTTTGACATTCTCCCGGATAATACACAACAGGAACGATCAACAATTCTCATCGAGGAAACCAAAGAGTACAATGTGGGGACTCCTGAAAATCCTCATCTCATACATCTGGCATCTCTTCTCACTCCAGAGGAACAGCCTAAATTTATAGAGTTCTTCCAGAAGCGTCAGATCAACTTCGCATGGTCATATGCAGACATGCCTGGGCTTGATCCTGATTTAGTCATGCATCACCTCACCATCGCAGAAGGAGCCAAACCTGTCAAGCAGAAGCTTCGTAAGATGCATCCCCAAATTGCAGTGCTAGTCAAAACAGAACTCAAGAAACTCCTAGATGTTGGTTTCATTAGACCAATTGATTATGGAGAATGGATCTCCAATATTGTGCCAGTTGGCAAACCAAAAGGGGGCATCCGCATTTGTACTAACTTCAGAGATCTAAATAAGGCCTGTCCTAAGGATGACTTCCCCCTACCAAATATCGACATCATAGTGGATCTAACAGCGGGACATGCCATGCTTTCACTCATGGATGGCTTTTCAGGATACAATCAGATAAAGATCGCACCAGAAGATCAACATAAGACAGCCTTCACATGTCCATGGGGCACATATTGCTAGAATGTAATGCCTTTCGGCCTCAAGAATGCAGGAGCAACCTATCAAAGAGCAATGACCACCATCTTCCATGACATGATGCATACCATGATGGAAGATTATGTGGATGACTTACTAGCAAAATCACTCACCAGAAAAGGACATCTTCACATCTTAGATAAAATCTTTGATAGACTGGAACAATACCATGTTCGACTCAACCCAAAGAAATGTGTCTTTGGAGTGACCTCCGGGAAGCTTCTAGGATACATTGTCTCAAGCAAAGGTATTGAGGTCGACCCAACAAAGGTAAAAGCAATCATGGACATGCCACCTCCAAAGAATATCAGTCAGCTAAGGACATTACAAGGATGGCTTCAATCCATCCGAAGATTCATTGCACAACTGGCTGATAAGTGTCACCCATTCACACACCTGCTACACAAGAACATCCGCTTTCAGTGGGATGCCCGATGCCAGCAAGCATTTCAGACACTTAAAAACTATCTCATGAATCCACCATTGTTGATCCCACCAGATCCAAGTAGACCGTTGTTACTCTATATCTCAGCAACCAGTACAGCATTGGGTGTACTACTGGCACCACATAATGCAGAAGGAAAAGAGTGTGCTATTTACTACATCTCTCGCACAATGGGGGGCTATGAACTCAATTACACGCCTATTGAGCGAGCTTGCCTAGCAGTAATCTTAGCAGCCACTAAACCGAGGCACTATCTATTAACACACAAGGTACAACTCATTGCAAAGATTGATCCACTCAAGTATTTACTCAGCAAAGCAGCATTGACAGGTCGCTTAGCCAAATGGGTGCTAATTCTAAGTGAATTTGACATCGAGTATGTGGACCGTAAAGCTATCAAAGGGCAGGTCATTGCAGATCAGTTAGCTGATGCACCTCTCATAGGTGATCATCCTCTCATTTCCAATTTTTCAGATGAAGAGATATTCATGATCACAACAGCACAACCATGGAAACTAAATTTTGATGGTTCATACACTAGGCACGGCTCGGGGGCAGGCATTCTATTTATCACACCTCAGGGTGATAGCATCCCGAAGTCTTACAGGCTCACATTTCCATGCACAAACAACATAGCAGAGTATGAAGCCTTGATCACAGGACTCAGGTTAGCCGTACAATGGAAATTACAAGAACTACAAGTATATGGCGATTCCCAACTAGTCATTCGACAAGCAACAGATGAATATCAGACCAAGGATGATAAACTCATGCCATATAAGCAAATGGTGGACAATCTAAAGCCATCATTTACTACTATCACTTTTGAGCAGATACCAAGAGATCAGAATCGAGCTGCTGACGCCATGGCTACCATCGCATCTCTACTAGATCTTCCACAGAATTCAACACGCTACGAGTTCTTGGTAGAACAGCTTTGGATCCCCGCTTATGATATCCCTGAATCTGAGATGATATGTCACCTTGTCGGTTCTGAATCCCCATGGTACGGTGAGTTCTACACCTATCTCCGCGATCACACCCTTCCTCCCAACCAATCAAATAACCAACGAAAAACCTTCATTCGCCAAACTGCTCGATATACCATTATTGCCGAAACCCTATACCGACGCGGTCTTGATGGTACTCTCCTTCGATGTCTGGAACAAGGTGAGATAACAAAGGCTTTGGAAGAGGTACATGAAGGAATTTGCGGGACTCATTCAAGTGGTCCATCACTCGCCAAGAAACTCCTGCGAGCTGGATATTATTGGCCATCTATGGAAAAAGATTCCTACTACTTTGTCAGAAAATGCAAGAAATGTCAAGTTCATGGTGACCTGATACATGCACCAGCTCAGGAACTGCAACCAATCACAACACCATGGCCTTTTTGTCAATGGGGCCTTGACCTTGTGGGTAAAATCCATCCATCTTCATCCAATGGCCATAAATTCATTATTACCGCCACCGAATATTTCACAAAGTGGATCGAAGCTGTTCCACTTACCCAAGTCACCGGCAAGCAGATCGCCTCATTCATCCTCAACTACATCATCTGCCGGTATGGTGTGCCCATGTCCATCATCACAGATAAATAGAACCCTTCTCCTCAAGCAAGGAAAGAGAAGCATTAGAGTATTGTTGTTATACTGGCATTAGCATAGAGCTTTCTCATAGCATCACTATCTACACTTGCATAGCATTTGCTTATCATATTCAACTATCTTGAATCTCCATATGGCATCCATGGCTAGTGCTAAAAGCTGAGAGCTACACTCATTTGGGACTTGGAGAGGAGAGGAACAAGGGAGGAGCAACTATGAGCATCTTGATTAGCTATTTTATTCTATGTTTATATGCTTTCTATTTCATGCTTAATATCTCTCTTGATATGCCTGTTTAGGATAATCTTTTGTTGCTAACACTAACGTTTGTTTCTTGTGCTCTTGTGTGTGTTGCCATCAAACAGATTTTCTAATCCTTTTTGCAGAGCATCAATATGTATTCTCTATGGACATTATACTCCTATCTTTTTAGGTCCTTGTGTTGTAGTTCATGTGGCTGGTAATTGTGGTTTGTTGACAGACTTGTTGTTTGTCAAGAATATTGATATGAAAAATGCTCCGCGCTTCCATGAATCGATTTTTTAGTTGTTGCAGCTTGGACGACATGTTTGTAATGTTTTCATGTTTTGATGTGGTCTGCAATAGTTGATTATGATGATTTGTTCATGATTGATTCTCCTGGCCCTCCAAAATGAAGTGTTATGTATCAGTTGTGTTGCGTCAGTATGTCTTTGATGTGACAATGAGAAATAAGTATTTAGGATTTTTTTTGGATGTTCAAGGAATGTCCTTGCATGCTACACATGATGCTAGAACATTTGGATTTTTTGTTGCATTATATTTGGTATTTGTGTTTCAAGATAACTGCTCTTGTTTGGGCAACAAATATTGTTCTCTTGCTTGTGATGTATCCTTAAGTGTCTTCATTTTTATTGAAGGTTGTGTTATGTTGTACTTGGGACCTAATTTTTTGTGTGGAGTTTTGCATTGATTTTATTCATCTAGAAGATATGTTTTTAGGATGACTACTAATGTCCTACGTGGTTCATCTACATGTTACTTTGTCGTTACATTAGCCTCAGGTCTTTTATTTGTCCTCCCTTGACATTAGGGACACTCAAAAGCTCTATGTAGATGAACCATGTAACATGTAGATGAAGATGTTGATTATTATCATTATAAAGATGCAGAAAGAGGAGAGATTATTATTACTAGAAGAGCCTTGATAAACAAGGAGAAAGAACCAACTTAAACAAATAATTTGTTTCATAGGAGATGTAAATATGAGGGTAAAGTTTGTAATTTGTTTACTGGTGGAGAGAGTACTAAAAACTTTCTTTCATAAGAAATACTTGGTAAAATGTAGCTGGTGAGAAGAAGGCATTCAAATCCATACTAGATTTCTTGGTTGTAGAGGGACCATACAGATTTAGTCAATGAATAATGTCTGGTAAATTTCAAGACTGGAAATTATCATGATGGGGTATTGATGCTTTGGAAAAAGGAGATTGTTAGGATGACAAACACAAGCAACAAGCAAAAAACCAATTGTTAGTGTTAGAAATCACAATTTAAACAATAGCCTAATCAAGCATATCAAGAGAGATACTAAATAAGAAATGGAGAGCATACAAAGACAAATGAGGTAAACTAAACTCCTCCAAATACTGACCAAAACATTCATAGTGGCTCCTCCCTTGTTCCTCTCCTCTCCAAGTTCCCAAATGAGTGTAGCTCTTAGTAGCTTTTTGCACTATTTTTGGATGTCTTATGGAGATTCAAGATTGTGAATAAAATCTCATGAAAATGCAAACATGAACAAGCTGAAAATGATATTATTATCTAATCTAATGTTGATTTTAGTCCAAAAGAGTAAATGTAAATGCTTATGCTAAATGCTCTCTAAAATTCACTATAAGTTAAATGCATGCAAGTTTTCAAGATCTGGATTATGAAGAAATGAGCTCTATTTATAGGTAAAATGGAGCAATGGAGGGTTGAGATTGAGCAATCTCAACAAGGGTCAGGATTGAAGGGCTTAAGATCCATGTGAGGACTTTCAACCCAATCCCAGGATGACAAATTTCAACAAGAGATGGGTTGAGAGGAGAGGGAATAAACATTAAATGCTTGACATCACTTGAGGGTTAACTTGGGAGGTAAGGTTGATGTTGAGTTGGAAGAATAAAGTCATTATCCAATAAATAATGTCTTTATCCAATGGATAAACTCTTGTGCAAGAGTTAGTGAGGAAAATCATGGTCAAAGCAATAAATGCTTGAAAAAACAGATGGGTTAAATAAAGGTTGAGTTAGAGGTAAAGTCTCTAACCATGGAAGCAAGTGGATTTAACCATAAATGGTTATGTAAGAGCCATTAATGGTCATGTAAGAGCCATTAGTGGTTTGGAAGACTTTAAGGGTTAGCTTGTTGAACACATAAAGCATTAAATATTTTTCAAAGACTTTGGAGTCTTTGAGAAGTGACTTCAAGTTGCTTAGGAATGTGACAATATTTAGGGGATGGATTAGGCTAGTTAGGAATCATTAAAAAGTGGTTAGAAGGGTCTAGAAGGGGATTTAGGATTGCAAGTGGGTTTGGTGGGTGAGGAAAAATAGGATTTAAATTAAAATAAAATTAATTTATTTCAACTTGTGGTTGCAACTTGCATTTGTAGGAAAATGCAAGTGGGGGGGATAGTTTAGTGATTTAAATAAATATTTTATTATTTATTTAAAAGAGGAAAGGGGGTTAAATTAAATAAATAGGATTTATTCATTTAATTGATTGTGAATTTGGTTTAATAAATTAATTGAAATAAATTCAATAATTTATTTAATTAATAGGAGAATGTTTGAAGATGAATTAATTAAATGTTAATTTAATTAACTGTTGGCTAGTGGGTTTATTAATCAAATAAATAGTAAATATTCATTTAATTAGATGGACAGATTTATGTGACTACAGGTATTATGTGATAGTATTCATATGCATTTTTTTCATATGTTAGCAGGGGGACCATAGAATTTTGAGTAGCGTGTAGTACATGATAGACATGCCAACACTTATTCCTTAACAAAGGATGAAGTTCGTCATAAGTTGAAGCCCCTAAAAGTGGTGGAGGAAAAGGTACGGAGTAATACCAAAATCTATTTAGTTGATGGAAGAAAATATTTGGAAGCTATGAAGCACAAACATATGTGTTATGCTTTGATTCCTAGAGTTGATAGAGAAGATGATAAAGAGATACCTATAGAGGTTTCATATTTATTGCATGAGTTTCGAGATATTTTGTTTCATAATGTGCCTAAGGGTTTGCCTCCAATGAGAAATATATTACTCACTAGATAGAATTGATACTTGGAGCCATTTTTTCAAATAAAATGGCCCATAGAATAACTCGTGGAGAATGAAGAGTTGAACAAACAAGTATAGAAGAGATATTGTAGATTGGATTTATTCGATAGAATTTGAGTTATGTGTGGAACCTACAATAATATCACCAAAGAAGGATGGAGAATGGAGGATATTTACAAAATCTTGAGCCATAAAGAATATAACCATCAAGTTAGATTTCCCTTGTCGAGCATAAATGACATTATGGATTCTTTTAGTGGAGTCAAGTACTTCATGAAGATAGATTTGAAGAGTGGATATCACCAGATCTGAATTAGAGAATGATATGAATGGAAGACAACTTTCAAAACCAAGGAGGGCTTGTGCAAGTAGTTAGTCATGCCTTTTGGGCTAACTAATGCACCAAGAATATTCATGTGGGTCATGAACAATGTATTAAAATAGTTTTGGGTAAATTTGTTTTTTATTTTATTTGGATGATATTATAATTGTCAGTAAGACATTGGAGGAGAATTTGATGCATATTAGAATAGTTTTTGAGACACTACAAGAAGAGAAGTTGTTGATTAACTTAAAGAAGCACAATTTTGTGATCGAGCTAGTGTACTTGGGATTTGTTGTCTCAACAGATGGTCTTAGTGTGGACCCAAAGAAAGTGATAGCTATCATTGAATGAATTACACCATGGACCACTACTAAGGTGGGATCTTTTATGGTTTGGCAAGTTTTTATAGAAATTTTATCAAGAATTTCAGTAGTATTTGTTCACCTCTAATTGAAACAATGAGAGGAGATAGACAAGAGTTTAGGTGGACTATAGGAGTACAATGAAGATTTTTGATATGTTGAAGAAGAAAGTCACAAAGCAACATATTTTTGGCACTTCTAGGTTTCAAAAGGTATTTTAGGTAGATAGTGATGCAAGTGGTAATGCCATGGGAGCTATATTGAGTCGAGGCAAATCCATTGCTTATTTTAGTTAAAATTTGAATGATGCTAAGAAGTAATCTATTTATGATCAAGAATTTTATCTTATGGTTTAGGCATTAAAAAAATAAACATTATCTTTTACCAAAAGAGTTTATTTTATGTATTCATCATCAAGATTTTAAATATTTGAATAGTCAAGAAAAGTTGAATCAAAGACATTTGTAGAGTTATACTTTTGTTTTGAAGCGCAAGAGTGGAAGGTTTAACAAATTTGTAGATTCTCTTGGTAGAAGGCAACTTTTTTTTACAAAGATGCATATTGAATTTGTTGGGGTTGTTGAACTTAAGAGTTTGTAATTTGAAGATCTTTATTTTGCATAGGCTTGGAGAGCTTGCTTGGATCCTATTGCTTTAGATAGGACAAGGCAGTTTGATTTTATAATCCAAGATAGTATGTTGTTCAGAGGAAGCCAAATGTGCATTCTGAAGAGTTCCATGAGAGAGAACTTGATTAAGGAGAAGCATAGTGGAGGATTGGCTATACACTTTGGTCGAGATAAGACCATTTCTCTTGTTAGTGAGCATTATTATTGGTCATAATTACAACATAATGTGAATAATTTTCTGTAGAGTTACAAAGTATGTCATATGGCAAAAGGAGCAACACAAAATATAGAGTTGTATTAATCATTACCTACACCAGAGAGGCCATGGGAGGATATTAGTATGGATTTTTTTCTTGGTTTACCAAGGACACATAGAGGACATGATTCCATTTTTGTGGTGGTGGACAGATTCTTGAAGATGACACATTTTATTCTTTGTAAGAAGACTAATGATGGTGTTCGTGTTGTAGAGTTATTTTTCAAAGAGGTGATAAGACAGAATGGTCTACCAAAAAGCATAGTTTCAGATCGAGATACCAAGTTTGTTGGGTGTTTTTAAAGGACATTGGGAAGAAATTAAGGATAGGTTTGAAGTTTAGTTATGCACACCATCCATGGTATAACGGTTAGATAGAAGTGGTGAATAGGAGTTTGGGTAACCTTTTGAGATGCTTAAAAAGAGATAAGCCCAAGGGATATGATTTGACTTTACCAGAGGTAGATTTTTCTTACAAAACTTTTATCAATAAGAGCATTGGTAAATCATCATTTCAAATTGTATATGGAAGGATTCCAAGAATTTCTTCAAGGTTAAGTAATATGGATAAAGGAGATTAGAAGAGTGTTGAGGCTGAAGACTTTGCAGAGAACCTAAATAATTACACAAAGAGGTGAGGAAGCACATAAACAAGATGAGTATTCAATACAGGACTATTAGAAGAGGAGAAATAAGGAGTTTCAATTTTAAGATGAAGTCATAGTTCGTTAGCTGAGAAAAGAGAGGTTTCTAGTGGGAATGTATAATAAGTTTCTGATGCAGAGCATCATGAAATTCCAACCAAGGACTCCAAACCATCCATGAAGCCCAATATATCAACACAATTCTTCAATCAATTAGAGGCATTATCAACATCCTTAACATATTATCCCAACAACCAACCAATCAACATTTTAATGTATGAGAAATTAAATCTGCATTCAAGCATTATTCCTGATAAAAAACGGCCTCTTACATCCCATTTATCATCCACAAACACCTTATCCCCAACTTGCAAAATGATTTGGACTAGTAATGAAAATGACAAACTTGACTGTCCCTGTTTTGATATTTCTGATTCTGTTATTCATATCTTTTAACCCAGACAAGATTGTTGAAATCCCTCTAGGGGAGACATAGATAACTAGTCTTTCTAAAACATATCAAAAAATTGTAAAGATCCAAAGGTTCGTTAGAGATTTATGCCCTCTGCACCGAGACCATTTTGACTATTATAGAAAAACAAGAAATGTGCATGCCCAGTCCACCTAGGGCATCAAATATCTCACACAATACCAAACCATTCAATACCAAATCAAAACCATATTGAATTAAATTAAATCCACTGCTAAAATTCAGAATATTACAATTTTTAGATGGGTACATTGTGAGATATCAACAAATCCTTGTGACTAACACTGTTAATGAGGGTTTCCAGGCAATTTTTAGTAAAATCCTCATATCTCATTCATCGCACAATGAAAGGCCTGGAAACAACTCATAAATAGTTAAAACCAATCAAAATAACAAGAATTGAGTGCACCAAAATATACCAAAATGTTCTCCTTCCTCAAATCTCGACTTGGATTGATAATACAATGGTATTTAAAGCCTCTTGACCATTCATACCTTCCTAACTACCTCCAAGACCAATGGGAACCAACTCTTCATCATTTTTGTTGCATTTTTCCAATGTTGTTTGTGCAACTTTTAGGCAACTTTTACATTTTTTGCAAGAATGACTCCAAAATTTACATGGACCCTCTAAATATTCAAAAATGGACTAAACATAACATATTACATCCATTTTACCCTTCCTTGGGTATTTTACATATTTTTTACCTTCTTGACCCAACTAGGACCCATTAGGACAACTATGCAACTTTTAAACAAATTGTTACAATTATGGCTCATAGCCCTTTACATTTCGACTCAATGGACTCAAATACATTAAAATGACCATATAAACTCAAATATGAGTGAAATGACTCATGGCATGATCTTTAACCTCCTGGTGTACCTTTGTGCTAGGTGCTCCTGGCACCAGTTTCAGATGAAGAATTTTGGACCATACATAATCCTGAAGAAGCACGTGATCTCAAAAATGCTTATGAGGTAGATTTGCCAAGTGGACTTAACATTTCAGCTATGTTTAATATTTTAAATTTGATAATGAAAGAGGAATTGAAGAAGCACCAATAGAAGCATAGTGGAATATTCCAACAACTACTTCAAAGGAGGAGTACATATAAGACATCTTGGATAGTCATGTGGCCTGTAGAAGCACAAGGAACAAGCAATACAAATAATATCTAGTTAAATAGAGAGGAAGACTTGTTGAAGATTAATCATGGTTATCTAAGGTTTAGGTTGATCGTCTTGGTTTCCCTCTAATACTTGAGATGTGACAAGATCACTTCTCAAATTACCTTGGGTATTTGATGCTAGAGCATCCATGGGTGTAAAAGTGATATTGCATCACCAATATATATATATATATATATATATATATATATATATATATATATATATATATATATATATTCATGCTAATGTCTAGATGATAATGTTTCTAGTTGAACAAATTTTATGATAAGGGCCAGAATATTTAATAAATATTTTCCCATGCCCTATAGTTTGTGTAATTCTATGGGTTGGACACATGTCAGAAGTTGTCATAAAGCATTTTGGAAGTACTCAACAACCTAGGTGCCCACTTTTGGAGGTGGAAGAAATTTGTGGACACTTGTTAGTGGTGGTTGAATAAAACCTATAGAGAATCTCTCACTAGTTGTTCTTCACTTTGGAAGTCGGTGAATTTGATTTTGCATGTCAATGCATGTTGACACATCACTTGCATGCTACCCAAATTGGGGCACACAAGAAATTGTTTTTGTATTCATTAGAATAATGATGTAGTGTTGATAATATGAGATTGTATTTTATATCTATGACATGTGCAATAAATACTCTTTTATTGAGATACTTTAAGTGTTAAATTAAAAGAATTAGGGTTAGTATTTTTAATATTTCTAGGACCCAAGTGTCAAATGGAATGTTTCATACATAAAATTGGCATATAACAATGTTAGATGGAGCTAAAATAATGAGCTTAGATTTGAATTTGAACTTTAAAAATGAAGGCATCTTTTTAAGTTAGTGGGGAAGTGATCTAGACCACTTTTGTAATTGTGGATTTGGTCCAAGTCAAACAAATAAAAAATTTGTAGTGAAATTGATTCTTAAGAATAAATGCAAATGGGAAAATATCAGGCTTGAGTTATGTTCCAATTATTTTGAAAATTCGTCTCTTGGATGCTTTTTATTGTATAAAATAACAATGCAGTCATTTAGTAAATTAAAACAAAGGGAAAAATTACAAGGCACACAATTTTCACCATTACACCCTTCAAATACTAACTTTTCACAACCATATTTTTGGTAATTACAAAAGTGGTCTAGATTCATGCCAAAGGGGATATGATGGAAAAAAATCACTCCTATTACCAAGCTTATCTAATTCTTTTGAGACAAAGATGCCTAGAATATCTTTGGAGGCACCATATGTGTCCTTACACAAAAATATATTGGAAGACCAACCCTACTATCTATATGACCTTGTTACACATTCTTTTCCCCTTGATATATAAGAAATTTTATATTTGTGCCACCACCCATGGGTGAGCCCTACTCTATAATTTTCAATGACCAATAAGATCATATAACTAACCCCTTATCAATATTCTTACAAAATATGCTAATAAAACATCCACTCTTATAGTCATGATCATCTAATCCATGTCTATATTCTTCCTCATTATTCATGCTAAATGGGATATGCTGAAAAAAATAGCCACTCTTATTTCAAAGCTCATCTAATTCAATCAAGTCAAGAACTAGAATATCTTAACAAGCATCATATGTGTCCTTACCCAAAAATATATTGGGGGACTAATCCTATTATATATGACTTATTACACATTCTTTTATCCTTCTATATAGAAGAGTTAGATCTTTGTGTCTCCACCCTTAAATGGACCCTACTTTATAATTTCCAATGACCATATAAAACTAGATTTTCTATCAGTTTATAAGATTAATAAAACTCAATTTACCTAATCCAAGTAAATCCAAAAATAGCTCAATTTTTCCATAACTTCAAATACCCATACACCTTAAAAAATAAATAAATAAATTGGATGACCAAGTCCCAACTCAATCTTCTTATAAATTCCTTTTAAAATAAGATTGGTGACATATATTTGTTTTTTTTTATGGTTTGCTCTGGCTTTTATAATTCTGATCTATACAACAAACCAGAAACCCTAGGAATAGACCGATAGGGCAGCTTTACCCAACTCTGTGCCGGCCTAGAAATTAAAAAAAACTTAGCTAATAGTGACCGTTAGCATAGATGGAAGCATCTCAACTCAACTAAAATATACAGTCCAAAACAATCTGAACACTCCAACCAAGGCATATTCTTATGGAGCAAGTTGGGAAAAGAAATGGAGGAAGTGTAAACGCAATGATAACTTGATAGTAAAGCAGAATTGGCTGCTTGATACGATGCTGATGCTTCTATCAAACTTATGCCCCAAAGCAAAATTAGGGTTTTCAATGAATTAACTTAAAACCTATAAAAACACTCCACGTCAGCAGCTTTTTATTATACGTAACTAAAAGTGGTAAAACAGATGATACTGAGATGTACCTGTTTGGCAATTCTCTGGTCTATTTCCAATTGAAAAAAGAACTTGTTATGGAATAAGAGAATCAACATAAGTTGTTATCTTCTTACCAAAAAAGAAGAGGAATACTATGACTCATTACCAGAAGCATTGTACAAGGAAGTTTAGTGCAGTGTATGGGGGAAATGTTTTGGATCGTTCACCCACTTCATCATGGGCTTTACTTTATAAATTCAGTAAGATTGTATAATGGTTTGCAGCGTTGATTTGAGCATTTTAAATGCCTCACGTGGAGCCCATCTTTGGTTTATTTTCCATTATATTGTTAGGTTTTGCAGATGAGATTGCATGTCCTTGACTCTCCAGTGGAAGCCCAGACTGTGGATTTCAATTTGATGGTCATGGAGCTGTACAATTGAAATCTGCAAACCTGGGTTCCCCCTTGAGAATCATAACAGATCAGCTGTGCTCTGATCAGAATAATACACTGCAGATGTGGACGTTGAACAGGTGTGGGTTTTTTTTTGGAACTTTTGAATCCCTTTAATGTCAGAGTATGGTTTTTTATCTTTTGTATATGGTATTTGATCATTATTGACGTTGAACAGGTGTGGGTTTTTTGTTTTTTTTCGGAACTTTTGAATCCCTTTAATGTCAGAGTATGGTTTTTTATCTTTTGTATATGGTATTTGATCATTACTGGGATTCTAACATGTTGAAGTTTAAGTTAGTGGGTGTCTGTTTTAATGATTTATCAAAGTTTCTAAGGAATTTCTGAATTGTCATCAAATTTTAATATATTTTTAGATATCAGTTTTTCATAATTCATAATGTTTCTTGTTGTTTTTTTTGGATTTGATGTTGATTGTTTTTCAATCAACATTTCAGATCACATTCTGGTTTCTTGTATCTAGATGATGGATCATAGAGTGTGATTTGAAAGGTTGATGCAAAAAACCAGGCACCACCAAATCCAAAAAAGCCACCAGAAATTTTAAAAGTAAATAATTAGCATGATTTAGAATAAAGAGTAAATAGATTTTAATGGATTCTTAAAATACTATTACATCAAAACGTCAATCAGTATAAAAATAATTGATCAGCAATTAAAATAACAGATTTTAAAAGAATCTGAAACTAATAATTAACTTATTATTTAGAGTCTCGGAACTTCTCTTTAATATCACCAGAATTTCACGATCTATGAAACTAATTTATTAACTTCTTTTTACTTAATCAAATTATTCAGTCAAGAAAAAAACCTTCTCCTTCTCTACTCTTAAAATGTAACTTCCTTGTCAAGTGTAATTCATTAATATTGTGGGTGGACAGATTTAATCTTTTGTGTTTGAAGAAACAAACAACAGATTATATTAGTTAAGTTACTGTTTCTGTTGTATCTCTTCTGTTGTCTTAAGCTTTGAATATCTATAACAGTGACCGCTATATGATACATACATTTTTTTCATAGAGATGAAGAATAAAAGAGCATCTGATCCAGAGTCTTAAATATTCATTTTGTTTCTTATTGAGCATGTAAGCTTTCTGTGCATTTATTCTCCTATTTTTTATCATTATAGCCTATCCAATCTTATCTAATCATATACATTTTATATCGAGAGTCAATGTGAAGTTGAAAAGCCTTAATAAGTCCACAAGAGATGAAGAAGGTTCAGCTTAAAAAACTGAAGCTCTTGTATCAGATAGCTAAAAATGAATTTGTGGACAAACCTCCATTAAAAAAGAAAAGCTACTAAGATTGGTCTTATAATTCTGTGGTTGGGTTTTGAATATCTTTTTATCCAGAGGTGGAGCTTTCGATTTGGTTACCTTAAATATTATTCAATTGGATAGTTTAAAGTTAATTTTGTATATTGATAAAAATACAACATATTTTAATGTTGATGGAGATAGAATTGTTACTAACTGTTTTGATCATTGAATAATGTTTAAGTAATTAGTTTATCATAGTCTATTATATCTTACATTTTAAGGCTTATATTTCTGAAGTAAAAGTAGTTTAATGAAAATTTAAGTTTTATTTTTTTAGTATTTATTTTAAAGAAAATGTAGTTTTATGAATATTTTATTAATAATTTAATTTTTCTAATTTTTTTTTTTGTTATCATTTGAAATATATTATTTAATTATTGATAAAAATATTTTTTATTAAAAAACAACAAAACAAGGTGCTGACCTTGTACAAAGACAGATCAAAAAAGACAAACAGTTAGTGAAGAACACGTCATTGACAACAAAGGCAGAAATAGACCACTTATACCACACTAGCAAAATAGCTAGTAACCCAAATCAAGGGTGGGGAGAAAAAACCTCCATGACTATTTTAATAATATTGATAAAAATGTCTAACACATTTCTTTTTTGCAATATAATTGTAAATTTTATTTGTTTTTAATTTTTTTAAATTTATTTTAAAATGTTATTAAATTTTTCTTTTAAATTTTAATAAAAAATAATAGAAAAAATTACAATTTTGTTTGTCAATTTTAGGCTTTGCATATGTCAAATTAAAAATTAAAAAAACAACAATATCTATTTCATATGTGTTGGTCACATTTGATCATTTTTAAATTAATTAATTAAAATTTTGAATATAATATGATTTTTAATCTTAAATATACATTCAAAATACTGAATAGACATTATCCATGTTGATAAACTTTTGTAAATTTATTTGAAATATATAAATTTATGATATGCTCACATTTATGTACTTACTTGAAGTGCTTCTATGTTTTTTTTGGATCTTCTTATTTTAGTTTTATACTTAATATTAGTATTACATGATAGAAAAAGGATAAAAAGATTTTTAAATGTGTTTAAATAAAAGAAATAACATGATAAAAAAAAATTAATATTCAAAATGATTCAAAGATTTAAAAGTAGGTAAAATTATCTACTTCCATTGGTGGTGGGTATTGAGGAGTGATATTATAATGAATATGATGTGGTCATGGATTGAGGGCATATTGAATTATTATTGTTTAATAATTTTTTTTTTATATCGATAACATTATATAATATCTTGCTTAAAATAGAAAAGTTTTACAACCGAAGAGCAGATAGACATTATGCGACACTATGGGGTCACACCCCTACTACATCAAGGAACCCGACAAGATACCATCCCACCATGGCCAACAACCACAAAAAAGCCACATACATACACAAAAACCACCAAAGAGACCCCGAACAACCCATAGAACCTATCTACTAAACCACCCCAATACCTCCTCTTGAAAAATTGGGGATACCCCTACTGGGTCCTGCCTCCTGCATCACGCTCCCTCCACCTGGCACCGTTCCTAGCCTACTACCACACAGAGACCCACGCTCCACCACCTTCGCATGTTTCTTTGGAATCTAGTGTCGAACCAAAGGCCTCCCATCCTCATCCTGAGGGGCCTCAGACCGAATGGGAGTCACCTTCCCATGGATCTTCACTTGCTCGGTCGGCCCCAATTTACGCACAAAATCCACAATCTTGCCCCATCCTTTCCTTGCATCCTCCTCCTGCAATGCAACCGGTCGGGAAGCAGACCAGATGACAAAAGGCTGCAACGCCCCAACATCCACTCCAATCCTCCTCCACGGGCCTTCCACCAACTTCAACCCCTCGCCAATGACAGCTCGGGCCACCACTTCCTGCAGATCAACCCCTCGCCAATGACAGCTCGGGCCACCACTTCCTACAGACCACCCGTCCATTTGGGTCTCAACACCAAAGAGGTAACTCGTTGCACCTCTTCCACCGACTTTCCCACCTGCAAGGCCAAGGCAGCAAAAAGCGACGAAATGTCAAGGTTTGTTCTCGGCCGCCAATCTAGAGTCAGGAATTCCTCTCCAAACAACAACCTCACTGCCCTCCAGAAATCATCTCCATCCACTTTGAAGACGTTTGTCAGCCTATTCCTCGAGATCAGCCCACGAAACGCAAGCAATTGCCCATCCGACATCAAAGAAAAATTTGCTTCCATCCTTTCTCGCTACTACACAAAAGAAACCCTGAACACACCGCCTACCACCAAGCATCCACCACCAAATGCCAGGAATCGAAACTCAAAGGCCTTTAAAAGCCACCACCATCACATGTCATGATTTCTCCACACGCCTCGCAAAAAACTAAGCATCATCGCCAATCACTCACACCAATCGCCTCCATCATCATCCATCACCGCAAGGCCACTTGCAGTAACGTCATAGATCACACACCACGAGGATCTTTAATTCCCACAGGACCATGGCTACAAATGGTCACTTCAAATCGAGCTCGAGTTCACTTTTCTATGAAAAGCCAACTAACCAAATTCAAAATCAAGAGGACTAACATTTCTAAAGTCCTCAAACAAACTAAACTTATTTTCCAAGGAGCCATTTGCTCCCACATTTGAAAGTTTGTCAGCTTCCAAGTTTGCTTCCCGGAGAACATGAGTCACCTTAAAATCTTCAAAACCGCCCAACAGAAGTTGCATTCTTCGAACCTGCTTGTCTAAGCGTCACACCTCCATTTGGCTTCGAGCTATCCCATTCACCACAACCTGAGAGTCTCCTTCCAAATGGAGTTTCTTTACTCCCAGTTTCCCAGCCATTAGGATAGCTTCTAACGCTGCTTGACACTCAGCAACGTTGTTCGATCCATCCACCAATCTTTTAGCACCAATGGCCAGAGTGTTGCCCTGATCATCGCGAGCAATCACCCCAACACCAGAAACCCCTGGGTTGCCTCTCGATGCATCATCAAAATTAATCTTAATCCACCCCTTTTCTAGCGGAGTCCACTCAGGTATTGATTGACCCTGACTCTGAAGATTAGCCCTCAGTAGCCCATTAACAGACCATTTAATAATGATATATATTTATAGTACTTTTCAAAGGGATTGCAATCAAATTAAGATCCCAATTTTGAATTAGAATTAGTCATATTTAAGAAAAAATGTTGTGCTACTTTTGAAAATAATATATTGAATATATACATGATACTTTCTAATCTTTTCCATTCTTGATCTACTATAAACTTTCATATTTTGAAACAAAAAATGTCTTCCAAAAAGAAATAAATGATCTTTTATAGCAATTAACACCAACCAAAAAATAATGCATTTTCCTATGCACGTGTTTAGGATCATGGTCCAAATATAAGATCAATTCTATCATGATTCTAATAATTTAGATTCTTAAGTGTAATAAGGGTCCTTCATAGTTTCATTTATCAATTTTAGTCAATCTTTAAGTCAAATTAATTAAGATGAAGGGATGTGTTCCTACATGTAGTTATGTTTATAAATAATAAAAAATAGAGCTTTCCCAATGGACCATTAATTTTTATATTAAAATCATATATTATTTTTCAATTATATTAATTTTTATATTAAATTCATATATTATTGGAGGTCTGATATATTATTAATCTTTTTATTTATTTCTAGAAAATATCATAAAAATGATGCTAGAGCTATAATTTGAGCCAAGAGTTCTATTATTGCCATAACTTACAAACCACTGTGAATTTGTGTATTTTCTCAAGATTTTGAGGTGTAACTAATTTTTATTCTATAAGCAACAATTTTAGAAGAAAAAAAGATTTTTTATTTAATATTCAAAGTTTAGTAAAGAAATTTAATTAATTTCACGTTAATTTTCTCTATATTTTAGAAAAAAAAATTATATTTCTAAAAAATCTCATGAAAATTAGGTAGATTTAAGTCTTATTTGGACAACAATTATATTTGTAGTTTAGTGGTCAATTTTTTTAACAAAAAACGAATGTTAAATTTAATTTAACGTATTCTTTAAAAGATCTAATGGTTACTATTATGCTTCTCACACGTCTCATTTTTCTTTTGGTAAAATTTGGAATAGTTTTTATTTTTTTCTTTTGGTTTGGTTTTTGTTCCTTCGGTATTCTTTCTCCTCCCCTTTTTCTTAGAGAGTTTTATTTAAAATCAAAATGTTGGCTAACTTTCATGTGTTCCAAGTTAAGGTCATACTACTTTGGGAATTTCAAACTTTTAGTTGTTTGTAGGATTGTAGACATAAGAGGGCCTACGAGACTTCTATACTTGTTTTATCAACCTATATATGTTTTAATAATTCATGCAACACTTCTTTTTTTTTATTAAAATGTGCATATCCTTGTAAATATAAGTTGTAAAAATTTGAGATGCATTGTTGAACATTTGACATAATGTCCAAACCTCTCAAGTCTAGACCTTCTCTACAAAATATTTTTGCAATTAGTTAAAGTATCAAGTTCCCCCATTATAGTATTCTTATAGCATCTTGATGGACAACCAAATATTTTTCTCTGTGATATTACCTGGTTTTTTATAGGTATTTTAGGTCTAAGGGAAGTTTCTTATATATACTTTTATCGAACACCTTGACATTTGACATGTTATATCTATCTCTTGATTTCCCCTCCACCTCTACAAATTTTCTCATTATCAATATCAATGGGAGGGTCTTTAATACCATGAATTTCCTAATTGTGGGATTTTTAAATTTGCAAGGACTAATTCTAGTTGTCCAAATATCTTGAGGTTCTTTACTTCTTGCAATCCTTTCAAAATTGTTGAGGTTTTAAATTGGTCTTTTGGGGAAAAAACATATAATGTGCTATTTTAACCATGAAGTGAGATGAGTAATTATAATACAATTTTTGAACCTTCAAAAAACATTTACATCATTCTCCTAAAAATTGTTGAAGGGGGGTATGTGCAAGATCATGGGGGGCCAAAAAGTGGCAATGGAAAAAAAATGTGTTTTAAACCTTTTCAAACACGCCAAAATCCGCTTTGACTTTTTGTTTGGGTCGGCCAAAATTTGAATTTGATCTGATAATACCAAACCAAATCGGATAATATCGGATAAAATCGGATATCCGATTTGTGATGTCACCATTGTGATGTCACTATTGTGATGTCATACTATCTTGCTTTAAAAAACTACCAACCCCTAAGATTATTTAATCACATGCCACAAGAAATGTCAAATTTTGAAATTCACATGTTTTAAATATTGCTATTTATTTTCTACATATGTAATTAATTATAATGTACTCAAATTATCTCTTGCTTTGAAAACAACCAACCCTTAAATTTATTTAAACACACATATGCCACAAGAAATGAATGAATACACACACCACACAAAGGGAAATACCATTTTTTTTTAAACAGATCACACAAAAATGAATACAAAATTAGTTTAAAAACATAAAAGTGATTGTGTGCACTCACACACGCACACACACAACTAAAGTGAATTACAAAATTTAAACACATACTACACTCCACATAAATTGAATTCCAAAGTTCACTTAAACATAAACACATGAAGCATCTAAGCTAAAGTTTATTCAAACACAAATTGAATGTTGATGCTAAATACACACATAGTTAAACTATACAAAACTTCACACAAAGTACAAACACATACAAAAGCACACACAACAAATGCCAAATTTATAAACTATACAAAACTGAAAAACATACAACACATTGGATTATGTTCAAACATGACAAAGTTGAAACAAATGCATCACTCAAAGTTGATGTCAAATTTAATTCAAACGCAAAACACACTCAAAGTTAACATCCAAACATATTGGTTGACTAGATTTATGATTCACACCTCTATCATTAACAATCTTGGCGGTTTTTTTTTAGCGACGATGCCTACCTCTGCGTTGCCTGTCGCCGCGAAGCCTATTGCCCTAGGCTTGCCTGTGAAGCCTGCCGCCGCGAAGCCTGTTGCCCTAGGGCCGCCTGTGTATGCCGCCGCCGCGAAGCCTGCTGCCACTGCCCTAAGGCCGCCTGAGTTTGTCGCCGCCGCTTCCCTAAGGCAGTCCGCTACAGCGAAACCGGTTGTTCAGCTCCCTGTACCACCTTTAACGGCTGGTGAGACTGCTATGTCAGGTTCTGCGGCTGTGAATGGGGGCTCTGCGGGGGTCTTGTCTGGTGCTGGGAATGGGGGTTCTACGGGGGTCTCCTCTAAGGTTGGAGATACGGTGCTTTCAACGCCCTCTACTGCTGATCGGGATGCCTGTGGCTTGAGGCCTGTGGCTGTTACTGTATGCAAACCTTTGGTTTGCAAGGTGTCTGATGATATTGATACGGAGATCATCCACACTTCCTCGGTGTTTGAAGCGCATGGTCTGATTTGCAAGTTTCGGGGTTTCTGGCCAAGCCTTCCTCAACTGCACACTTGGATTTCTCAAAGCTGGGAACCGATTATAAAAGGTTTAGTTAACATCTTTCCTTCTGCCAAGGGTTTTTTCATTGCCAAATTTGAATATGAAGAGGATAGATCGAAAATCTTAGGTATTAATCCTTTCAGCTGGGAAGACAAATTTATTTTGATGGTTAAACCCTGGTTCCCGGGCTTTAACCCATACACAAATTCATTCAATGAGATTCCTATTTGGGTTAGGCTCCCTAACCTTCCCCTTTATCTATGGACGGACTCTCTACTAGAGGAAGTGGGGGATGCTTTAGGTGAATTCTTAACGATTGATAAGGAATCTTTCCAGATTTATCACTCTACTTATGCTCAGATTTTGGTCAACATTGATGTCTCTAAAGGGCTTCCAGCTGAGTTAGAGATTGAATCTTCTTTGGGATCTTGGGTCCAACCGCTCGACTTTGACGGTATCCCCTTTAGATGTCGAAAGTGCTTCCAGACCGAACATGTTGCTGCACGGTGTGAAACAGATAAAAAGAAAAAAAGGTCTGCTACTTGGTGGAAGGGGGCATCCTCTGAACACTATTTTGTTAAAAAGAAAAGCTTCTCCCAGGTGGTGGCACAGGTTCCTCGGGCTGATGAGCCTCTGGTTGCTGTCTCTGTTCCTCAAGAATGTGTGGATGCTTGCACCTCGGGTTCTTCTTTAGACCCTCCCGCATCCCAGATTGTTGTTGGATCTTCTGCTGTCCCTACCTCTGTTGTTCCTGCATCTCGGGCTGCTGGATCTTCTGTTGTCCCTGCCTCTGTTGTTCCTGCCTCTCTGGATGCTGGTTATGTTTCTCTTGATGATGGGAGATCCTCTCTTCTGAATCCATCCTCTTGGCAAAAGGCTGCTGCTAGGGTTGAGGAGGGATGGATTACTGTTAAAAGTAAAAAATCTAAATTGTCCCAATCCTCTTTTGATATGACCCTTAGATCCCACAAGGGTAGGACAAATTCTTGATCCTTCCTGGTTGGGTGAGGGCTGCTGGTTTTTTGCAGCTTGTTGGGTTTTGGTGGGGGTATTGTTGGTCCCCTTCTTTTGTTTGGTTATGACGAGTCTTTATTGTGAACTGTTTCTTTGAGAGAACTTTCAAGTTTATCTTTCGGTTCGAGTTACATGTCCTTCTAAAACCTATCTTGTAAAGGGTTTCTGGTCCCTTAAAAACTTGTTTTTCCTTAATCAAAAACATCCAAACATACACATAAACACACACACACAATTAATGCAAATACACATCCACAATGAAAGTTGAGAGTTAGTTCAAATAATAACACACAAAGTAAATGCCAAAATTAACTTTCAAACAAACACACACATACAAACAAAAAGTGAATTTCAAACATACTTCACACAAAGTACAACCATACACAAAGCGAATACTAAAGTCATAAAACAAAAACATGTTGAGCCAAACATGGTGCATAGAGTTTCCTTGAATATGTGACTAAGTTTAAAGGCACACCACACAAAATGAATGCCAAATTTAGTTTGAAAATACACAACAAAAATTGATTATCCAAATTAACTTTCAAACAAAGACACAAACACAACACATGAAGTTCATTCAAAAATGACAACATTACAACACTGCATAAAGTAAATGTCCAAGTTAGTTCAAACATTCATGACACAATGTGAATACCAAATTTTAAACACACACAAATTGTATGTCAATATTAACTTTCAAATATATATACAATTCACATAAAATGAATTTCAAGGTTACAATGCATTCAATGAATGCACCCTAGAGTTGGACCACACATGAAATAAACATGCAAATTTGTTTGCACACATCGAGTTTATTCAAACATTTAAAATTTAAACATATTTCACAAAATATTACTTAAATCACACAAACTAAACACAATTTAAATGTGCCAAAGTATAAACATACACAAACTAAACACAATTTAAATATGCCAAAGTATAAACACACACAAACTAAACATAGCTTAAACATGCCAAAGTATAAACACACACAAAGTGAATAATAAAGTTCAAAGATACCTCATACTAAAGTTCAAACATGCAACATAATTGTTAGTGAAAGTTCAAACATAATAAAGTGGTTACCAAAGTTAAAACACTTTTTACACAATGTTCATTTCACAAAACATAGCTTGTTCACAAACACACACTTCACACGTACAAAATAACTACTTAAGTTTATACATACAAAGCTAGTTCACTTCACACATTGAGTTTGTTCAGACATACCAAAATATAAATACATAAACATGTTTCACAAAAATTTACTCTAACCACACATACCAAAGCATAAATACATAAACCACACATCACTTAGGTTCAAACATGTCAAGGTACAAACACGGAATATGAAAAAAAAAATTCAAACATGCAACAAAAGTGAATCTCAAAGTTAATAAACTCTTAATGTAAGGTGAATGAAAGTTAAAAACACGCATACACATGTCAAAGTATTTAAATATAAACAAAGTGCTTTTAAACCGCACACAAAGTAAACACTTAAGTTTGAACATGTTAAAGTACAAACGCAAACAATGTGAATGTCAAAGTAAAGTTAGTACACTCTTCATACAAAGTGAATTGAAAGTTAAACATAAATGCACATTCCAAAGTACAAATATAAACAAAATGGTTATAAACATGTTTTTCAAAAAGTTACTTCAACCACACACAAAGTAAACACTTAAGTTCAAACACACATGCACAATTAATGTCAAAGTTCAAACACACTTCAACACTAAATTTCAAACATGCAACATAAATGAATGTCAAACTTAGTACACTCTTCATACAAAGTGAAAACACGACTTACTTAAACAAATAAGTGAATTCTAAAGTAGCAAATTTTTTACACAAAGTGAATGTCTAAGTTCAAATCCAAACACATACCACACAAAGCTAGTTCAACTACACATGAAGTAAACTTAAAGTTCAACCATACACAAAGTAAATGCAAATGAAGTAAACACAAAAAATTAGTTCAACCACAAATGAAGTAAACACAAAAAATTAGTTCAACCACAAATGAAGTAAACACAAAAAATTAGTTCAACCACAAATGAAGTAAACGCAATAAACACACTTCATATGGACAATAAATGCAATAAAAGTGAAAGGCAAAGTGTCAAAATTTAGTCAAAATAGATCAAATATATATTAATGCCAAACTTCAAAACCATATTTCAATAGACAATAAGTAAATTAATGTTCAAACACAATTACACTACAATTCACTTCATGACATTATAATTTCACTTCATGACATTATAATTGAAGGGCATTGCAATACTTAAATAATTAAACTACACTAAAAATGTCATATCATTGAATGTGATTAAATAAAAACAGATAACCAAAAAAAAAAATGGACACTAGACTGAAAAGAATGGACATGGCCAATGACCATTCCCCACAGCCTTGGGAAGGGGGCCAATTCAACCCCTTCCAAATAAAATTTGGCATTAAACAACGAATCTGTTTACATATCAATTTACAAATATTGATTTCAACAATTGATTCAAAAGTACAATATTTTCTTCAATTTTAAATATTAAATGTTGCATTCAGCAACCCATTCAAGATATCTAACATTTTTTTTGAAATTTTAAATATTACATTCCTTATTCGACTTCAGTAGCTACCCATTCAAGCCTCCAAACATTTCTAGAAACTACAAGTCAAACACTCAACATCAACCATGATTGAAATTTAAATCAATTCTCGTGCATATACAATATTTAAATATTTTATTATTCAAATTAAACTGACATAAGAAAATTCAATAAATAAATTTAATGAAAATACTAGAAACTACAAGTCAAACACTCAACATCAACCATGATTGAAATTTAAATCAGTTCTCGTGCATATACAATATTTAAATATTTTATTATTCAAATTAAACTGATGTAAGAAAATTCAATAAATGAATTTAATGAAAATACACAGAGTGTTGCAGATTCTTATTCATTGCCCAGTAATATCCAGGATTTTTAAAAATATCAGACTAACCTTGGAAATACCAATAATATCTAAATTTCTGAATGATTTTCTATGGTATTGTTTCTAGTGATATTGCCTGGACTTCTATTTTGATGGCTATTAAATCTATTGTAATCATTTTGTGAGATGTTAGGATTACAAATGTTTGGTAACCATGCATGCAAAATGCAGAACATAAATAAGTTAACCAAACTATTTGTAGAACGCAAAGGACAGAGAAATCTGTCAGAAGTTGAATACATGCAAACTGTAAAAATAAAATAAAAGAGGTAACACACCATTCAAAATAAAAACAAATAGAACAAAATGATTTCAGTGTGTGCACAAAATGGATTTGGCGAAATGGCTATGTCAGTAATGCAGCAGTCGATCCAAATGCACACAAAGATATCTTAATCTTAAATTACTATGTTGAGGATTTTGAGAATGTATAAAAATCAATTACATTTACAATGGGACGCCTGTGATTAAAATATCAAACAACATTGAAAACACAAAAGAATAAATAACCACCTAAAGCCATGCAGGAAGAGCATTGCAAAACAGAGACTCGTTTACAAAACCCAACAGAATTAAGAGAACACTGAGACCAATATAAAAACCCAATACATTTAAAAGAACATGAAAGCCCATATACAAGAAACATGAAATCTCACCATGCATGGATGATAAAACCAAGAAATAAGCTTACCTCGACAACATGGTGACCAAGATATGGTGAACTAGTTAAAATGGTCAAGCGGAGTAGTACTGTTAAAATGGTCAAGTGGAGTCAATCACCTACAACACTGCCCTGTTCAGAAAAAAAATATTAAAAAGTTAATATATAATGCCTTCGAGTGTTGATTGCTAGATACTATGTAGAGGATGCTAAATTTCATGCTTCAAACTGAAAGTGGTGTAGAGGATGCCACTATATCTAACTAGAATTACTAACTCAATTCAGATAATTTAGTTTAAATTTTAAATAGTCATTTGAGGTCTACCTGAAAAAAAACATCCTCAAATAGAGAATCATCATCTACACATTTATTTCTATCCTCTTGCATTTTAGATCTTTGTTTGTAATTTGTCTAGCTAATGTCATTAGCTATGAATTAACAGGTACCATCTACTCGTCTATCCTCATTAATGCTTCTGCTAAAAGTTCAAATTGATCTTAGATAAACATTAGAGTCATTTGGATCCTATCAAAATATATGGAAGAGCTTTGCCTAGTTGAAATTTGAAAAGTCTATAATGCTGGGAATGGCGATGCTGCATTTGTTCAGGGGATCTACCTCCCGAAAGTCCCAGCAAATTGTTGAAAATTTCAAATTCCAGATGTCTTGGCTGCAGAAGATTTTGGAATGAGGATTTGGCAGCACAAAACTCTTTTATCTGTACTGGGAACTTGCCGGCTTGTAGAGTAGAAGATATTTTGTTAACCTAATGAAGGCCTTGAACTGTGAAATATATTTCTGCAAATCTCGTGTTTTATATGGTACTATCTCTTGTAATATCTTGTTGTATTGACAAAATCTGAAGCGCTAAATACTTCATAGTAAACAATGATTTTTGGGATTATTATTAGAGAATAGTTTGTAATATGTTCATTTAAATGAGTAATTATTTGATAAATCACAAATTTTGAAAAGTGTAATGTCCCGTCCCTATTTTGAAATAGAATTTAATAATAAAATTAAAATATTAAAAATTAAATTAAAATATAAAAGAATATAAATAAATATAAATAAAATTTAATTTAGTTTATGAATGGTCAAAAGACATAAAATGAAAAGTTGTGACTCCTTCAAATATGAAATATAAAAGGGAGAAATCATCATCGATCAGATAAAATAGAAGAGCGGTTAACAAGAACTGGCTCTCAAGTATCGATCAACTTTAAATTGCAATCTGCCATCAGACCACAGCCTGGTACGCTGACTTTATTTTATAATTAGAACATTAATTATTATGTAATTTCATAAAATTAATAATTAAAGATGAAAGGCCAATCTATGACACATAATATGAGCAGAATTGTATTCATATATTATAAGCATTAATAATAAGAATAATATAGCAAATTGCATTTATTAATGAATTATTCTAAATAGAAGAATATATATATAGAATGGATATATGCAAATGGACTAAGTAAATTCCTATAAATAAATGATTAGAATATGTTCATAACATTTACATTCTTAATACATGAAGAATTATTATATGGTAGTCTAATCTTTAATCTTTCCTATTGCCCTTAAGAAGGATTGAATGTGGGAATGTTAGGGAGAGGCGGTATTAACACCTCGCAAGATAGGTAAGTCCTGCGGTGGAATGGACCATGCTATATCATAAAGGGCAATAGATAAGACCTGCAATGGAGTGGGCATGTGTTGCATCATTCAAACGCACTATTTGTGAAGGATAGCTTCTAGCACCCTAACATGGTTATTTCCCATCCTTCGTAGGGTTTGAGGATTAGGTTAGAGGTAGGGATTGGAGCTTAAATATAATAATTATCAAATGTATTATGAAAGCTAAATGTTCATTAGTTGCTGCCAATAATTGAATCTAAGCATAATAATTATATTGAAATATGTTGACCTTCCTAATAAGAAATATCATAAACCTTAATAATTAAGAATAATCCTCACGCTAAATTGATATAATTATAATTCTAGAACAAAAATTGGAAAGGGACATTATAAAAAGGAGATTGTTCTATTATGGAGGGCGTTATTTATTATCACTACTCGACTGTGTAGGGAAGCAAAGCAAAGCGATTCTCTAAAATTTGGTAGATTATATTTTATTCGACTTGGGAGCTAAATTATGTTGACTGAAATCACAAATGAATATAATCTACCAAATTTAGAGAATCGAATCAGACTGTGGTTTGACTCAATTTGAATTTTTAAAAGTTTCTTAGTAATGTCACACTATATTTTAAGGTGCGGGATAATACACGAAGGGTTTGGTATTTATACTGTGCAGTGAATCATTTTCCAATTTTCATACAAATGTAACATAATAATTAAGAAAGAAGATGATCTACCAAGAGTAAAGAACATCAATTATTTCATACTACTGCTGAAGAAAAAGTTCAGTACAATCGTAGCTTCAGAATTAACTAGTAGGTTCAGAATTAACTAGCAACAAGAGTGAAGAACAAGGTCAATGCAAAATCAATTGCAGAGACAAAACATTGATCTTTTCACAGCTGAAAAAACATTACAGACAAAAAGAGGTGATCAAGTGAGCCAACGATCATCTAACAATTCTAGCCATAATGTTCAATGTCATGGATGAGTGGTCCTAGGACAAGTTAGTACTCAACAATACAGACTAACCATGATGTGAACGTTTACATAATCCCAAGTGACCTATATTTTAGAAGACTAACTACAACCACAGAATATTCCTAACCGTTGTTGTAATTACTCCATTAATACTTGGTACTGTCTGTGGATAAATGATGGGTTTTAGAGCTAGTGGATTCTTGAGTTCGAGACAGATTTTGGAAGCCTTTTAAATGACAATAGTGGTTGCGAGTTGAAATTTGTTTTCAGGTGCGAGTCAAGGAATGTTTCAAATATTTTGGAAACTGTTTAGCACTCTTTTAAATGAAAATATTGGTTGCAAGTTGAAAATTGCTTTCGGGCACGAGACAAGGAATGTTTGAAAAACTGCTGCAAAGTATAGCCTAAATCTTCACCTTTTCAATGTTTTTCCTGATTTATGACTCTAATCGAATTCGTTTTTAAATTACTCAAATGAAACCCATCTTAGCTGAAATTTTAGAAGTAAAATTCACATAAATTAGTGAACGTAATCAAATCTGGTAATATATTATAATTACTATTTTCAGAAGCACAAAAATTTGCTCTAAAATCTCAATGCTGTTATTCTGAAAGGTAACCGAAGTCTTAACAAGCGATTTTGTAATTTCTAAACCCTTTTCTCAGAAAGCAAACTAACATGAAAACCAAAAAAAAAGTTCACAAATAGTGCAGAAAAACATGAAACGTTAAATTACTAATCCTCTATAGAAATAATAAGAATTACTGCCGAAAAGAGAGCCTGACAAATCTTCGGCAGCTATTCTGCCAATGATAAGCTTACGAGCTAACTGTATAATAGGATTGTGAAACCCTGTACATATTGGAAATTTCACAGTAGCATAACTACATAAATAAATAGATATTTTATAAGGAAAAATTCAATAAACATAAGACACTTACTGTTGGGGAATTTTCATTAATAAATCCTATTCTCAAGCTTAAAACCTTCCTCTTCTGAATAACTCCATCTACAGTTACAGGGGATTTGGCTGAATAATCCCTTATTTATTTATTCATTTATTTTATTTCTACAATTTTGAATAGCAATAACACTAACTACTTGCAAAATACACACTAGTTATCATTCCTTCATTTTAATTTTGCAGTATTTGGATTCAGAATACTATACAAAAAACATATGATAATATGTATATTTATCCCCCTCCCCACACATAACATGTAACATAAATTGCCAAGATCAACCATTAGCTTACTGAAATAAGACATACAGATACAAAGTTTATATAGTAGGATTGCATGATATTCAAGAGCTCCTGTATTACATTTACAGCAACCAACCATTCACAGTAAGGATATAACTGCTTTAACCTATAGATATATTTATTTAAGGATGTAAGGTTGGACATTGTATATGTTAGAATGGAACAATCCTACTAAAATGTAGGATAACCACTTCTACCTTTGCATTCTCATCTCAATTCTGTAGAAATCTCACAATTGTGACTACTGAGAAGGGAAGAGATCTCTCCCAAGTGTCGGGAAACATAAGTTGCTGTACTGGCTTTTGGGTAAGAATGTCTATCTTAGAAAACAGAGGAAATATATTATAATATTAATACATGTAATGCATTTGCAGTGTAAATTTGATGGTAGGGAAACCTTTTATGTTGGTAAAATTTGTTTACAGGAACCTAATTTATCATCCATTTCGCTTTTGCCACAACATGGCCATGGAACATATTAAAAAAAGAATCTATAAAATAAAGTTTTTATGCTATGTAACAGTCTCAAAATAAACATTCAGATCACAATTTTGCCCACTGAATTCCTTGCATTCAGGTGCTAACGAGGAAACCCAACTATTCCTCTTTTGCTGAATACCCAGAATCAGCAAAAGAAGACACAAGAATCTCAACCAAAACCAAAACAGTCCTCATTTAACAAAAAGGGAAGAGTATGATCATGCATCAAATGCAACCATCAAATAGGATGACAAGGTTGCCAAGCTCCGCACAATAGCCTCAGCAAGAGCCAAAATACTTGCCACACAAAACCTAGTGCCATCATGGCAGAAATAGGACAAGAACAAGTCAGACAGACACAAACAAAGAAGACTGAGGACCAAATGGATACCAAAGGAAATACAACATGGCCTGAACAAGAAACAGAGGAAGCCCCTGCACATAAAGTAGACGAGCGAGAATTCGAAAAATCCAATTAAAAAAACGGAGGATGAAGAAACACAAAGAAAAAAGGTACTCCAAGAAAAGCACCGTGCAAATCACTGACACCTTCCAGAAAACAAGCGAACAATTGGCAGAGTTGATTGGAGTACACATCAAGAAACTCGAATTCAACTGAGCTTAGTCACTAGACGAAAAAATAGCTTCCTAACACTCTGCTTAAAACATAGGCAACTGTAGCTTTGATAAAGGTGGCCAGGGAGACTACACTGTCAGAGCACGAGAAATGAATATACATTTGACTCCAATCAAATTCGTTTTTCAATTACTCAAGTGAAACCCATCTTACAAACCCATCTTAGATGAAATTTTAAAAGTAAAGTTTCACACAAATACTCAAATGTAAATGTATTTGCTCTAAAATCCCAATGCTGTTATATTCTGAAAGGTAGCGTAAGTCTTGACAAGCGTTCTTGTAATTTCTAAACCCTTTTCTCAGAAAGCAAACTAACCAAAAACCAAAAAAAAGATTACAAATGGAGAAAAAACCCTGCAACATTAAATTACTAATCCTGAAAAAATCTTCCGAAAACTTCTGCCAAAAAGGGCTCCCGTCAGATATTCCGCAGCATGCAAAGGGTTTCTCTAATTGGAAGAACAAGCTTCTCTATGATACATCATTTTACAGTTTGGAATTAATTCTCAACTCTATTGATTTTGCTCAGAGCTAAATGCAATGTACAATGCGAGTAGAAATGCATATATTCTATTTAAAACAGGATACATGAATTAGTGAACGTAATCAAATCTGGTAGTATATTATAATTACTATTTTCAGAAGCACAAAAATTTGCTCTAAAATCTCAATGCTGTTATTCTGAAAGGTAACCGAAAACCAAAAAAAAAGTTCGCAAATGGTGCAGAAAAACATGAAACATTAAATTACTAATCCTATATAGAATTAATAAGAATTACTGCCAAAAAGAGCTCCTGACAAATCTTCGGCAGCTATTCTGCCAATAATAAGCTTACGAGCTAACTGTATAATAGTATTGTGAAACCCTGTGCATATTGGAAATTTCACAGTAGCATAATACATAAATAAATAGATATTTTATAAGGAAAAATTCACAAATACATAGTTATTCTATAAATCGTTCGAAGTTTATAAAGATAAACATAAGACACTTACTGTTTGGGAATTTTCATTATTAAATCCTATTCTCAAGCTTAAAACCTCCCTCTTCTTCTAAATAACTCCATCTACAGTTACAGGGGATTTGGCTGAATAATCCCTTATTTATTTATTCATTTATATTATTTCTACAATTTTGAATAGCAATAACACTAACTACTTGCAAAATACACACTAGTTATCATTCCTTGCATTTTAATTTTGCAGTTTCAGAATACTATACAAAAAAACATAGGATAATATGTATATTTATCCCCCTCCCACACATAACATGTAACACAAACTGCCAAGATCAACCATTAGCTTACTAAAATAGGGCATACGGATACAAAGTTTATATAGTAGCATTGCATGTCCAGTATTACATTTACAGCAACCAAGCATTCACAGTAAGGGGATAACTGCTTTCACCTATAGATATATTTATTTAAGGATGTAAGGTTGGACATTGTATAGATTAGAATGGAACAATCCTACTAAAATGTAGGATAACCACCTCTACCTTTGCATTCTCATCTCAATTCTGTAGAAATCTCACAATTGCGACTACTGAGAAGGGAAGAGATCTCTCCCAAGTGTCGGGAAACATAAGTTGCTGTACTGGCTTTTGGGTAAGAATGTCTATCTTAGAAAACAGAGGAAATATATTATAATATTAATACATGTAATGCATTTGCAGTGTAAATTTGATGGTAGGGAAACCTTTTATGTTGGTCAAATTTGTTTACAGGAACCTAATTTATCATCCATTTCACTTTTGCCACAACATGGCCATGGAACATATTAAAAAAGAATCTATAAAATAAAGTTTTTATGCTATGTAACAGTCTCAAAATAAACATTCTGATCACAATTTTGTCCACTGAATTCCTTGCATACAGGTGCTAACGAGGAAACCCAACTATTCCTCTTTTGCTGAATACCCAGAATCAGCAAAAGAAGACACAAGAATCTCAACCAAAACCAAAACAGTCCTCATTTAACAAACAGGGAAGAGTATGATCATGCATCAAATGCATCCATCAAATAGGATGACAAGGTTGCCAAGCCTCTGCACAATAGCCTCAGCAAGAGCCAAAATACTTGCCACACAAAACCTAGTGCCATCATGGCAGAAATAGGACAAGAACAAGTCAGACAGACACAAACAAAGAAGACTGAGGACCAAATGGATACCAAAGGAAATACAACATGGCCTGAACAAGAAACAGAGGAAGCCCCTGCACATAAAGTAGACGAGCGAGAATTCGAAAAATCCAATTAAAAAAACGGAGGATGAAGAAACAAAAAGAAAAAAGGTACTCCAAGAAAAGCACCGTGCAAATCACTGACACCTTCGAGAAAACAAGCGCACAATTGGCAGAATTGATTGGAGTACACAGCAAGAACCTCGAATTCAACTGAGCTTAGTCACTAGACGAAAAAATAGCTTCCTAACACTCTGCTTAAAACATGGGCAACTGTAGCTTTGATAAAGGTGGCCAGGGAGACTACACTGTCAGAACACGAGAAATGAATATACATTTGACTCTAATCAAATTCGTTTTTCAATTACTCAAGTGAAACCCATCTTACAAACCCATCTTAGATGAAATTTTAAAAGTAAAGTTTCACACAAATACTCAAATGTAAATGTATTTGCTCTAAAATCTCAATGCTGTTATTCTGAAAGGTAGCGTAAGTCTTGACAAGCGTTCTTGTAATTTCTAAACCCTTTTCTCAGAAAGCAAACTAACCAAAAAACCAAAAAAAAAAATTACAAATGGAGAAAAAACCCTGAAACATTAAATTACTAATCCTGGAAAAAATCTTCCGAAAACGTCTGCCAAAAAGGGCTTCTGTCAGATATTCTGCAGCATGCAAAGGGTTTCTCTAATTGGAAGAACATCTCTATGATACATCATTTTACAGTTTGCAATTAATTCTCAACTCTATTGATTTTGCTCAGAACTAAATGCAATGTACAATGCGTGTAGAAATGCATATATTCTATTTAAAACAAAATACATACATGTTTGAATTTGAATGCATAAGGCTTTTAATTGCTGAACTCATAACTTCATATACGTGTATTTTTCCTTATAGAATACCTATGAATTTTTCGAAATAGTACCCTACCCTAACAATTTCAAATCCTATTAAGAAATCCAAAGAGGATGGAGAGGAGAAATATTTATGCCGTTCAACTGAATGGATGGAGAAATTCAATAATATAATATACACCAAATTCCCTTGTAAATGAACTACTTAAAACATATAAATTCTTCAAAATGAAAGAAAAAACAAGAGAACAGAGTATAAGATATACTGACCATTTTCTGTCCATAACTCCAATCAGCCAGTCCAGAACGTAGAATTCTTGCTGCTGCCTACCTCCATGCCCATTAAAAATGACGCTCCACAGAAAAAAAATACACAAAATACCAAAACAAAAAACTGCAATTCAAACCCAGAAAGCAAATGAAAACATCTGAGTATAGAAAGTAAAAATTACAAACTAAAACTGAGGAAAGAAAGACTCAAAGGCATGGCCACGCCAAAAGAAAAAATTGAACTTACAAAAGAAAACCAAAAAAATGGAAGAACAATATAATCTGCCCTGCTTCTCTAGTATAACTCCTTTTAAAAGAATTGAAATCCTGCTTTTTTCAACGGTAATACGATCTGTTTTTTTTTTTTAATTGAACAAAGCAATAAAGGATTACAAAATTGGAGCTAAACACGATCTGCTTTTTGCAACGGGCATTGTAATTTGAGTGCCGTTAGGGCACGCTCCTCTGAACGTCTGAAATCGTTTGGAAATCGATTCACAATGGATTGAATCTGCACTTGGAGTACAAATTCCATTCCCACTCGACACTACATTACTTTTCAATTTTATATTCGTTTTCTGAGTGCATTGCAGTTCGTAGGGATTTTTGGGCTATCTCTCAGTTTTTCAAAAACAAAATTAAAAAATTAAGTCTCTTACTATATTTTATTACTAAAATTTTAATAATTATGTAGATTAAGTACAATTATATATTTTTTTCATTAGATTAGATTAAAAAATATATGTAAAATATGTTGAAAATCATCTCTAAAATAAATGTTCTTCTAAAATACTAAACACCAAGAATACAAATCTAGTTGGAGACAAGTGGGGAGGGTTCTATTTTATTTGGAGTAATAAAATAACACCTCCACAAAAGCTTAAACATGGCATATTTCATGCATTTATCTATCATTTACATGTCAAATTGCTTCAGAAAAGAATTTTTGTTTACAGACATTTTGATGTCATTGTAGATGCCCTCGGCATAATTATTATTAATAAACAAGATTTAATGTTGAAAATTAGAGTTAAAATTAAGTTACAATTAGAATTAAAATTGATACTATATAGATTATTTTATTTTTAATTATTTATTTTTGGGGTTCCACTATATATAAAATATTTTTCTAAATTATCAATTGTTATTTCAAAATTTAAAATAATTATAAAATATCTATAAATATTTTAATCAATTATGTTATGCTTGTAATCCTAATTATTAATTATTTTAAATTATATAATTATTTCAAATGTTTTAATTAAATAATTTTCTATTAGGTTAGGCAATTATAATTAATATTTTGGGGATAATTGTAAACTCATATATTGACGAAAGGAATGAAAAGTGGTGATGCAAATGAAGAAAATTATATTTGGAGCCAAATTTATATGTGATAGGAGAAATGCTTTATTTGCAATAAAAAAGCTTGATATTAATGTTTCTAGTGAATCACATCATTATCTATAAAACAAATGATACGAAAGTTGTACATGTAATTTTAATTTATATAATAAATATAAGGTTGTTAGATTTTAAGTAAAATAATAATCTCTCTCTCTCTCTCTCTCTCTCTCTCTCTCTCTCTCTCTCTCTCTCTCTCTCTCTCTCTCTCTCTCTCTCTCTCCCTCTCTCTCTCTCTCTCTCTCTCTCTCTCTCTCTCTCTCTCTCTCACACACACACACACATCATTATCTGGATCTCTTCCTCTCTATTTATATCCCTACATCTCTACATCTCTATGTATATCTCTCCATCTCTATTTATATCTCTCCCTCTATATGTTGAGTCATCTCTCTCCCATTCTTCCTTCTCTCCCCCTCTTTCCCCCTCTTCTCTCTCTATCAATCTCTCTCCTTCTCTCTCCCTCTCCCTAGCTCTCCAATCTCTCCCTCCCTCACTCCCTCTTTTTCCCATATATCTTTATCTCTCTCCCTCTTTTTCCATATTTCTCTCCCTCTTTTCCCATATCTCTCTCTATCTCTCCCTATTTCTCTCTCTTTATCTCTCTCTCCATCTCTATTTTTCTATCTCTACTTCTCTCCTTATCTCTATCTATACCTCAGGTAATTAATTTTTATTATCTTACTAATTTAGAGGTTTTCTTTCAATCATGCTTAGACCCCTATATGTGAATGCATGGTTGATTTGAAGCTATCACTTCTCCATTTAGACCTTTGTTGCACATACAAATCACTTACTAAATGGCTTATTGATTCACCTCATGTACTACAATCGCTAGTTTAATTTTATTTTTTTGACACTATAGATAAAGTTGACTTATATTTTTGAAGTCAATAAAATATCATTAGTTAATTTGGTGAGATTTAAATAGCACATTATAAGTATTTACTATTTAGGTTGTGGTTGTATGTGAGTGCTTTTTCACCCTATTTTTTTGTCAATTTTCTTAACCCAAACCTTTTCTAGTTTTCATTATTGCATTTGTTGTTTGCATTCTTGTAGAAGTTTGTGTTTGTTGTTTCCATTATTTTGAAGGATTCTACCATTTGTAGACTACATATGTTTCAATTTTAACAATTACCAATGGATTGATCGCTACTTCATTTTGAATTCTTGATGCCTATCTTGTAGATTTGTTAAATGCCACTTGTAGTCTACATTCCCCCACTATTTTAGTTTTAGTTTTAATCTCACATTCCTTTCCTTACATAGATTGTTATTAAGTAAAACATTTTTTTGTTAAAAAAATTTATATCATAAAAATAGGATTACTTTTTTTCTACTTTTGGAAATGTGCACAAATCAACCCTAGAATAATCAATGTTTAGTGTTAACTATCTAAATTAATGTTGACTAAAAAAAATTCTTTCTAAATTTAGTGCTAACTAATTTTTCTAAATTTTAATTGTCTAAATTTAGTGTTAATTTTTTTTTTCTTGATAATATTAGTTAGAAAATGTTATTTTAATGTTTTGATGGTTTAATCTATTTATGAATTCACTCATTACAAGTTTTTCTTTATTTTTTATTGGTAATTTGTCAATTTTTTGTTAGAATTATTTTCTTCTCTTTTTTGTCTCAATTATTAGAATTTTTATTTCTCCTTTATTAGGATTTTATTATCATGGTTTTAGTTGCTTGTCCAATTTAAACATGATTTATATGTCACATGACACACTAACTATTTTAGAAATATTTTTTATATTTTATGAAGAAGTGTCTTTATTACTAATTATAAATTGTATACAACATAAATTATTCTAGAATAATTAATAACCATTGGTGTTTAGATAATTTAGAAATAAATGTTAGCTTTAAAAATTAATTGTGAAGGAAAGATGCACATAGCTTATAATCTAATGAGAAAGTGGGAATGTTCATATCTAGTAGAATCAATTTGTTAAATTATAAGATAATGATAATATTTGCATGATTGTTGTCCTTAAATTCTTTCCAAACCATCTTTAAACAATATTTGAGGTTTTTCACCAAGACATCAAAAAATATCACAAACAAAAAAGGAATCAACACAAACAAAATAATAATAAACTAAAACCTTTCAGCTTCCTTGCCTACTAATAACATCATATTTTAGAAGTTTCTTTTACACGCTCATTGCTTACAAAAAATGTGTTTTAAGATATAGAAAATGCAACTCAAACTTCATTAATATGCATGAAGTCACGTAGACATATAAACAAAGAGGTGCTTTTATCTTTTTTCTTATCACTTCTATTTTTCTATTTGAAGACATTGTTAGAATTTTTAACCAAAAGTGTCTTTGTTCTCAAATTTAACGATAAGGATTTTTTTTATCTGAGAGCCAAAATCATAATCTTGTTGTCATTCCTTCTAAGGAGGAGATTAGGAGTGTTGTATTTTCTTTTGACGTTAGTAAAGCTCCAAGCCCTGATGGCTTTCCTATGTTTTTCTTTCAGCACTTTTGGGATGTGGTAGGGGAAGATGTGTCCAATGTTGTTAAAGAATTTTTTGGAGCTAGATCTTTGTTGAAGGAATTGGATGCTAGCTTCATTGTCCTCATTCCTAAGAAGCAAGTGGATGATTCTTTGGATGTTTTTAGGACCATTAGCTTGTGCAAGTCCTTCTACAAAATTATCTCCAAGGTCCTTACATCGAGGTTGTTGAGTGTTCTTCCTCTTCTGATCTCTCCTCAACAAAATGGCTTTGTGCCAGGAAGACAAATCCTTGACTCCATCATCACTGTTCATGAAAACATTTATTCACTTTTGGAGGCTAAGTCTCAAGGCTTTCTTCTGAAATTGGACATTGCTAAAGCTTATGATAGGGTGGATTGGTGCTTCTTAAAAAAGTTCTTCAGGCTTTTGGTTTCTCTGGAAAGGTTATTAGTTTGATTTGGCAGCTCATTTCCACCGCCTCTTATGTTGTTATTGTCAATGGATCGTCGTCCCAATTCTTTAGAACCTCTATAGGTCTTAGGTAAGGTGATCCCATATCGCCTATTCTTTTCACTATAATGGCAGAAAGTTTGGGTAGATTCATTCATAAAAAAGTTGTGGAAGGATCCCTAAAAGGTTTCAAGTCATCCTCTACCAATTTGATTTTCTCTCATCAACAATTTGTTGATGACACCATTTTAATGGGTAGCTCTTTTTTTGGAGAAGACAGAGTCATCAAATCGATTCTCAACACCTATGAAAAAAGCTTCTAGACAGATGGTTAATAGAACTAAAAGTTTTATCTATTTTATCAACACCCCTGAGCAGCGCCAAATTATGAAGATTGCTAACATTCTCGATTGCCTCATTCGTAAGCTCCCCTCTACTTACCTGGGTCTCCCTCTGGGATCTAAACCTTCTGAGTCCTTCTGGCAATCTCTAATTGATCGATTTAATAGGAAGTTGGCTGGGTGGAAAAACACCCTTTTGAGTCAAGCTGGTAAAATTCAGTTGTTGAAAGCTACTCTTCAAAACCTCCCAGTGTATGCACTTAGTTTGTTCAAAATTCCCTCTAAATTTGCTGAAATTATTGACAAAATTCAAAAAATATTCCTTTGGTCAGGGGTTGAGGAAAAGAGAAGAATCCCTCTGGTTGCCTGGGAGAATGTCTGCAAGCCTAGAAGATTTGGTGGATTGGGAATTAGAAGCATTAAAACCTTTAATAATGCTCTTTTGTCTAAACGGGTCTAGAGGTCTTATGACTGTAGAAGGGAATGGAGCACCTTATGGCAGAATAAATATCTTTCTAATGTTCATTCTTTACAAGATTTTTTGAGTTCGTCTCATATCCCCACTGGATCTCATCTTTGGAACAATATCTTCAAGGCTAGGGATGTGGATAGCTGGGGAGCCTATTGGAAGCTGGGGAATGGAAGAAAAGTCCGGTTTTGGGATGATTGTTGGATCGGGAATCACTCACTTGCTTCTAAACCTACTTTGGGATCTTTAAGGGATCTTTGTTAGGTCCTGGAGACAACTGAGAGGGGGGGGGGGGGGGGGGGGGGGGTGAATCAATTTTCCAACAAATTCAAACCAAAATTAACTTAACCAAAACTTAATGCTTAATATCGGTAAACCAAACTTTATGCCGGTAGACAGTTTTATCAATTAATTGCAGTATCGATAAAGATTAATGCATGAAACAGAAAGACAATAACATCCACAACACATAACATAGATATTTGTACGTGGAATCCCCGTAAGGGGAAAAACCATGGTGGGAAGCCTTACCCAAAATCAGATGATACTACTGCAGATAGTATGTGTGTACAATATGGAGTCTGCACAAGCAAAAAGGCCAACTGCCTAGAGCTCACTTCTCAAACACAAAATGGGAGTCACACTAACTACATTTGGATGGTTAAATCCAATGATAATGTACTGCTTAAAATAGCATCTTCATATGTTGGATTCAGTACCGGTTTAGCTCTGATATGCCTTCTTCACCTTCCTTCAATCTTGAATGATGTATGCGTGTACAGCTCTACTTATTTCGCATATACCTTATTACAATCTTTTTTCCCAAATCCCATATTAATCTCATAAATGAGATCTTTCATTTATACCATAACCTAAGACCAATTGAGTAGGTTGGCTCACTAAATATATTACAATAAAATCATTTACAAATGAATCAATATTTGATGCATCATGTCAGCTCAATGCATTTACAATAATAATAAATCATCTTCATAACATGTCGTGTTGATCTAGAATAGATATGCTTACCGGTGCATAACCTAGACCTATTTATCGATAATAGCAAATATGTAAACCCGAATAGATCAATAATCAAATCGCCAAAACCAAGTGATCAAATAATGTCTTCGACATAACCAAGTAGTCTTCAAGTCATTCCAAGTGCCGGCGAACAATATAACCTACCGGTGACTGTGCACAAGCCACTGAACATACCGATGAACATAACCAAATATCTCCAAGTGTTGATAAATGTTGACAAGTGTTAACAAGTGTTGACAAGTGTTGACATCAATGACAAAACCAATGCAACACATCCAAAATACCAACAATCTTCCCTTTTGACATTGATGGCAACATAAGATGGAAAAACCATCTAAGTGCCAAAGCAGAAATGCCAAAAACCAAAAACCAACAATCTCCCAATTAGATCCTTAACCAGAAGTCAAAATACATAATATTTCTCCCCTATGAATAATCTCTCCCAAAGATAATGTGTTTTTCCATAATATCTCTCCCCTTTTGACATCAAATGCCAAAGCAATACAAAACCAAATACAAACAGTTCATAGAACTTATTACAAAATACCAATTCTCCAATTTATCCAACTACTCCCCCTGAGAAGTAGCTCTCCTCATCAAAGTCGGAATAAAAGATTTTTTTGTTAATTTTGTCGGTTGATGACAAAACATCAACTATCTAAGTCTCTACCGGTGGGGGTAGAACTCCAAGCTGCTCTATGAGATATTCAAATGTCTCTTTAGGCAAGGGCTTAATAAAAATATTTGCAATCTGCTCTTTAGTATTCACATAAACCAATTTTACTTCTTTTGCTTCAACATTCTCTTTCAGAAAATTGAATTTGATATAAACATGTTTAGTCTTTGAGTGAAATACCGGGTGCTTAGATATGTCAATTGCCATGAAATTATCATAGTAAATGATTATAGGTTCCTTGCATTTTACTTTTGGAAATGTGCACAAATCAACATTGAGGCGTTTAGTGTTAACTATCTAAATTAAGTGTTAACTAAAAAATTTTCTTTCTAAATTTAGTGCTAACTAATTTTTCTAAATTTTAATTGTCTAAATTTAGTGTTAATTTTTTTTTTCTTGCTAATATTAGTTAGAAAATATTATTTTAATGTTTTGATGGTTTAATCTATTTATGAATTCACTCATTACAAGTTTTTCTTTATTTTTTATTGGTAATTTGTCAATATTTGGTTAGAAATTATTTTCTTCTTTTTTGTCTCAATTATTAGAATTTTTATTTCTCCATTATTAGGATTTTATTATCATGGTTTAGTTGCTTGTCCAATTTAAACATGATTTATATGTCACATGACACACTAATTATTTTAGAAATATTTTTTATTTTTTATGAAGAAGTGTCTTTATTACTAATTATAAATTGTATAAAACATAAATTATTCTAGAATAATTAATAACCATTGGTGTTTAGATATTTTAGAAATAAATATTAGCTTTAAAAATTAATTGTGAAGGAAATATGCACATAGCTTATAATCTAATGAGAAAGTGAGAATGTTCATATCTAGTAGAATCAATTTAATCAAATATAGTCCTTAAGAGAGTAGTTTCAATCAAAATGTGATATCAACTATTATTGAGTTATTTGTCTAGCAAAGGATAAGATACAAAATATTTCAAACTCTTTGAGTATTCCACGCTTTTCAAAGCTTAAGTAAACCTCAAGGCTTTACTTACAAGTATTTTCTATCATGCAATCATTTGAGTAATATGCAAACAGTTGTTCATCAGGAATAGGCAATCTATAATCAATTCAAGGGCAAGTTTGAATGACAAGAGGTGAGATCTACAGTTCATATATCAGTTTGCATCACTTCAAGAGAGAGCCAAGTGCAGTTTCCAAGGGAGATGCAACAATTAAACATTAGTTAAGGATACATCTTTTGCATTAATTGACTATCAATTTGAGACAATTCTCACCCCATTTTTGCATGGTTTTTAAGTAATTTCGACCCAAGAGGCTACTTTCATGCAACTAGTTGGAGCGAAGTTCGAGGAGACTCAATCAATTCCACCCTTGGTTATTTTTTAAGACCTCTCTTATAAGTCTCTTCTTCTTCTTCCATCTTTTTCTAGTTTTTTCTTTTCTGCATACACACAACAGAAAATGCAATTGTAACTCAAGCATCATAACAACAATAGATTCCTTTCAAAGCATAAAAGATAGCATATTTCCTTCTGGTTTGATGAAATATTGTGATTTACCCTTTGTTTTATGTCATTTATGCTTTGTGAAGCAAGTAAATTCATGCTAGTTTTAGGTTATATGATGTATTTATCAGGTCTTCAATCAATTTTAATTGTGAAAATATAGTTTTTCCTTCAAGCAAGATTGACTTAAAACCTGCATATAACATATTTATGCTCTACATGATCTACATTGAGTTGTGAACCAAATTTGAGGTCTTTTGAAGCTAATTGTGAATCAGAATAGGTTGCTTGGTCAATTTAGGTGCATCACCTCCTATTAGCTATAGAATTTCATTTTCTCTTTACCCCTTTTCTCGGTCAAGCTAATAGTTTACGAGGTTTTATAAAGGGAACCGACCCTTCATCTGGAGGTTGACTTTCATCATAGGCAACCCACAAGCTTGAAAATCATCTCATGTTTCACAAGACTGCTAAGTTTTATACTTAGCATTCAAGATGCAATCCTCGTGACAACAAATAGAAATACACACCCTCATTACAAACTTTGGCTTTCAACCAAATTATGCAAAAACAATTGACTTAATGTACTTTGCACTTTACTCACTTGAGCTATTATTTTTTTTACTCAGTGCAGACAACTCATGTTAACATTGAGTTGGGAACCCATGTATGCGTACAAGATCCTGAACTAGCTTGGATTGATGGAGAAATCTAGAAATCAAACAACAAATGGAAAGATGCTAAAAAGTTTATACAATGTATACAAGCCTCTTTTGACATTTTGTTAATTTTATATTCCGCTTTAAAGCAATGAAATTTTCTACCGAAGAACATCCACAACTAATAGATTATGCAATAGTCTTAATGAAATTTATTTGTGTGCCTTTGTTTACCATGCTATCAATAATATCCACACTTAAATCCTAATTGCAAACAGCTCAATAAATAAGAATGCCTCTTTTCATAAGCAACTTTAATATCCTCTTTATTACATGAATTGTTGCTATTTTATTTTTCAACGTAATCCTTTTTGACTCATCTAACTAAACAAAAGAGCGTGAATCCTATTCATAGCAATTTTGATCTCATGTATCATGTCTCTTGTTAATAGACATACACTTACACTGGGAATATATCTATTGCTCTCAATCCTTGTAGTACATTGGCACACTTGTACAATATCCATGTGATGAAGAAATATAAAGGAAAATCTATTGGAAAGCTCAACTTGCATCATTTTGCTATGGTAGATGATTCCTACAGGTATTCACAAATTTTCCAATTAATGAGATTCTCCAAATGTCAAGGACAAATTTTGAAATGGACAACACCTTCATACAATGCAATCTTTCTTTTATTTCTTTTCAACTGATTACTTTTCTATTATACACATTCATGCATGTCACTATATTTAGATATACAGTGTTTCCCATTTCTATTTTTACTCTCTCAAAAAAATAATTGTTGTGGATTATTGCTTACAAAAATAAAGTCTTGCAATTTTTATAAAATCACTTATTTTTGTTGTAATCTTGTAGATTATTTCTCTATCTTATTCATTTAAAACACTATCTGCCAAATACAATTGTTTGGCTTCGGTGATACAATGCTCAGACAGACTCTAATTCTGGTCTATGATTAAATAAAATCTTCTTTTGAAAATATTTGATCAAGAGCAAAGGATGCTATTATGATGTTATAATGATGCTATCATAGTTTACACTCTTTCACCTAATGACCACGTTACCTTTGTTTCTCTTTGTCTAGTGAATGAAGAAACGTAATGATTCGGTGTTATGATTCCAAATTATTGTACATTCTACTCACAGTAGAACATGATAGCATTACAAGTCTACTAATCCCATCAATGCATAAATTTGTTTGGTTGTTGACTGCATTTACTAAACAATAGAATTTATGAACAAAAGATTAAGAAAAATGTCACATCGCTGCAACTTTCTATGTCATGTAACAATATTATACAAATTGTTCACAATAGATTTCGTGCATCTCAAACTTTCCATAAAACTTCCTCCAATATTTTTAGGCATTCTTCCCCATGCTCCACATTACAACCTATGACAACACACCGTTGACAAGAACATGACGTTTTGCATCCCTTGTTGCATTCATTTGTTTTTATTTTTAACTTAACCAACAACAATTGCAAACACACATAATATGATAGTTATGCAACGCAACATATATAATGCATGAAAAGTGGCAAGAAAATGCAGTGAAAAATAACAGGGAAAAATGAGGGAAAAAAGAATGGAATTTATTTGTTTCTTATGTGTGATATTTTTTTGGTAATCTAAAAATTGTTAAATGACATGGATTAAACTTGTTTGTTGGTGTTAGACAGGTTTTCTGTAAATTGTGGAAAGAGAAGTCCGCAATAAGAAAAGCCTATTAGCTAATTAGTTAATTTGGGTGAGATTTAAATAACACATTCTAAGTATTTACTATCTAGGTCATGGTTGTCAGCAAATGTTGTCATTGATGTCAACTAGGGTTGTAGATGAGTTCCAGAAGGAAATAAATTGTAGATGTGCCCAAAATGTTGTATTCATGTGTTGCATAGATTTTGGCATGACAGGTTAATTGTCTTAGCGACAACGGTTAATGCTGGGAGATTTTTTGCCATTTCACAGTTAGCATTTTCTATTGACCTAATGCGAAACCATGAAATGCTATTATGTCTATCGGGCCCACTTCCCTCATGCGTCCATAGGTATCCATGTGGCAAAAATTTATTTGTCCGCTCAGACCATGATTTGTTCATATGGGGCCCGCTTTTCCCATGTGTCGACAGGTACCCATCTGACGGGAGTTGATTCGTCTAGCTTGGCGATGAGTTGTTCTTATGGGGTCGCTTTTTTTTGGCATAACTTTTTTTTTCACTAAGACCCCTTCTATCTCCTATTGGGCTTCATTGTTATACCATTGTCGATGTGACACAAGAACTGTCACATCGACAAAGGTTTTCGTTGGGTCACAGGTCAAACGTTTTGGTTGACCTAGCTCCTTATGATTCAGTGAAAATGTTAACCATGAGGAGTTTTTGCGGTTTTGCTGGGCAGACTTGTGGTTGACCAAGGCTCTTTGTGAAATAGAAAAATATGATATAGACCACACGGTGAAAGGTAATTGTGTCATTACTATTTCGCGAGATGACCTCCAAGGCAAACCATGTGGTTTGTGATATAACAATAGAGAAAAAATATGTTGTTGGGTGATTTCGAACGTGGTTTCGTAGGCTAATTGCCAGGAAATACCAAACCGCTTACGGAGTGGCGAAACGGGATATATGAACACGAGAGGTGAAGCTAGTGGTTTCACTAAAAGACAACCAAGTCAAGGGAAACTGACAGTGACATAGTGAAAAGGGGTGTTTTGATGTCGCGATTTCACAGGAAGGTTTAACCTAACAGCTAGGAGTTTTGCGATACATCAAAAAGGGTTGTTCAAATGATGCCCCACAATCTCGCGATGTGAAGGATTACAGAAGAGTTGTCTTGCAGCGTAAGAAACACAGATATGGATGATGTACCCCTTTATCTCGCACCGTGTGAGATGGCAGTGCGATGGTCTTGCGGGGCAACACAATTATAAAAAAAGGGGTGAATCCCACTATCCCGCAGCTGGAAAAATGGAGGAAAAGGATCTCGCAAAGTGAGTTAAGAGGAAAATGGTGTAGAAGCTTGACATCCTGTTGCCATGGTTTGTGAAGAAGAGAAAGGTTTTAGGTCAGTGTAACGATATGGTGTCTTGGCGATAAAACCCTAACTACATATTTTGATCAAATAAGAGGTCTTTGATGACTCCAACGCAACCCGATAAAAAATTGGTCCACATGGGCAGTTTACTCCAATTGACCTAATGACATGGAGCATGCAAAACGAATGAAATCCCATCTGAATGACAAAAGACATTGCTTACAAAGAGAGGTGTACTTTAATGGGGTAGATTTCTATCTAATCAGAGAAAGTCGAGAGGAGATGAAGTTGCATTTAATAGAGGCCCTATTGCAGTTCATTGAGAGGCTCAAGAATATCCATGATAGAGATATCAAACCAAGGATCACTAAATATTGTAATATATGCTTAGAGATGTAATATGAATGTGGAAAATCACTAGGAGATAGCATTTATGAATGACAACCCTAAATGATGGAAAATAATTGTATAGAGAGTCCAATTAGCCTACACATATGATTTCTCAGAAGCTCGAGAAGATCAAATTTTGAATTCTTTTGGAGGGAAATCTTGCGTGTACAAAGATGATCGAAAATAAGGTTTTGATAAGATGAAATAGAGGTAGGTAATGATGATGATTTGGCCTAGATAATAAGGTGAATTCTGAATGAAAAATAGAGTGTGTATTTCAAGTGAATTGGGTTGGCATAGATTAACTGGAAGTGCTACTAGTAAGGTGGAGAGTTGAGAGAAATATAGATCCAAACAGAGAAGTATAGAGGGTTGTTGAACAGATAGGAAAATATTCTAAGAAAGGAAGTAAAGATAAGAAGAGTTAGTAGACCAAGCTAAAAAGGTGGAGAAGAGTGTACATTTGGTGTAGCAGAAAAGAGAGGTGTGATTGCAGAGAAGAAAGATAGCAAAAAAGAGTGAGAGGAGTGTGTGCTTCTTGAGAAAGTGAGAATGCAGATAAGAAAGAATATGGGACAAATATGTACGTGTGAAAGAGAGGGGTGCATGTAAAGAGAAGAAGAGAAGTCATCAAAAAGACAAAAGAGGACTTTGAGCAAAGGATAGTAATGAGTTGCAGAGATTAGAAGGTAGGAGAAAAGCATTGAAGGATCGGCATAAGAGAGCAACATTGTATGTATGTCCATTAGAGTTTAAGGTGTTACAAAACTCATTTGTAACAAGACTTTTCATTGTATTAAACAATTTTATTGTATCTTTGTAAATCTTTGAGTAGGTTCTCAGAGAAGGGATAGGTGCTCCTTTGGGTTGGTGCCCATAAACTACAAGGGTTGGTGCTCCTTGGGTTGGTGCCCTAAAATATTTTGTAATCTTTTTTTCATTGTGAGGCTAGATTGGAGTAGTAGAGTCTAGTGGCATTTATCATCAAGGTTTTTCCCCACCGTGGGTTTTCCTCGTATATCTTTGTGCTATATGGTCTGCCTCGTATGTGCATGTGCTTTAATCTATTTGTTAATTAGTGTTGGCACAATTTGATTTAAAGTTCTAAGATTTTAACTATCATTGATTCACGCACCCTCTTAGTGATCTATTGTGTTCCTTCAATTGATATCAGAGCCCTAGGTTCCCAATTAGATAAGCTTTCTCTGGCTTGGGTAAATTTTGGTGTGTGAAAACAATGGTGATGTATACGTCATCCTTTGTTGGTGTACCAATTTTTTATGGTATAAACTATGTCATTTTGAGCTCAAGAATGGAAGACTACTTGTGCTCCTTGGGTTGTGATGTTTAGAAGTCTGTTAAGAATGGATACTCTATCCCTTCTAGTCCTCCAATTGATCCTAATGCTAAAAAAGAATATGAATGCAATGTTGAATCTAAGAAGGTTATTCTCAGCGGACTATCTAATGAAGTGTCTTTGAAGTTCAAGAAGTGTAAGTCTAGAAGGGACATATGGAATAGGCTAAAGAAAATCTATGGAGAAGAGCCTACTATTGTTGGATCAGATTGTGGAAGGAAGAAGAATAAGGGAGGAGACAAATGTGTAAATAATAAACCTAGATCAATTAATTGTAGTAGTAGAGATGAAGAAAAAGTCCATCTCTTCATGGCACGAGAGGAGCTAAATCAAGGAAATAAATCAAGGAGAGAGTCTAGGTCTAAATCTAAAAATTCAAATCTTTGTGATGGTAATGATGAATGTAGTACCCCTACCCTAATCAATCTCTAATCTTGGTTTAATCTTGGTTAGTTTATCTTAATATAATGTTATAGTCAGATGTTGATTTAACGCATAGTTGTTGATGTGGTTTTCACACTAGTTGTATGCAAGTTATTCGGTGTTCCTATTTCGTGGTATTAATATCGGGCTAACACTTTCATTAAGTTTCTATATGGATGCATGTATGACTCTTGGTTGCAGGAAATTTCAGGTACAACGCCGCATGAGTGCGAGGTTCGTCTTCACCTAGATTTGCAGGTTTGAGTGTACCTCTTTTATCCTTAGAGTTGGATTAGGTGGTCGTAAGACCCTAGTTGACCTTAGTCGTGCTCAAGTGAGCGTCGTCAGTCGTCGTCGATAATCCCTTTTTGTTCGGGTTTGCGAGTCGTCTGTTTGGTTGACCTTCTCGGTTTGCGTGCTTGGTGTGTATGGTTAAATTGATTAATTAGTCCTTAGTAATTATTTTGATTAAATATGTATTTGTGCATTAGAGATTAATGGACTAAATTAATCGGGATTTCGTTATGCGATTTTTTATCGATATTGGATTGCTCGTTTTAATTTGGGAGTAAGTTCAATTAAATAGCTGATTTTGAATATTAAATGCATTTTGTATATGCTGTCGAAAAAGAAAGTTCTGTTTTAATTGCAATAGATTTAATTGTATTCTGTTGGCATTTGAAATTAGAAAGGGTAAATTGAATTAGATGAGAAAAATTGATTTTGAATTGAAAAGCAATTTAATTTGTTGTCAAAGTTAGAAAAGAATTATTTTTGAGAATTAATTTGAAATAAAAATTTTAATTCCCAAAAATGGAATTTTTTGGTCAACTCTCCATTAAAACCTATTTTTGGAAAATTTTTGGGGATGGATTTTTTTTGGAGAATATTTGGTTGGAGAATGTTTTTTTGGAAAAATTTTGGGGGATTTTGGAAGGAATTTTGCTTGGAGCTTGCAGGTTGGGGCTCTCCTCTGATCTTGCCAGGATTGCTTAATCAGGTAGGCCTCTGGTTATTCTTGGTTTCTTGCATAAAGAAAATCATTTTGGTGTTTATGAAAATCTGGTTGAAGTTAAAAAAAAAAAAAAAAGGGTTTAAATGAAAATAAAATTTGGGGTTTTGTTGTTCCTCAATCTATTTTTGTTGTTTGAAACCCCTTTGTGTGTGGATAGGATGAATGCCATCAAGAAAATATGATACTAAATCATTGTTCTTTTAAACCAAAATTATATTAATCGAAATTTTCATTCATTGTTTGGTTTGGCATTTTTATCAATTTTCGAACTATGGAAATTTTATTAAAATAATGGGAGGTCTGTAAAACTCGGGGTTTGAGGTTGGAGGGTGGGGAGCGGAGCTCCACCCGCCTCCTCCTCCCCTCCCCCGCTCGTTTCCCCCATCTTTCCCCACTCGCGATGCCCTTTTCCCGCACCTTGTGCCGCCCGCAGTGGCTGCGGCTCACTGCGATGGCTGCAGGGGCCGCGGCGGCCGCAAGGCGCCGCGGGACCTGCGAGCACCGTAGTGGCGCCGCCGCGTGGGAACCGCCTGTGGCTAGGGTTTGGGACGCCCAACCGCACGTTGGGAGGTGAGCCGGCCCTCGCCGCCTCCTTAAAATGCTTGTCTTTTTTATTACTTTTTATAAAAGAATGTTTTTTTTTATGTATTTTTTTTTTATTGTTCAAAAAAAATATATAATATGTTAATATTATTTTAATGTTAAGTTATTTTAATGTTAAGTTGTGATCAGATTTTTTATTATGATTAAGGTGGCATAATCATGATTAATGATAATTGGATATTAATTAATTTTATAATGGGATTTATAGGTTAATTATTATTCAATTTCATTTTAAGACTTATGCACTTTTTCTAATTAAGTTCTAAAATTGTTAACTTCGTCATTGAATAATGATTGGTTATATTTTGGACTAATCTTGGATTAATAAATTTATATCTTACCTTCTAGCTGATTAGAGCATTTGGCTAATTGAGGTAGCATTGTTTAAAAATAAAATAGAATATTATGTTAATGGAAAATTATTGAAATATGATATAATTACCAAGTGATGATGTTAAATATTATCCAAGAACATATCATTTGAGTAATTGAGGAGTAAGTGTAATATTTTTATCATTGGATCATTGAATTTAATCGATGTGCTTTTGGAAATTTTAAATTAGTTAGTTAATGGTTGTTTAGATTATATTCTTGTGAAATTGGTTAAAAAAAACTCGTTATGGTGTATTTTTGTATGTTCGATGCAACGAACCTTAGAGAGTTAGAAAACCAAGAACAACCTATACCTAGATGAGGTAGATAACTGCAATCTAATATAGACTTTGTGGAAAATCTTGATCGACATTTAATGTCTAGATTAATTTGGAGAAAGATTGTTTCTGTTGAATGTTGTCTTTGCAAGTTTAATTTCTGTATTCGCTTTTAATTATGAAATGGCAAGAGTGCTTGTTTGATAGGTCCCTGTCGTATGGAATGATTTGGGGTACCTGTATCAGTCCTCGGTCCCGAGTCGACTGTTGTTTGTGGTAGTGTCGTATTTGGTCATATCCTCTATGTGGGTGTCGAATGTTGAATCGTGGTTGACCTTAGTCGGTCAGGTCTCTAGTTTGAGTACCGTCTATCAGTGCACCTCGTATGATGTCATGTTTGACCAATGGTGGATTTCTCCATCTTGAACTCCGTTCGTCTGACCATGTGTATTCCTTGGTTTTTGAGTTCGTCTGAGTTTAGTTTAGTGTCGTATGGGAAAGTGGCTTTCGATTGGGGGCCGCACCCAAAGTGGCTGCTGGGTAACCCGTCGAAAGTGAGTCTAATAAGTGATAACCTAACAGTAGATTAGAATGTAATCTCTAAGTAAGATAATTGTGCCTCACACATGGGACGAGTGCTATCATAGATTCGACATGCTGTGAGAAGGCCTGAAATGGCAAACCACCATCCTTGTCTTCACGAGAGGATGTGTGGGTCCACATGAGGCTTGGATGGGCCAGAGGCTCGGATTAGGTTGCCAAGGTAACCCAGTGTATGGGGCCGGGACCTATGAAGACCTACCATGGTAACCGTACCAGGTTGTGTGATGACACTTGTCCCTACGTTCGCTAGTGTGTTGTCGTTTTGTCCTAATAGGAGTACCTTTGTGGGTCATCCTTTTGTCTTTGCCCTTGTGAGTGTCGGTTTCATGTTAGACCTTGGGTGGTGATGGCTCAGTTTTGTGGATGCTCTTCTGGACCTTTGTATTAGCTTTGATTATGTTCAGCTAGATCCTGTTCTTTTCAAGGATCGTTTATGTATTTATTGACCGATGTGGTCGTTTGTATATTGTTTATATTTCGCCTTGGTGGCCGGATTGTAATGGTGTAACCTCTTGTATTCTTAACTTTATTATTTATCAGAGGGGTCTTGTAGTTGAGCAGACCCGGAGATGTAGCCCTTTAAGGGTGAACTCTGAGATCACTATGGTGTTATGTGATGTATTCTCTTATGTTTCCTTTATTCAGCTTTATCATGTATGATTAGCTTATGTTAGAATGGTTAAGTGGATAAATGGAATTAACTTTAAATGTTTATATGCGGTTCCTTCTTGAATGCCATTTTGATCGAATGCATAAGTGGTTTAGATGAGATTTATCGTAGATGCATGTATGTAATCATCTTTTATAATGTATTAAATTGGAATATGAAATAATGTAACTTAGAGTAATGGAATATATTCAGTTGTTGTTAAGGAAATTAAGTATGCTGGAAAATATCTCATATGTTTATGATGAAATTCTAGTGTGTTAGAATATTAGATGTATGGCTTGTATTTTTAATGAAAAGCTTGAATGAAGATTATGAATAGATCTTAATGGATGAATCTTTGCTTGTGAATTATATTTCCATCTCTTGAAAGAAATTATCCTGCTTAAGAATTATTTCATTATTAAGATAATCAGCTTATTGGATTAATTGTGTGAGTTAAGTGAATTGTGATATTTAAGTAATCTCGTTGGGAAACTCTTTAGGCGTTAGTTGATGTCTTCCGCTATGTAATCTGATTCTTTGATATCTTGTTGTATCTTAATGTGGTGTAACTTTAAAAAAAAAATTATTGCAGTCTATTCTTGTGTTATAGCTTAATCCCTTCGGGGTTTCTTGGCGGGGCATTACAATGAAGATGGAGTTGAGGCTAAGGTAGACCTTGAAGTTGAACATGAATGTGCACTTGAAGAGATCAAGAGGTTGAGAAAGGAAAACAAAAAGTATAGGAATGTTGTTGCCGAGGAACAAGGCTAACTAAACAAATGTCTTGAAGAGTCAGAACAAAATATTACGAATCTGAAAACACAATTAGAAGAAACCAAGAGGATAAATGAGGTAACAAAATCACATTTGGATGCCAAAGAAAAAGTGTGTCAATAGTTGGAGCAAGAAGTTGTGAACCTTAGAAAGGAACTTGAGAAGTGCAAGGATGACCTTAAGATAAAAATAAAGTATGAGGGTAGCACCAATGCATTAGAAGATATGAAGTTGGTCAAAGTTCTACGGATGTTGGATATGAAGTTGGTCAAAATTCTACAAATGAGGATATCTCTAAGAATAACATACACCTTGTATCTTCCAGCAAGAATGGACAAATTTTTACAGTAAAAAATACTCCAAGAAAGAAGATAGATTTGACTACTACTACTGATTTTTTGAGGACACATGTAACTGCTGCTACAAAGATCAAATATGTTGATCCAAAAGGAAAATCCAAGGTGGATGATGAAGGTGTCATAGAGGTCAAGTAAAAAAGGAATAATTCCAGTAGACATAGATATGTTGCTCCTAGGAGACAAATGAGAAATGTCGTCAACCAAAATTACGGATATGATTCAAAATTCCATGGTTATTGTTACAAATGCCATGCTTATGGACATAAGATTTTTTATCGTGGAAGTATGCTTAGGCCTACTCATAATGATGTAAGTAAGAATTCTTTTATTGCTCTTATAAGTGTAAATGTCTTATGTTATCATTGTAATGGGACTGGTCACAAAGTCATGAGTGTAGAAGAAAATCATTTCAGGCATATTGCAGCCCCTACTCATTCTCCTTTAACTAAAATGTAAGATAATAACAACTATGGTCAGCATGAAAGAGTGGGTAGAATTCATGTTGGATAGGAACATACATAAAACAAAAATAGAAATACCCTAAAATGGTCAAGAAATTCTTTTGTTCCATTAGTTGGTCACAAAAGTATGGATTGGAAAAGGAGAACAAATCTGTTCAATAGAAACTTCCCTACTCCATAGTATAGTAAGAACATAGTATGCTACTAGTGCAACAATATTGGTCACACAACAAAGTATTGTGGAACAAAGGTTGCTAAACTAAATAAGGTGATAGATGTTGCTCCAAAATTTGCTACTGAGAAAAGGAAGGCGATCAAGCAAGTTTGGAGAATGAAATAGAACACAAATAATCAGCAAAACAAGAAGGATGATTCAATGGGCCAACATAATGCATTCCTTGCACAAGTGACATCTTCTAAAGCTCGAGGAGAAACATAACCTCGGGGGGAGATAACCATGATAACATCATTTACCCCCTAATTCCTGGAAGAATAAGTGTTTCAAAAAGATAGGAAGTAATTCAAGGAAGTTGTTTTGGATAAAAGATTGTTTGTGTATATATTAATTGATGCTGAGATTAGTTAAGGTTATGCAGTCCTATGTTGTTGATTATAGTAGAGAGGTTCATCCCCTGGTGACAGATCAAGTTCGGACATTGTTGACATAAGATCATTGTGAAAGGGCATTTGGTTATAATTGCACACTTGTATATATAAGGATGTATATTGTTGTTGATGAATACTAAGAGGGGGGGGGTGAATTAGTATGCCAAAAAACACTGCACTGAAACACTTAAACAGTCTAAAGATAAACCGGTAAAACAGTTTAACAAACAGACCGATTATCACACATGCAAACCAAAATGCAAATAAAGCATTCACCCACAAAATCAATACAACCATAACACAAGATATTTGACGTGGAAACCCAAATGGGAAAAACCACAGTGAGATGGAACTCACAAGTCACTATCTGCAGAATAGAAACCAGACCGATTAAGGTCTTACAATGTTCTTCACCAGAACAGATCCTGTTAGGAATCTCAATCTCTGTTAGGAGATAAGTCCGATCAAGGACTACCTTGCTAGAGGATTTTAGATTCAAAGAGGTGAACCACCTTGTTAGAGGATTTTACAAAAGGCTTTTGGGCCTACCCGGTTAAGGGCTACAAACTTGCCAAAGATGTGAGTAATCAACAAGTGTTTGATCTATCTAATAGCACAGACTGCTCGGTTAGATCCTGGATAGCTCGTTCTTAATGCACTCCTGCATTACTTCAGTCTTCTACACATTCATATTCTTTCCAACTCCTTGACCTCCTTAAACCCTAGCTGCAACATCGACTATCGCAACAACAACAACAACACACTAAAACCCTAGACATGATGTCCTTATAAAGGAAACTGATTTCATGTCGGTCCGATGGGATTGCATTACAATTTCCTAGGTTCAGTGAACCTGGACATACTAGGTAGTACGTCACAAAAAGCATCGCTACAGTGTCGACACCGTCAAACAATCGATGGATTGGTAACTCATCACAGAGTATTACCAGTTCATACAAAATACCGGTTGTCGGTTTATCAAAAATGAAGACTGGTAGAAATGTGTTATGCCGCTTTAATCCCTCGTACCACTTGAGGTCAACATGCCACTTTAGACCAGTAAACACATTCTGCAAAACATCAATAGTCTAAAGACTATAATACAACATACCTACAACATACCGGTTGGAACAAATATTTGTTGGAACAAATACCGGTTGTGCTCTAACTCATACATATAAAGAGGATCTTAATGCAAGTGTGTGTCCATCAATGACAATCACAACATGAACATCAAGAATGCCAACAATCTCCCCCTTTGGCATTGATGGCAACACTTAGGAAAATAAAATTTTGACATCTAAGTGTTTTACAACAAAATTATGCCATTAGAAAAATTGCTCCCCCTAAGCATATACACTATCCCTTGAACAATACAATGAATAGCAATTTTGCATATAGAGCATAAATATTGAGATATCAGAGCAGATAGCATATATCAAAGCATATAGCAAAAAAAATTTAAATACCAGATACTTCTCCCCTATACTTCTCCAAAATAGAATAGTTCTCCCCCTTTGCCAACAATGACAAAGTACCACTAAGCAACCCTGTTTCCATTTGATATATATAAATAATAAAAGTTTATGACAATAAGGAATAGTACTTGTCAAAAATAGATTTATAGTCCTGCAAGAATTGCTTCATTGATAGAGACCAGGACTCAAGTAGGGAGGTGGCCACTTCTTTCTCTGTTTGCATCTGAGAGACCTGTTCTTCCATGGCATCAACTGTGCTCATCTCTTGTGTAATTGTCAAGGCATCCAAGTTCAGATAACACTTTTAAAGAATTTGCAGACGTGGAAGTAAAACCAGTTGTAGCTCCTGCAAATCTGTAGACCATGTGTTGATCTCTTGCTCCATTTTGGCTGACTGGATCTAAAATTGGTGAATGGTTTGCCCATAAGTTGCAAAGGAATCATAAGGTAGCTTGAACATGCTCAGGTAAGACTATAAGTCTATTTGAAGCTTTTGCTTCTGAGCTAGCACATCATCATAAAACAGATGGGGTTGACAAATTTTGTTGAATAGCATATTCCCCTCATCTAGAGCGTCCCTTGTATCCTTTTGTTCTTTCTTCAGTTTAGACCGGAGTTCATTCAACTTTTTCACCAGAGCTATATTAAGAGCCTTTTGATTCTCCTTCTTGACATTAGCCTATGCTGCCTCTTCAAGACTCTGCACTTGATCATCTACTACTGTGCATAGGAGCTTTAGTCTAGCTAATGAAGAATCGGTGTTTGGAAGATTTGTACCGGGTATCAAACCGGTAAGCGTATCCACAGCAGCTTGGATTACATCCTGCTCCTTCTTTCGTCGTATGTTTTCAAGGCGCTCTTGAGCCACCTTGATACTCTGCATTAGCTCCGATTCACTTGCAGACTGGAGATCGATAGGACTGGTGATATCAGCCAGTTTGGCTTGACTCCCGGTTGCCTTTAGAGTCTCCATCTATGTGCTCTTCTCCGCTTCTCCTGTCTTGTCCTTTTCCGCTTTCTTTTCTTCTTCTTCCTTCTTCTTTTTCTCTATTTCCTTCTTCTTTTCCTATTCCTTGTCTTCCTCTTCCTTCTTCTTCTTTTCTTCTTCCTTTCACTTTTCCTCTTCTTTATCTTCCTCTTCCTTCTTCTTCTTTTCCTCATCCTTCCGCTTCTTTTCTTCTTTATCCTCTTCTTCTTTCTTTTTCCTCTCATCTTCTTGCCTCTTCTTATCTTCACCTTTTCTTTTCTCCTCTTCCTCTTTTCTCTTCTCTTCCTCTTTCTACTTTACCTCATCCTCATCCCTCTTCTTCTTCTCTACCTGTTCCCTAGCCGCTTCTTATCTGTCCTTGCCTTTCTCATTGCCCTGTTCGGCCTAATGCTCCTGTCCTGTTCCCTCAGAAGGTATGTCCTGAGTGACATCTTCTACATCCAAGGCATTGACATCAATAGTGTCGATTGGTTCTACAACCAAATTTCCTTCATCATCAAATGCTTCATCCGGTGTGGATATAACCGATTCTTCTTCTACTTGCTGGTTGGCCAGACGTGCTTTGTGAGTCTTGACAACGGTTTGCATAAATAGATGGGTGTCTTTTTTGACATCAGCAACTCTACCTTCTAACAGCCAGAGTCTTCTTTTTCTAGTGAAGAAGAGTCCTTTATTTAGATCAATAACATCATATAATTCAGAATTTGACAGGTCGGGAAAGTATTGTGCAAAAACTTTCTCCCTAATTTCCTGTTCTTTCTCTATGGCAATGCGCCATCTATTATCTAATGACATATATAAAGAATCTGATGTCTGAAACTTAATCTCTGAGGGTGACTGGTCATTACTACACAGATATTGAATTATTTTCTTTTCAACCGCTTCCTTTTCATCCTCATTGAAGTCATCAAAACACTCAAGTAAATCATTTAACACTTTTCTCCTAATATTCTTTGTTGTTCTTTGACAATGTGTCAAAGGTTTATAGGAGGAGATATCTATATTTACCGGTGCAGAAGATACCGGTTCATTCTTGGTCTTCTTCTTCTTTGTTGGACGTGTTTTCTTTGGCTTTTCCTCAGACAAGGTTTCTTCTGAGTCTGGAGAGTTGCTTCTCGTCTTCCTCTTTCTCTAGAACACTTTAGCCGGTGTACCTTCCGGTTTCTTCTTAGCTGGTGACCGCTTGGTCACTTTTGGAGTTGCAGTAGTAATCGATGCGGATGTTGCAGACACTGCCTTTGCCTTCTTCTTTGTCGGTTCCTTTTCTTTCATTGCTAGTGGTTCCTCAGTTAGTGTTATCCTCTCTAGGTAGGTGTCGGTTCTCTTCACCTTGGGATCAAGCGGTGAGGCAATAAGGGTAGAGGCATACCCTTCCAGCATGTCATACATCACCTCATAGCCCATTGGCTCCACTTCTTCAATTCTAGGCTCAACAACCTCCATTATGCATTTGTCCACCTGGATGGTGAAACAGATGTCATCTTCATATTTCTTGACGATGTCACCTGAGATCCTCACTCTTTGGCTCATCTTCCTTCTGAACTCATCAAAATACTTGTTCAGAATATCAGGGTAACCGGTTCCAAGTGCTTATATGCTTTCCTTGATTTGCTTGGTTACCGGTTGGTCACTAGACCACTGAACATCTCCTACTCCTGGGAAGTATCCTTGAAAGTAAAAGAACAACCCAACCAATAGTTGTCCAAACTTGAACCTCGGTGCATTATCTTGTTTGATTGATTTCAGGTTCAATAGGAGTTGCCTCTACATACCGATGCACGAATTGAATGATGCATCCTCCTTCATCATCCGGTAAGCGGCATTTACCACTGCAGCAGATATAGAGTTGATTCTGCTGGCTGAGAACATCCGGTAGCCTATCACCATGCAGGTATACTTAACTAGATCATCCTTGATTGAATTTACAGTCATGCCCTGTGAGTCACTCACTGAACTGGTGAGCTTAGACATCTCAGTTTTGCTAACTGTTCTTAGGGCTGGCACATCCCCTGTAATGCAGAAACCGGTGACGGCATGAATTGCCTGTGGCGTAATATCATGCATTCTCTCCAGGTACATCTTGTCACCATGGACCCTGCTCAGAATAATCCTTATATGATCTTCTGTGAAATCCTCCAGAAAGTAAACAACATCATGGAGTTTCTTCTTCTCCAGAATACTATACTCTGGTTTGATCATCTTATCTTGTCCACAAAACAAACCTAGTTGAGTATGGATAGCTAGAGACCTTAGGTCTTTGAGTTTACAATCAATATAATCTGAGATTCCCTCTTCTACTATCACTCCAGCCGAAATTTGTGATAGGGCATTATATTTTGACTTTTGTTGAATAAAACTTTCAGACTCAATATATGCACTAGAACTGGTATGAGATGCGGAAGCCATTGTAGAGATTTTAAGAACTTGAGAAATACCTTTTCAAAACACGTGAATTTAGGGCTTTCGAATTCTCCTTCACTCCTCACTTTGTCGGTAGCTGAATCACTGCTTTGTGTTCTCCACTTGACCGTTTACTATTTGAATTTGAATCTTCTTCGCGGTTTCTCAATTTCTCCAAATCTCTGCTCAAATCGCCTTTTTGTCGCTTTGCTCTTTGAAAACCTCTTCTTCGCTCGAAAATTGATAGTGAGAAATGATTTCAAAAATGCTTTTAAACATAGTCCTCACCTACCATCATTAATGCTCCTCCATTAGGGCATAAACCCTAATTTGCCTTTTTACCATTTCTGGTCTTCTGCCAAGCGATAGGTATCATATACCGGTTAAGGTCTTTTGCCGGTATAAACCGGGGGTTCGGAAAACATTTTGGCGTTTGCTCCCCCTAAGCCTTTTGAGGCTTAGTTTGTCGGTTCCGATATTTCCACACTAGGTGCAGATACCAGTTCCTCTTCCAACATTACTGGTTTCCTCTTCCAAGTTTTGTTCATGTCCACTTGAACTGTTTCAACATCAATTCTTCCTTCCTAAGTGACCAGTATATCATTAGATATACTCTTTCTGCTTCCGCAGAATCTTGCAATGTGATCTAGTTTGTTGTAGTGATAGCAAACCAATCCAGGTGCTCTCCAAGGTCCATTGTTCATGTTTCCATTCTTCCTTCTACATGTTGCAGCAGTGTGACTATGATCATGACAGATCATACAATTTGCTCTCCATCCAGTTGCCGCTTAATGGCCATCGTTCCTTGGCTGATGATTGAAGACATTAAACCGGTTGTGATTCCGGTTCACAAAAGGTTCAGGACCAACTCCTTGGGTCCTCTGAGGATATCTTCCGGTGTCATTCATGATAGACCTGCATTCAAATGCTCTATGCCCATACTTGTTGCATGCATAACAATGACCATTGAACTTATTAGATCTAGGTACATTGTTAATAAAGTAAGGAAAATTATTGTAGGCTTTGCTCCTACATACATTGGCAGTGTGTCCTTCTTTAAGACAGTTAAAGCAAACAGGTTTGAATTTTTGCTTACCTTTCCTTTGAATGCTAGTTGCTTCTTTGATGCTTTAGCATTTGTTCCTGAGGATTCTCCTTCCTCATGTCCAGAGAAACCAAGTCCATTGGTATTCTTTACCGGTCTAGCCGACTCAAGCTTTTGCTCTAGCTTGATAGTATTTTTGCTGAACTTAGCAAGTATTTCCTTTGACTCAGAAAGTTCTTTGGAAATAGCAGCATTTATTTCCAACAGGTTTTCATTCTCAAAGATGGCAGTGTTCAGTTCTCCTTGCATGTCTTCCTTTTCCACCTTTCTTGCATGGAGTTGAGCATTTAGGGCACTCATCTCTTGTTTCAACTTGGAGATCTCACAATCTCTTTCTTTCACTAGGTCTTCAGTTTTTCTCCGGTTCTCAAGCTCTTGACACATCCAGATAGTTAGTCCTTCCAACTCCTTTCTCAGGTTGGAGTTTGATTCATTCAACTTATTTACTTCCGCAATTAGGGCTTCCATGTCTGCTTCATCAGCAAAACTATTTTCAGATAGCTCCATCAGCTTTTCTGCATGTTCTCTCCTTTTTGCTTGAGATGCCTTGTATTTGACCATAAGATCATCATAGGCTTGCTCAGACTGAGTGAACCGTTGAGTAAGTTCCCTCAAGGTGTATTCCCCCATATCTTTTTCCAAGTGGTTAAACTTATAGAAAGGTAGGCTCTGATACCAATTGATGAATACTAAGAGGGGGGGTGAATTAGTATGCCAAAAAACACTGCACTGAAACACTTAAACAGTCTAAAGATAAACCAGTAAAACAGTTTAACAGACAGACCGGTTATCACACATGCAAACCAAAATGCAAATAAAGCATTCACCCACAAAAGCAATACAACCATAACACAAGATATTTGACGTGGAAACCCAAATGGGAAAAACAACGGTGAGATGGAACTCACAAGTCATTATCTATAGAATAGAAACCAAACCGGTTAAGGTCAGACCAGTTAAGGTCTTACAATGTTCTTCACCAGAACAGATCCTGTTAGGAATCTCAATCTCTGTTAGGAGATAAGTCCGATCAAGGACTACCTTGCTAGAGGATTTTAGATTCAAAGAGGTAAACCACCTTGTTAGAGGATTTTACAAAAGGCTTTTGGGCCTACCTGGTTAAGGGCTATAGACTTGTCAAAGATGTGAGTAATCAACAAGTGTTTGATCTATCTAATAGCACAGACTGCTCGATTAGATCCTGGATAGCTCGTTCTAAATGCACTCCTGCATTACTTCAGTCTTCTACACATTCATATTCTTTCCAACTCCTCAACCTCCTTAAACCCTAGCCGCAACATCGACTATCGCAACAACAACAACAACACACTAAAAGCCTAGACATGATGTCCTTATAAAGGAAACTGATTTCATGTCGGTCCAATGGGATTGCATTACAATTTCCTAGGTTCAGTGAACCTGGACATACTAGGTAGTACGTCACAAAAAGCAACGCTACAGTGTCGGCACTGTCAAACAATCGGTGGATTGGTAACTCATCACAAAGTATTACCGGTTCATACAAAATATCAGTTGTCGGTTTATCAAAAATGAAGACTGGTAGAAATGTGTTATGCCACTTTAATCCCTCGTACCGCTTGAGGTCAACATGTCGCTTTAGACCGGTAAACACATTCTGCAAAACATCAATAGTCTAAAGACTATAATACAACATACCTACAACATACTGTTTGTGCTCTAACTCATACATATAAAGAGGATCTTAATGCAAGTGTGTGTCCATCAATGACAATCACAACATGAACATCAAGAATGCCAACAGTTGCAACTATTGAACAATAACTAGTAAATAGTCCTCATTGCATAAAATTGTCCATGTTGAAATATTGCAGATGAGTCATAGTAAACAAATTTATTACAACATATCTCATTAGTAAAGAGGCTAGTCTACATTATTGTTGAGAGTTTAGGTCTAAAGGGATTATGGATGTAATATGGGCCACATAGACATTTGTGACAATACTTTCCATTGGCAGGAAAGGACGTAATTCAATGAATCAATGAAAGGATAAGTATGGTGAAGCATAAAAGTGGAATGACTAATATAACCACATGAGGATAATAAGGAAGTTATATAGCTGCAACATAAGAGGAGTTGAATCAGTTAAGATGGACTTGAGTTTTAGAATGATGTTGAAGTTAAAAGGACAACGAGATTCAAATCGAAGTAGTCATAGAGCTCAAAGTTTGTAACCGTCCAAGTGTTATGCATGAGAGCAGATGGAAGAAAACGGATAAGTAGAAGTTGCAGACTGCATATTGTAATAATGGTTCATCCAACATATAGGCAGCAAAGGTGTATATAATCTTGCAGGTGTGTTTGTTACAGAAGATGTGTATGATATAGGGAGAGCTTAGTGATTCACATCCTAGATTCTTGAACCAAATTCTTGTTTTCAGGGGGGGACAAATATTTTCTATACATAGTTAATGAAATGTACATGCACCAGCACAGCTAAAAAGTTTAAGAGAGAAGAGCAGTATCTCAATCCCATATAGGTGGACCAAATGCATATGACTTGTCACAACTATAGAGTACATGGTCATCAAAATGAATATACACAACCACAACAAATGAATCAAAAGGGAGAGATGTGTTTCAGTTAAACAATACAAAATTATAATAGGTTGAACATTTCAAGTAGAGAAGTAACGTCTGAGGGGAAGAATGATAATTCAGAGTGATACCACAAAATGAATGTCTTTAGTAGAAAGAAGAATGCAAATATGCCTAGGAATACAATTTGAGGGGGATAGCTAATTTTTTTTAAAGCAGTGTTAGCATTGTGTTTTATATTATAATAATGGTTTATCTTGCTCAGCTCTACAGTGTCATAGGTGGACAATGCATGGTTTCAACAGAATTTTAGTCTATTTGCTTCTTTGATAGAGTGAAATTGGTATGTTCATAGGGGGAGACAATTTATTGCCATATAGGTGGCCCAATTGTATTTAAATTGACACAGCTATAGAGTATGGGGGGAGACTAATGAATTTATTCTATGTCGGTACAACTAATGGATATGGGTGGTGTAGAGTAGTATTTTGGATTCTCATAGGTTGAGAATTTTTTACAATGCTTTGAGAGGCCATGTATAATTTAAAGTGTAAACAGAGTGAACATCCAAAGGACCTGCAAACACATACATGAAGCGATGAGAAGCAATTTTAACACAGGAGCATATGGTTTTATACAGGCACATAGGCAAAATTTAGGAAGAGCCTAGTAAATATAGAGTATCTTCAGTTACATAATGCAAGTTTTGTACAGGTTGAACGTCTTTCAACACAGGTATACCATCTAGAAGGAATTTCATTAACAGTTATTGGCATGATATGTCTCATATGTGTAGACCCCTTTTCCATTGTTATCAAAGGGGGAGTGGAATCAACATGTTGTCATCAATGCCAAAGGGGGAGATTGTTGGAAAATATTGTCATTGATGTCAACTAGGGCTGGAGATGAGTTGTAGAAGGAAATGGATTGCAAATGTGCCCAAAATGTTGCAAAGATTTCGACATGATAGGGTAATTGTCCTAGCGACAACGGTTAATGCTAGGAGCTTTTTCACCATTTCACAGTCAACATTTTCTGGACCTAACTCTTGTGCGAAACCGTAAAATGTTATTATGTTTATCAGACCCACTTCCCTCATGCGTCCACAAGTATCCATGTGGCGATAATTTATTTGTCCACCCAAACTGTGACTTGTTCATATGGGGAACGTTTTGCTTATGTGTCGGCAGGTACTCATCTAATGGGAGCTGATTCATCCACATTGGCGATGAGTTATTCTTGTGGGGCCACTTTTCTTTTCGGCATAACTTCTTTTGCTAAGACCCCTTCTATCTCCTATCAGGCTTCATTGTTATACTGATGTCGATGTGACACGAAAACTATCACATTGGCAAATGTTTTCACTGGGTCGTGGGTCAAACATTTTGGTTGACCCAGCTCCTTGTGATTCAACGAAAACATTACCCACAGGGAGTTTTCATGGTTTCGTTGGTCAGACTTGTGGTTGACCAAGGCTCTTTGTGAAATAGAGAAATATGATAGAGACCGCACGGTGAAAGGTAATTTTGTCATCGCTATTTCGCGAGATGACCTACAAGGCAAACCATGTGGTTTGTGATAGAGAAAAATAGGTTGTTGGGTGATTTCACGATTTTACGAGCTAATCGACAAGAAAGACCAAACTGCCTACGAAGTGGCGAAACAAGATATGTGACCGTGGGAGGTGAAGCCAGTGGTTTTGTTGTTTTGCGAAAAAACCACCAAGTCAAGGGAAACTCCTAGTGACATAGTGAAAAGGGGTGTTTAAGTGTCGCGATTTTACAGGAAGGTTTAACTTGACCACCAATGGTTTTGTGATACAATGAAAAGGGTTGTTTAAATGATGCCCCGCCATCCCTCTATGCGAAGGATTGACGAAGATTTGTCTTGCAGGTAAGAAGCATAGAGATGGATGATGCACCCCACTATCATGCACCATGTAGGATGGAAGTGTGCTGGTCTTGTGGGCCAACACAATTATGAAAGAAGGGGTGAATCTCGCTATCGCGCGGCTGGAAAATTAGAGGAAAAGGATCTCATGAGGTGAGTTAAAAAGAAAACTGGTGTAGAATCCCGTCATCCCGCTGGCGTGGTTTGTGAAGAAGAGAAAGGTTTTAGGTCGGTGTAACGATGTGGTGTCTTACTGATAAAACCCTAACTAGATATTTTGATCAAATAAGAGGTATTTGATGACTCCAATGCAATCTGATAGCAAAATTGTCCACATGGGTTGTTGACTCAAGTTGACCTAATGACATGGGGCATGCAGAACAAATGAAATCCCATCGGAATGATATAAGACATTGCTTGTAGAGAAGGTGTACTTTAATGGGGTAGATTTATATCTAATAAGAAAAAGTCAAGAGGAGATGAAGTTGCATTTAATAGAGGCCATGTTGCAATTCGTTGAGAGGCTCGAGAATATCCATGATAGAGATATCAAACCAAGTATCACTAAATATATTAATCTATGCTCAAAGACATAATCTAAATGCAAAAAATCACCAGGAGAGAGCATTTATGAATGACGACTATCTAATGGAAAAGAATGTACAAAGAATCCAATCAACTTGCAAATATGATTTCTCAAAAGCTCAAGAAGATCAAATTTTGAATTCTTTTGGAGAGAAATCTTGCATGTATAGAGATGACTGAAAAGAAGGTTTTGATAAGATGAGTCAGAGGTAGGTAATGATGATGAGCTGGCCAAGATAATAAGGTGAATTTTGAATGAAAAAGAGAGTGTGTATTTCAAGTGAGTTGGGTTGGCATAACTTAGTTGGCAGTATTGTTGGTAAGGTGGAGAGTTGAGAGAAATATAGATCCGAATAGAGAAGTATAGAGGGTTGTTGAACATAAAGGAAAATATTTTGAGAAAGGAAGTAAAGATAAGAAGAGTTAGTAGACTAAGCTGAAAAGGTAGAGGAAAGTGTACATTTGGTGTACAATTAGAAAAGAGAGGTGTGATTGCAAAGAAGAAAGATAACAAAAAAGAGTGAGAGGAGTGTAGGTATGTTTGTTGTTGCACCAGAATCTTGAGCTATCAATGCTCGCTACAAACGCCAGACTTAACCAAATCCACGGGAGACGGTTAAGCCATGTCGTGAACCCCAGAGGAGGTGTTGACCACCAAGTCAACAATCTCCCCCCTCAGCATCGACTGAGGGGTTTGCACCGACGGAATGAAGGAAACCTCCTAGGATTTGATCCTGGAACCTAAGGTTTGGATACCAATTGTAGGTATGTTTGTCGTTGCACCAAAAGATTGAGCTATCAATGCCTGCTACAAACTCCAGACTTACCCAGATCCACAAGAGGCAGTTAAGCCATGCTGCGAATCCCAAAGGAGGTGTTGACCACCAAGTCAACAAGGAGTGTGTGCTTCTTGAGAAAGTGAGAATACAGATAAGAAATAATATGGGACAAAGTTGTATGTGTGAAAGAGAGGGATGCATGTAAAGAGAAAAAGAGAAGTCATCAGAAAGACAAAACAAGACTTTGAGAAGAGGATAATAATGAGTTGCAGAGATCAGAAGGCAGGATAAAATCATTAAAGGATCAGCATGAGAGAGCAACATTGTATGTATGTCCATTAGAGTTTAAGGTGTTACAAAACTCATTTGTAACAAGGATTTTCATTGTATTAAGCAATCTTATTGTATCTTTGTAAATCTCTGAATAGGTGCTCAAAGCAAGGGTAGGTGCTCCTTTGTGTCGGTGCCCATAAACTACAGGGGTTGGTGCTCCTTAGGTTGGTGCCCTAAAACATTTTGTAATCAT